>NW_006285779.1:7246318-7278288 GCF_000327345.1 Myotis davidii
GGGCCACCAAAGGGATAAGGCGCTGACCCAGTGTCACACACGCCATCCAAGCTCCCTTTTCCCCAGGACAGGCAATGCCTGTGGTTCCATATTGCTTTAATTGGGCCATCCGCGTTCCGGAAGCAGCTCCTCCATGCAACATTTGTAATCAGACCAGTAAGCGCAAAGCTGATTGAAAAATAAAGCACCCGCAAGCCCAAGTTGTAAGTGTCGAAGTGAAAATCAGGAAATGGCCCAAATGGTGGAGGTGGGATGAGGTGAGATGAATACCTGCTGGAGGTCACTCCCATGGGATAAATCCAGGTCTCTGTTGGTTTTGGAGTGAGCCCTCTCCCTTCCTCTTTCTTTTTTTTAAAATATTTTTAAGAGATATGATGCAAAATAAAACAACCCCCCCCCAAACAAAAATCTCAAATCTTTCTTGTAGTATCATGTCAAACACAGCTAATGGCAACCAAAGCATGAAATTAACATTCTGACTTCCAGTGTCTTCACTTAAAGCCATAAGCTCATTTAGCTCACCATCTGCCTTCCAAGCTAATGCAGGCAATAGTATTGCCAACTACTTCATCACTGCATAATATAGGTCACTTCCTTTCAGCCCATAGTAACAGTTTCCTTGACACCTCCTGGATTGCCCAAAGACAATGTATTTTTGTTATAGTAGTATGCCACTTTTGATAGCAATTTCTATATTAGGATGAAGAGGTTATGCTCCAGTAACAAATAGCCTCAATTCTCAGATGCTTATAATAAACTAGAGGCCCGGTGCACAGAATTCATACACGGGTGGGGTCCTTAGGCCTGCCTGGCAATCGGGGTCGATTGGGGCCTTCTGGCTTCCAGCTGGGGCCTTCCTGCTGGCCGCCAGCTGCTGGCTGGGGCCTGCTGGACGGGGGGAGGGACCAGGAGAGGTTGGTCAGCCACGGGAGGTTGGTTGTGGGAGCGCACTGACCACCAGGGGGCAGCTCCTGCATTGAGCATCTTCCCCCTGGTGGTCAGTGCTCATCATAGCGACTGGTTGTTCCAGCATTCTGGTCGCTTAGGCTTTTGTATATAGAGATAAAGGTTTTTATCAGGAAAAGGGGGATGTACACTGAGTGGCCAGATTATTATGACCACCCCATCAGTACTTCATTGACACTTCCAAAAATACTGAATATTGAAAACTTCCTAAGCAAATACTCTCAAGGTTTTATTATTATTATTATTTGCATAACTAATTCACTTCGTTGTACTGATGGGGTGGTCATAATAATCTGGCCTCTCAGTGTATGTAATACTTTCAACAATAAAGATTTTTTTTAAAGTTTTTATATTTCTCATTCATGCTACGTATTAGCCATCCCACTGCTCCACATGACCTTTACTCCAGAGCCCAGAATGCTAGAGTCACCCCCATCTGGAGCATGGCTTGTCTTCTAGAAAAGGGAAAAGAAGACACGGAGAATCAGGTACTAGCTCTCCAAGCTTCCTCCCGTGCTTAGTCAGCAGGTAAAGTGGCTCATCCTGACATCAGTGCGGCAGGGAAGTATAACCTTCCCCCAGGGAAGGACAGCAAATATTGTGAACAATAGTGTTATTTACCACATTATGATTTGTCATGTATATCCTGGGGACTCTGAAGAAGAGAGAAACAGCTGTCCTTACTGTGGTGGTTTTTCCCAGAGTAGCCTACAGCTAGAGAAAGACAGGTGACCTTTCAAATTACCTTACAGACCTAGGCCTTTGATCTTTATGACAGTTGGCCCCAGCCCTGTGGCTTTAATGCACAGAATTATTATTTGCCTTTCCTTCTTCTCTACCAGCCCTGTGTCAGGATAAAATTGGATTGGCTGGACTGTCTTTTCTAGGGTTTGCTATCCAACACCCAATGCCTTCTGGGACATTAGTAAATCCATTTCTTGACCTCCAGGTTAAATTGACCCACTTATGTTTTTTTCTCTCAGCTGTCTTTTGGGGAGACATTGCCCTAGATGAAGAAGACCTGAAGTTATTTCAGATTGACAAGACCCAAGACTGGATCAAACAGTCAGTTGAGAAAACGGGACATCGAACAGGTAAGTCCTGTGTCGTCACCCTGCCCTGCCCCAGAAGGAGGGGTCAGGTACTCACCAGGGGTAGATGTGGGTCACAAGCCATCAGTGTTTGACCTGTCAGGCCAGTGCCCACTTGTCTGTGGAGAACCAAGGCTGTGCAGTTGGAGCCACCAAGTGTGCTGATCCTGCTAAGAAAATCTCACCTGCCTGTTCAGACTTGAGCTCAGTGTAGGTTCTCAGGACTTGGGCCTTGGGGTCCGTCACTCCCAACTGGAGAGGATTCTAGATGGGATGCATTTAAGGCATGTGTGATGCTCATGATTAGCACTGGCAATGTTTGCCCATGGCTGACATTTGGCTGACAACCCAGGCGGAAGTTCCCTGTGGCCAGGAAACACGGGTGGGCTTCAGACTTGGATTTCTGTCTTCCACTTTCCCTCCTTGCCTCCACCTCAGGGTGAATAGTAATGGGACTGATCTTTTGAGTGCTCCCCACCTTTCAGCCCATTTTGCTCAGACACCCCAGCTCTGTGGAATCACCTTCCCAGAAGCAGCCTGGGGGGCTGAACTGTGGGGCTGATGAGCTGCTGTGGCTGACGATGGCTTGTTATTTGGTGACAAAACTCGTGTGTGCCTGATGCTACACTGTCTCTGCTACCCAGGACCCCCTGAGACTCTTTCCTGCCTCCTCTTTTCCTTTTTGCTCAAGGCTTTTAGAAATATTGTAGTAAGAGCACAACATGAGATTTACTCTCTTAACAAATTGTAAGTGTACAAACAGTATTATAAACTTTATTTTATTCAGCAACATACACAACCTTAATTGAGCTCTAACAGAAGGAAGCATCGTTTCATAATTCTACCACTCCAACTAGCATAGTCTTACCCAACTTCTTACCTGGAGGTCGAGAGAGGTTGACACGATTGTAATCTTTGTGTGGTTTAAATTATTTTAAACTTTTTTTACATTTCTTAAAAATAGTGAAATTCATTATTCCAAACATCTATAATAATAAAAGGGTAATATGCTATTTAGACCAGACGTCTTCCGGATGTCATTCCAATGTCCTTCCTGATGAAGCCGGGCCGGAGGGAAGCTAGCCCGGGTCCCGGGTGCCTGAGGGCAGCCCGAGGGAAGCCAGTCCGGGTCCTGGGTGCCTGCAAGTGGCCGGAGGAGGAAGCCTGGGTCCCACGTGCTGGAGGGAAGCCGGTGCCAGCAGCCAGGGGAAGGAAGGCCTATTCTTTCACGAATTTTCGTGCATCGGGCCTCTAGTACAATGTAATGAGCTTTTACATACGTCTATGTAACCACCACCCAGACCAAGGTATGGAACATTTCCTGAACTCCTTATGACCCCTCCCATCAGTGCCCATCCCACAGGAGTCACTAGTCTGACCTCTGTACTGCAGATTCCTTTTACCTGCATAAAGGAATCATGTGGTATGTGTAGTTTTGTGTTTCTTTTTCACTCAGCTTTATGCTGCGACATTCCCCCAGATGGTTGAGTAAAGCAGTAGTTGGTTCTTTTTCATTGTCATGTGGTAGTCTGTTGTATGAAAGTACCCTAGTGTATTTGTTCTTCTGTTCACAGACATTTGGACAGTTCAGTTTTCGGCTATGATAAATAAAGCTGCTGCAGGCATTTCTGTACAGTGGGACCTTGACTTACGAGTTTAATTTGTTCCTAGACCGAGCTTGTTAAGGAGCTTGTTAAGGAGCTCGTTAACTCAAATTACTCTGTCAACTCAATGCAAAAAATCGGCCGAGAGACAGCTGGTATCTCAAAAAACTCGATAGTCGGGGCACTTGTAAGTCAAGGCCCCACGGTATGTGTCTTTTGGTGAACACAAGCCCTCACTTTTACTGGGCATAGAACCAGGAGCAGAATTGCTGGGTCAAAGATGCTGCATAGGTTAAGCTTGTGTAGCTACTGTCCAATAGATTTCCAAAGTGGTTGTACCAGTTTATACTCTGCATGGGTACATATTGATTTGGAAAGCAGGAGGGGTGGCCATATAGGATCCAATGAGGCCTCTTGAGTCTTGGTCTTTGGCTTGCGGACCTGCCTCTCTCCCAGGGCTAGCACAGCAGTCAGTTGACATCCATCACCATTATGGAATGCTCGGGGTTGCCCCTATCAGTGACCCTTATGCTGTTCCTGGGGGACGGCGTAGGGGCCAGGCTTGGCCAATGTGAGATACCTCAGAGAGGGGCCTGGAGTGGCTAGCCCCCATGCCCGCTGCATTCCCAGCTGTCCGGAAGGTTGCCTGGGGATGCGGCAGTAAAGGGAAGCCTAGGACCCTGCCTTCACCTCCTTCATGGCACTGCCCTAGTGGTTTCCACCTTTTTTCATCTCATGGCACACATAAACTAATCACTCAAATTCTGCAACACACCAAAAGTTTTATTATATTTTTTGTTGATCCAACAAAAAGATTGGTATAATTTTGATTCTTTCACACTGGATGGCTGTTGTCATTTTTTTATTTGACAATCTGAGGGAAAAGAGGGCAGTGCCCCTAAGTAGTCAGGCATTGCATGTTTTAAAATTCTCGCAGCACACTGGTTGAAAATCGCTGCACTAGCCCAATGCCAACATGATCAGCCTTGTGGTCTAAGAACTTGAGAGCCTGTCTTCTCTTTTCTTCTCCCCTATGAGCTGAGAGAGGGCAGAGTCTATGTCTTATTAAGCTGTGGATCCCCAAAGCTCCCTGCACCTAGAAGGTACTGGCCAGCGTTGGCGGAGGAGGGAGAAGGAGCAGGTAGACAGAACCATCTCCCAGGGGCCTAAGCGGTGAAGAGCTTCAGCAGGGCTTTGCTTCCAGAAGGGTGGTTAAAGCACTGGCCGCAGCCATCGGCTATTGGGTCAGACTGCCTGGGTTTGAATCCTTGAGCTGGGCCTTAGTTTCTTCATTTGTCAAATGAGAATAGTAATGTTCTGAGGACAAAAGGAAAGAATACGTGTGAAATGCTTAGCATGGTGTCTGGCACATAATAAATGCTCAATAATATCAGTTCTCCTCCTCCTCTTCCTCCTCCTTCTCCTCTTCCTCTTCCTCTTCCTTCTCCTCTATCTCCTCCTCCTTCTCCTCCTCTTCCTCCTCCTCCTCCTCCTCCTCTTTCTCTTCTTCCTCCTTCTCCTCCTTCTCCTCTTTCTCCTCCTCCTTCTCCTCCTCTTCCTCCTCATCCTTCTCCTTCTCTTTCTCCTTCTCCTTCTCCTTTATAATAGTAGTAGTAGTAGTAGTTGTTGTTGTTGTTTTATTCACAGAAAGACCACTGACCTGGGAAGGTTTAAAGTGGAGAATGGGAATATTGGGGGCTTGGGCGAGAGGCCTTTGAAACATGTACCTACCTGGTGTTTCTTCCTTCCTAAGCTTGATGTCTGAATATCTATATATCTATATATCATTATATCTATATATCTATATATCTATACTGATGAGATAGAGATAGAGAGAGAGAGAGAGAGAGAGAGAGAGAGTTTTTTCCCCCACCGTGTTTTTCTGATAAGCTAATTTTTATCCTGATTATTTTTCTCCAAGGGCCAAAAGTACTTTGCATCTATCTAGAATAGTTATTTTATTTTCAGAATGGGAATATTTTCATTATTTTTGCTGATTAAACTAATACTGCCAGTTGGGCTTTAAAAAAAAAGCCCAGTTGAAAATTGTAGAAAGTACCAATCCCCTGTTACCCTCGCCCCAGGTACGCCATCATTATCTGTTTGCTGGACTCCTTCCCTCCCTAGCTTTGGGCCACGTGCACAGAGATCTTTGTAAAATACAAAAGGGATTTTTTTCACCACCTCTTGTATAATCTGCGTCTTTCATTTAACACACCTGATGGGCATCTTGGGAGGAACATTGGGGTCTATTGGGTCTAATGCACAACTCAGCCAGTTTATCAAGCTGATCCCGTGAAGATGGGCATGGAGGCCGTTTCCTTTATTTTTCTGCAATGTTTTCTTCCTATTAGAAACTACTACTGTGAACAATACTGTGCATAAATCTTTAAACATTTGCTTTGATTTGAAATAAATAAATTAAAAAGGAACCACACCTTTACCCCTACTTTGTACTTCCAGATGTTTGAAAGGATGTGTTCTTAGGTGTAGGTTATCTCATTTCAAAGCTTTGCTAAGTTCCCTTGTTTATTTGTTTGTGTGTTTTGGTGGGACTCAAAGGTGAATCCTGCAGGGGGTTGAGATGCAGTATGCCCACAGAGGCCTCCTTTCCTGGTTCATCCTGTGAACTTGGAGCTGCTCTCCTGGCTGCAGAATGAAACAATGCCATTGCGTTAGAAGTGCCCAAGTTGGCCTCGTTTCCTAGAAGAGCCCCATGTCCAGAACCCAGTAGCAGAACCCAGGTTTCCCACCTCCAGGGCTGTGTCCTCCCCTGTACCAACCTTCCGCTATGCTGTCAGTTAGAAAGAATGGAGAACAACAGAGGTGCATGTAGGCATTCCTTTGCCATCACTGGAAAGTAGGCTGGATTCGCCCTGGACCAAGGGGTGAGCAAAGACCTCGTACCCAGGTTGGCAGCCCAGGCAACTAATACAAGCATGCTCCTCAAAAACCTTCAGTGGCTCCTATCACTTACCAGAAATATTCCTTAGTCTGACCCCCAAGGCTCCCCATGCTTTGTCCATAGCCTGGATATCCAGCTCCCTTCCCTCTCCTCATCCTCCAGCAAACACAGTGACACTTTGTATAAGCCCTGAGTGCCCTCCCTTCCAGCCTCTGTTCCAGCTTTGCCCTCTGCTCCAAGTCCCCATTCTACAGAAAAAGAAATGAAGGCCCAGAGAAAGCCAGTGACTCATTCAGGGCCCTACAACTGCTGTGTTCAAGACACCTCTTTATTCAGCACAGCTGCTGGCTTTGGAGGTGGCCTGGATTGACACTGCTGTTAAAATCAGCCTCATTTTGTGCTTGGAATTTCCCCCAATTTTCGAACAAGCCAGTTCCCCTGCATGGGAGCTACCAAGGAAGAGGCAGCAGCATTTTGGATGTACGGGGGCAAGGAGGCAAGAATGCATTTTTGCGGGAGAGAAAGTCCTTCTGTGTGCATTTTACTTGCAGTGAGAAGAATAGGAGTTCTGGGCAGGCATTGGCCAGGCTGTTCTGTGAATGGGGCCCTTGAATTAACATTGCAGAGTTTCCTAAAGCTGCTAATCGGATTAGCTGTGTAGTGAAGGAAGTACTTAGCGGGACACACACACAGACACACACGCAAGCACCGCCCCCCCCACTCCCGCCCCGCATCTACTTCGAAGTGATGGTGCAGATCCTGGCAGCCCCACTGCTGAGCTCCGACACCTCTCCTCTAGCCACACAGATGTGGAGGAAAGGCCTGGTTGATGTTTGGGACTTTGTGCATGTTTGTCTCTTCCCTAAAGAGTCCAGAAGACCATGTTGAACACTCCCATCTTTGCAAATGTCTGGAAACCTGGGGAGGAAATTTCATCCTGCAGTTACGCCATCCGGATAATGGATCTGATTTCTTGACCTTTGTAATGAGGACTCTGAAAGGGGAAATGGTTTTAATTACTTATTGGCTCTGATGGAAGCTGATGTTTCCCGCCTTGTCTATTCTGAGCCACTGGGCCATGTCCATCTCTATTTAAGAAACCAACCTTGCTCTAAATCCTCATTTCCTAAACTCTTGCCATCAGTTTCGGGCGTCTGCATAAAGCCAACTGTGTGGGCATCCAAATTCGAAACACATTAGCGGGAGAGAGTCACAGATATAGGTTTGGATAACTTCCTTCCCCCCTCTGGGCCTCGTCTCTGAGTGATGAGGCCCCTTCCTTCTGGCAGACCCTTTCTGCTCCTAGAGTTCCTCTTCCTATTCTAGTTATGACTTGGAGTGGCACAGGTTACCAGCACTTGGTCTCAGTGCTCCCATCTGAATAGAGGGCTGCATGAAACCACAAAAGGCTAATGCATACCCATGAGACACCCACATGTCCCACACAGGTTCCGGGCTCTGCCTTTCAAGATTTGAGGGTCTAAAAAAGACCCAACATGTCTCTGCTCTTGAAACATTGTTTTAAAATTAAATTTATTGGGGTGACATCTATATATAAAAGCCTAAGCGACTGTTATGACTGGTCCACCAAATGACCAGTTGACCGGTCGCTATGATGCGCACTGACCACGAGGGGGTAGACACTCAACACAGGAGTGTCTACCCCCTTGGTGGTCAGTGCACTCCCACAGTCAACCTCCCCAGCTGGCTGTCCTCCTGAGGTCCCTCCCCCCGGCCAGCCAACTCCACCCTGATTGGGACTGGGAGAGACAGCCCCAATCAGCCCCAATTGCTGGCCAGGCCCAGGGACCCCACCCGTGCATGAATTCATGCACTGAGCCTCTAGTTGGTTAATAAAATTGTATAGGTTTCAAGGGTACATTTCTATGATACATCACCACTAGCCCTGTCCCCCTGAGCTGTGAAGACTTGGTCTGCCCACCCCTGCCTTTGAGAGGTGATGGTAAAAGACGAGGATGAGTTTCATGTATTAATGAGGCTGCACCTCCTCCTGCCCTCTACTATCTCAGGTGACCATTCAGTGTGTGCCTTGCCGAATCCCCCAGACTGTCAGCAGCTGTGACTTATCCTTATTTGATCTTGGCCCTCCCTCTTTAGTTCCAGCATCAGGCTGGGCACATAAATGGTGCCAGACAGACACTTGTGAATTGTGGATGGGCCATGAGCCTCAGAAGTGTATGGCATCCTCCTTGCTTCCCTGCTCCTCTGTGTCCCAAGAGGCCAGTGAGGGGTAGGACTTTTTGTTTGAATGTGTGATGCCTCAGACCCCAGCCTGGAGTGGGTGCCAGCAGTGAAAGAAAGGTCATGCTCAGGGATGGTGCCCTTGGGCTGGGCAAGCCCAGATCTGTAGGGGGTGTCAGGAAAGGGCATTTTCCGGCCATGTGGTTAACAGCTTACCTTTTCCAGGCCCTTTGTACAGATCCCCAGATAATAACTGTGGTCCTTAGGTTTTTCCCCGTTTCCAAGCCAGAGAGGGAGTGCCGGCGTTCCTGCTCGCCCCTCCAGGGTTCGTTTCTGTCCTTCCCTTCAAAGACCCTTGGAGGGGCCCTCAGCTGACGACTTTGTTTCACCCCTGCCCCAACCATGTTGCTTTGGCTCCCACGGTTTAGAACTTGATCTTATGCTGAACTCTACTGTGCACTGCACTACGCTCTGCCCTGGTGTCCTGTCCACAGCTCTGTGGCCCTCTGACACCAACTTCATGATTGGAGTCACTTTCCTTCCCTCTTTCCTTCCTTCCAGTAACAGATGCTAACTGGGGACTTCTGTGCTCAGCACCAAGGATACAGCAGTGTGTATTTTTCTTCTGCCATTGAGGTGATGGAGTTTTAATGATGGCATCGATAGTGATCAGGCTTTGAGAGTTCCAGAGGAATGGGGCAGGCTGGAGGGGTGGGACCTGGGATCAAATGCCCCCACTGGTTGCGGGGACCCTCAACCTCTCAGAGGAGGTGTGGTCAATGGGCAGAACTCACCCCTGGAGAGAAGTCCCCAAGAGACAGCTGTCGTCCAGGCAGGGTTGGGGTTGGGGGTCCAGCCTAGGGCATAGGGCCTGATGGAAGGCAGAGCAGGGTCATGGGGAGGCAGCAGTGTTCATGTGAGCCCAGAGACCCTAACAAATAGCATCAGAGAGGCTTTGCCTAGAACTCACAGAAAATTCCAGTTCTGTGCCGAGGTACGGACCCCTGGTTCTTCTGGGAGGAGGGTATGAGGGAGAACAACATGCCAGAAGCTTGGCCTGAGAGAATAAGATAGGGATAAGCATCAGAAATTGAGCAGAACACCACAGATCAAAATCGGGCCCAAAGATATGCTGCTGCACCCCTCAAGTGTTGATCCCAAACTTTTTCAACTCCCCCAACTGAGCACAGGGCCGGGTGACCCCACAGCAGCAGTTGGCAGCTGGGAGACGAGTGGGAAGGGCCTGGCAGTCATTCCGCCCATAAAGTTTTCAATTTAGTAAGATGATTTGAGATGATAAAGAGGCATCTGATAAAGTGCACATCTGTTCTTTGGGAAGGAAAAAAGAATGCAACATAAGGATTCTATCATCTCATTCCCTGGGGCCTCATTCAGAGGCTGACTTATACCTTGGATGGAAGCCAGAGTTCATTGTGAACTTGAAGTGTTGGGAAAAGAAAATTCACCTTTTGGTTGATTTTTAGTGTGACTACATTGGTCAGAATTTGGAGAAACTGGGAGTCCACTTGGAGCCACAGTGGGGATTGAGAACCAGGTCGGGAGGGACAGTGACCACCTGTGGGCATCTATCCATCCATCCAGGGAGCCCTTATCCCAGGCCTCCTCATGGGCCATGAATCTGGGAGCCTGAGTCAAAATTGAGAGATTAGTTTGAGATACCAGGACAAACAAGAGCTTGGGACCTGACATTGTAGACAAGTTTCCTTCAGTGTCAAGGTACAGAATCCCACTCTGAATAGCTGAAGTAAAATAGTTGATTTAGAAATATACTCTCATGGCCATCTAAGACAGAAGCAGAAGAGCTGGCCTCTTGGGGATTGAGCTAGAAATTGGAGAGAAAGGAACAAGGCTGGCTTCTCTTCTCAGGGGCCATGGAGTGTCCCGTTTTTGCTTTGCCTCTTCTTTTTGCACCTGACCCATCATGGCCAGCATGCCCAAGTCTATATCATAATCCAGTGATGGCGAACCTATGACACGTGTCAGAGGTGACAGGCGAACTCATTTTTTTGGTTGATTTTTCTTTGTTAAATGGCATTTAAATATACAAAATAAACATAAAAAATATAAGTGTTTGTTTTACTATGGTTGCAGATATCAAAAAATTTCTAATGTGACATGGAACCAGAGTTAAGGTTTTTCAAAATGCTGACACGCCGAGCTCAAAAGGCTCGCCATCACTGTCATAATCCCTCAATTCGAGGTCCCCCACTGTATGTCTATAGTACCTGCTGATGTAGGGGTACCGTGGAAGTCCTAAGAGTGGAGAGCTATCCAAGGAAATGAGTATAAAGTGAACTGATCAGAGGGCTGACAATAGAGCCACCAGGAGGTAAGAGGAGCAAACAGTGATAATGGGAGCAGGTGGTAGGTCTGTGCCTTTGTTCCAGAGAGCAGGAAAGCTGAGCATGGCCATGACTGAGGATCCAATCTTTGCCTCTCAGTTTTGGCCAACAAGAGGATCGTGCCTCACCTCCCCAAGCATCACCTTTTGGTTCTTCTTAATCTGATTCTACTTTTGTTCTCCTTTAACTATGTATGTATGTATTTATGTGTTTATGTGTTTATTTATTTATTTACTTATTGAATGGTAGTATGTTTCCTGTTCTTAAAGTAAATGGTAATTGATTTCTAG
Organism: Myotis davidii; assembly: GCF_000327345.1. Lineage (NCBI taxonomy): Eukaryota > Metazoa > Chordata > Mammalia > Chiroptera > Vespertilionidae > Myotis > Myotis davidii. Next base: position 7,257,740 of record NW_006285779.1, read on the forward strand.
AACAAAATGAAATGAAATAAGCCATACTTAAAGTCTTGTTATTTATGCAGCCCTCCAGTCAGTCATTCTACATTAATGACCTAGACATGAACAAAATTTCCCACCTTGACTTAAGAGAGCCTGTAGTGGATCCTTTATGACAAAATAAAGAATGATCTAGCCAACAGGTAATCACCTCCTAACATTTTTGAACTCAGCATTTGTAGTTTTCTTAAAGCTATGCACCTTTGCTCTGTGTTTCTTGGCCTCTCTGAGATGTTTGCGTTTTGTTACAGGTGGGAATGGACCTTTGATTCAAATGCATTTACTACTCAAGTATTTTCTTATTGGGCACAATAATGAACTAAATTGTTTTTGGACAAAACTAGTGCCACAAACTTTCAGAGTTACCCACTGTATGGCAGACATTGGCCATGTCACTTTACCTAATGTGACCTCAGTTTCCTTATCTGTAAAATAGAGGGTTGAACTCTAGGCTTCCTGAGGGCCAAGAATGAATCTTCTTGGTTCTTTTGCCAAAGATAAGGCATGAATGGATGGGGACTCACTTCTGCGTGAGGTCTGCTGCATGCATGTCTGATTGGATCACAGTAGTTTTGGGCTTCTCCTTCATTGTACCTCGTAGAACTTTAGAACAATCTGCTCCAATTGCATCTAACCCGAGACCTTCCAGAGACCTTCCAGTGGGGTCCCATAGGTGTTGGCAAAAATGTGACTGTAGCCTCCCTGTGTCTTATCTTAGAAAACAGCAGTAAACAGCAATGGGCTGAAGAGATGAGATGAGGTTAAGAAAGGTCAGCCTGCCTCCCACAGCAGAGCCACGTGAGGGACGGAGACTCTGCACACCCATGACAAGTGAGCTGGACTGGGAAAGCCAGTGACGCAGCTTGAGGGGTGGCAGATGGCCCTGCTAGTGTGAGTTTGGATGAGGTTCCCCTCTGCCATCACACTGACCTGTGGCTGGTGTATAGGACAAAGTCACGTATTCTGAGGTTGTTTACACAACATCTGCAGGTCATTATTTCTGTGGTTTCCAAGGAAGTCCAGAGAGAGAAGGTTATGATGGTGGTGGAGTTGCCAGTGGAATCTCATCCTGAGTTCTGGTCATCTTATTTCTCTTTGGTGTCCTCCAGTGAGCCTGTATGCTCTAAACAGCGAGAGAAGAGCCTCAGCTGGCCTTGACATTGAACCTCTGATCTTTACCCGCCCCTGTCCTGCTCCTACTGCCTCTTGCTTTCTGCTTCCCAGGTTCTCCATGACCCTCAAGCATCCCCTGCAACTTGGCTGCCATTGCCCAGGGAATTTCTTCCATCCCTGACATTGGCACCCCCTAGAGGCATGACTTTTCCACTTACTCTGCAGCCCAAAAGTCCTAAGGGGTCAGCCCATGAGCCAAATCTGGTCTGCAGATGGGTTTTGCTTGTTTTGTAGTGCTTAAAGAATTTTAATTTACTGCCAACATTTAAAAATCAGGTTTCTCATAAATATCCAGAATTCTGGCTTCTCTTGAAAAATTGGAAGATCTGGCCATGTGGGTCCAGCAACCCCACATGGCAACAATCAACAGAGTTGCATGTTGATGGGTTGAAATCGGGAGGAGCAGGTGCTCTGCTATTTGCCACAGACCCCACTACTCCCTAGCCACCTCCCCAACCCAACCTCTTTCACTCTGATGTATTACATTCCTGGTCCCCCATTTGAGTTTGCATATTGGGTCATTGAGGAAGAGACCCCATTCTTGGACCCCCATTCACATCCCATGTCACTGGCCAGGGCCACTTCTCTCATCCCCTTTAAGGGGAGAGGATCCTAGAGCTTCAGCTATTGCCTGGTAGTCTGGAAAAAGTTCCTTCCCTTGGGACATCTTTTCTTCTTTTCCATGAACTTTCAGTCTCTGGCACCTGCTTGCAACACAGCAGGTCATGTGTCAGGCCCTGGATGATACAGGGGAAAAACACAGAGAAGTCAAACAGGACACTCGGTGTCTTGCAGGGGTGATTAATGGCCCAGCATGTGTGTTGGCATCAGAACAGTTTCTTTCTGGCCCAGTGAATCAGTGGGTTAGAACCATTAATGGGTATTAACCCCTCAGAAACAAACAGCCCATTACATTTCACTGGCATATGCCACCACCCAAAAAACATTAGTTACCTTACCAGCCGTGGGCAAACTACGGCCCGCGTAGTTTGAAATGAATAAAACTATTGAAAAAAAAGACCGTACCCTTTTATGTAATGATGTTTACTTTGAATTTATATTAGTTCACACAAACACTCCATCCATGCTTTTGTTCCGGCCCTCCGGTCCAGTTTAAGAACCCATTGTGGCCCTGCTGTTCTTTCTGCTTCTCTCCTCTAGTTCTCTGGAGAGGGTTTGGGGTGGCCTTTTCCTTTCTTTCATTTCCTGAGTTCTATGCTACTGTTTCTGTGATCCAATTTATGGGGTTTGCCCTTTGAGATATTTGTACACCTTTACTAGTCATTTGGCATCTGCTCAAAGGCCACGTGATAAAATTCTTATAGGATTTTCTATGAAGACATACATGTGCTTTACCTCATTAAGTCTCCGTTTCCTCATCTGTAAAATGGAGATAACAGTAATAATACCCTACCCCACACAGGTGCAGTGAGAATTAGCTGAAATAATATATGCAAGCATTAGCCAATTCAATTCAGCCCAATTAAAATGGATGTATTTGTTAACATCTGCTGTGAACACCGCACGGTAGAGATAGAGGTGTTGTCTCAGTCCTTAAGGAGTTGTCTTGTGGGGACAACTGATTGGTTTACAAATAATTGTACTGTGGGCATGGTATGACCAGGGTTAGGAGCTCCTTGAGCGTGGGAACTGTCTGATCTGTTTTTCTGTCCCTGGCACCTGGTACAGTGCCTGGTACAGAGAAGATGCCCCTAGAAGCTTGTTGAATGAAGGACTGAGTGAACAAATGGCCATGAGGGAGATGAAAATGAAGCAGAGAGGAGGGGGATGGCTTCACGCAAAAGGCTGAGTTTAGAATTTGAGTCACGATTGCATAAACCCATAACTTCATTTGGGGAAACTGACCTGAAGAATAATCATTAGTAGGATTATGGCTACAATGTGCCAGGCACTATTTTAGGTGTGCTCACAAACTGAAAAGTTAGAGTTCTATTATGCCGATTTTTATGGATGAGGAAACTAAAGCTCAAAGAAATTAAATATCCTGACAAAGACCACTTAGATAGAAAAAGCTGTGCAAAAGCTGGGCAAATTGGCTCTTTTCTGTGTTCTATTCCTGCCTGACACCTTCCCACCTCCACTTGTAACCTAGAAGCTGGACAAATTGGTTGGTTCCCTTCTGTGTTCTATTCTTGCCTGACACCTTCCCACCTCCACTTGTAACCTTTCATGTCCTTCAATGCCAGTTCCAGGAAGCCATCATGGACTTCCAGGTTGGGAGTGGGATTTCCTTCATCTGATTGCTCTCACTGTTCTTTGCGCCTCATGGCTCCTGTGGGTGGGTTAGTGTCTGGGTCACAGCTGTGTCTCCCACAGTCTATTGTGGAATTAACATGATTCAAGGCAGGTGATGAGAGCTATCCAGAAGTGGGATCCTTAGGTCAGTGGCTCTCAACCTTGGCTGCACGTTAGAATCACCTGGGGACCTTCTTAAAATCCTGGTTTCTGGGCCTCATCCTCCAGAAATTCTGTTTCTTTGTCATGGGGTGGGGCCACAACATTAGTAACAAAGAAACAGAATTTCCAGAGGATGAGGCCCAGAAATCAGGATTTTAAAAAGATTCCCAGGTGATTTTAATGTGCAGCCAAGGTTGAGAACCACTGCCTTAGGTGGTTCTGAGGAAATCCAATGGTTCTGAGCTCAGCTGGAAGCGAAGGGGCCAATCAGCTCCATTTTCCCAGGGATAACAGGATGACTACCCATAATCTAGCGAGTCTTGAAGTATATCTTCAGGTAACTTTTAATAGTTATTTGGTATCTCAAATTGTTATGGGTGAGCACTACTTGGAACCAGGTTTAAGGAAATCCATGCCTGGGTATAGTGGATGCTTTTCTCCCACTGACTGCCATTGACTTTCAATGGATGCTCAGCCTAAACTTGGTTTTGTTAAGTCTATTTTAAGGATAACTTGAACTTTTTACTTGAATTGGGATGCTTCAGGTATAAAATGCCTTGTCTCTGTGGCTTATTGTTTCACCCTAATCTGCTCCTTCAGACTTCAGAGCAGTTTTAGAGTCAATAATGATAATAATAATACTAATAGCTAACTCATTGAGTGCTGATTAAGGGCCATTGTTCTATATCTTGAATGTATTATATCTCTTAATTGGCATAAGAACTGTAAGAGGTGAATGCCCTTAACCCCATTTTATGGATGAAAAAACCACAACACAGAGAGGGTAAGTGCCAAGGTGTGGACTCCTTATTTTTCTCTTTCCATGGCCAGAGCAGAAAAAAAAGGTTGGGCCACAACATTCCATCTGTGTAAACACAACTATGTTTCTTTCCCATCGGCTAACGGTTTCCCCAGCAACTGTGTGTGTGTGTGTGTGTGCACGCGCTTGCGTGTACATACACTACAAACTGCAGAGCACGTTTTTAGACAAAGTGTATGCTGTAATCTAGTTCTTCTTTTTGAAAATCTTTTTTCTTCCCGATTTTAAAAAGTAATATATTGAATAAAATTTGGAAATTTTGGTAAGTATATGAGAAAATAAAATTAATGCAAAAATCACCAACCGGAGATAATCACAATGGACAGACATTGTGGGTATTTCCAGCCAATGTTTTTTCTTTTTCTTTTGTTTTTGTAGATTTTTTTTTAAAAAGATGGATTCAGACTCTAGTCTATTGGAATCACACTGGGTACTACTTCTTAACCTGTTTTTTTTTATTTATACTATGAACATGTTTCCCATTTAGGAAACTCTTTTCTAAAGCAGTTTAAAAGGTTACACAGTGTTCCATTATATCATAATTCATTTTACCACTCCCCCGTTGGGTGTGGTTGTCACAATCTTTGTTATAAAAAATGTGGAGATGAACATCCGTTGTCTTCATTGCCAATCAATTCCTTAGTACAGAAACGTGGAAGTCATGTTCTTGGGTGAAAATCATATTGCCTCTTTTAAAAGACTTTGGTACATCTTGCGAAATACCTCATAACATGTTATCAATTGGTATTGCTCCTCCACCAGCAGTGTACAAGGATTCCCATTTTGTTACACAATCGCCAATATTAAATCACTTCATTAACAGAAACTGGCAAAAATCATTTAACTCTTTTCCCCTTCCCTTCTGTAGCATTTGAAATTCGGCATAGATATAACAATTACTTGGCTCCGAATGACTTAGGATTACACATTGATTACTATCGTGGTTGCCTGGGGCGTTCCTGAATCATTAAGAGTCAGGTCATTTTTTTCCCTAATGGATAACTGAAACCTTGGCTGAGCCTGTATGTCTTGAAGGTAGTTTTCTGACCGAGGTGTACAGACATTTCATTCATTGACCTTGCCTGCAATGCTCGCTCGGACCATACCTGCAGGTATAGGGTTGAGGGGCAGGGGTTATGAGCATGGATTCCGGAGTCAGAAGGGTCCACCTTAGAATGCAAGTTTAGTCTTTTACGAGCTGGATGACCTCAGACAACTTATTCATGAGCCTCAGTTTTATCTTCTGTAAAAGAGGAACGATGCTTACTCATGGGGTTGCTGTGCATTTACATCTGACCAAAGGGCATGGCAAGTTGAGACTGCTTAAGCCATGGTTGTGAGGACAAGGCTGCGGGAGCTGGTGTGCTCAGTCAGCCCTAGCTCCAGCCATATCAGACTCTTTTCCTTCTTGAGGACTTTTTATTTGCTTCCCCCTCCCTAGAATGCTCTTCGCAAATGAATGTCCCCCTTTCATCATGCAGGTCTCCGTTGTGAGCTCGCACCCGCCGTTGCTCTTTCAAAAGCTCTGTTTTAATTTCTCCAAAGTGCTTAATCCCTCCATGAAATGATCTGTTTATTGTTGATTTTCATTCCTTCCATGGAACCGTGAAGGCACCATGAAGGTAAGCCCTGACTGTTCTGCCTGAAGGAACCCAACACAGTGCTGCCCAAAGCAGGCCCTCAGCCAATATGTATTGAATGAATGGACTGGTAATAAAGCAATTTTTAGGATCTTTACTGGAGATTACTTTTTCTTTTTCATCGAGTAAAGCATAGCAGTTTCATGCTAGATTTACCTCTGATGGGCCAGGGCTGTATGTCTTTAAAAGTCAGTGTTAACCTAAAAATAAAAAGTCTGAATGAGAAGCAACAAATGTTTATTTGAGATCAAAGAATTGTAATTTGGGAAGAACAGATTCAGGCAAAAACCCAAATAGTGTTCCCCCAATACAGGAGAGGAGCTCAGGGTTCCAAGGGAAGGAAGGAAGATGGGGTATGTTATTTCATGGGTGCTGGATGAGGTGAGGTTAGATTTGTACCTTATGGACTGGCTTAAGATTTGGTCATCTTTGTACTTCATTTAATGGTTAGAGATTTGCTTATTGGTGAAGTCCACTTCCATCCGTCCTTACAAACAAGATATTCTCATTCCAGCTGACTTCTCGGAACGTTGGCAGTTTTGTCCAGTTTGAAAGATAAAGAAAAGGAAGATGTGCAGGGTAGCTCCTCTGAAATGGCTACTCCTGCCCTGTTTTATCATGTCATTGTTCACATCAGGAAACAGGAGTGCGAAGGTTGCCCAGGCAGGGTTACTTTAGCATGCAGTGTATACTACAGGCTTTGACACCAGACTGATCCGGGAAGAATCTCAACCTCCCCACCCAATGGCTATGTGTCCCCAGTGATATTGTAACTGCTGAGAGCCTCAGTTACCCTGCACGTAAAATGGGGATACACCCACCTGAGAGGGGGGCTTGAGGCTTAAATAGATAACATATGTGTTGTACCTGCAAATAATCAGCACTTAAAATGGTAATTATCCTTGTGTTTAAGAAAGCCAAAGCCCAAATAGTGTTTGGCTCTAAGAGTGAGGGGTGGAGGGAATAATGAATATAACATTTTGTTTAGTAATTACCAAATTAAGAATATGAACTCATAGCCACTATTGTTCAAATGAACAAGACTGAGGTGTGGAACCAGGCTCTGCCCTAGATGGCTTTGCATATACATAGTTAACATTTCATTAATTATGGCGGAGGGGCGTTGTGTGTACATCAATGGCTCTTATGATGCATCTAATTAAGCCACTTTTTTGTTCGAAGCAGAAGAAAATTGGGCTTTCCCAAAGAAAAGCAGCTTGCTCACAAAGTTGCTAACAGATTGCTTCTTAATTGAACTTGGGAGGTGAATTATATGGTGAATTAGAAAAAAGAACAACTCTGAATTTAGTGAATTGTTCCATAAAGGAAACTGTGGGATTGAATTGCAAATGCTGGATAGAAACATTTCAGCCTGGCCCCCAGGCATCACGGGCCGCTGACCTCCGCTGTGTTCCAGCCAGAGCTGAACAGGCCCCGGGCTCTCTTTCAAGGCCTGCAGGGCATTCTTTCCCAGAGACCAGCTGTAAGCCTGGGTTTCTTATGCAAAGGAGATGTTTGAATAAACCCCTGTGACTAATGAAATCTACAAGATCTTTGCATATCCTCTGACTGAAGAGGTAATTAACCAAAGATCAAATATAAGGATATATATGTTTTATTTTTCCAAATATTTTTGTCTTGAAATCCCACCCGAGGAAAAACATATCCCCACACTCTGAGTCCCTCCCCCATTGCCCCCGAACCTTTGTCTGCGTCAGGCTGTTCCTCTGTTCCTTGTTCCGTGTGCCTAGTACTGCAGTTTTAGCCACAGCCACACCTGTTTTCAGTGAAACAGAGCAACACTTTCCACGAGTGTAGATGTGAGAAATGACTTTTCTTAGCATTGGGTGTCTGTCTCCAGTCCCACATCTTCCATTCCTGGTGAGCTTAGAAGGAGAGAGGTTGGTTGTAAGAAAATATTCCTGAGACGGTGCTTCCTCTCACAGGATTTTAGAATCACTAGGGAGCTTTTAAAAATCCCAAGGCCCAGGCCGTGCCCCAGAGCAGTTAAACAAGAACCTCTGGAGGACCCAGGCATCAGTATTTTTCTATAAAGCTTCCCGGGTGATCCCAAAGTGCAGCCAAGGCTGAGAACCATTGCTACAAGAATATCTGCGTTCTCCCTCCAAAACTGATAAAGACAATTTTTCCATCAGTTCCTCTGAGTTAAAAATTATTGAATTCTCTTTTCAAGTAACTGTCCGTCCATTTATGCATCACATATTTCATTGAGTGCCTGCTCTGTGCCAGGCACAGTGTTGGCTGTTTGTTTTAGGACAAAACAAAGTCAATTTCTTCAAAATGCTAAAAATTAGAAACCAGACTGGGGGGCGGTCGGGGGCAGCTGAGTAAATAGGAAATCACAATACCTTGTGATGAGGGATGTAAATCCAGGGGGTCATAGGGCACAGAGGTGCTCCTCTAACCTGCGAGGATCAACAGGGCAGCTTCCCAGAGGAAGTGGTATCCAGGCTGACACTTGAAGGACCAGTAGATGTTGGCCAGGTGAAGAGGTGGGTATGGCCAAAGGCAGGTGCATCACTAAGAGAGAAGTGGAAGTCCACATGCTGTAAGTAGCTTAGGGTGGCTAGGCAGAGAATGGGAGTGGGGAAGTAGCAGGATGCCCCGAAGCACAGCTGGAGGAGGCCAGTGGGCCCAGATCACAGGGCCTCATTGGCTATGTTAGGAGTTGGAACTCATCCCAAGAGCAGTAGGGAGCCTTGCAAGGGTTTTCATCAGGGGAGTGGCCAAACCACATTAACTCCGAGTAGATTCCAGGCTCAGCTGTGCTAGAACGTGAGATCCGAGCTTCTGAGAAAGCCCTTCTAAGAAAAGACAGGGCCTTCCGTCTTTTGCAGGTAAGGGTGGCAGAGGAGGGGTCTGTGCCCATGGCCTCAACTTCATCACTGACTTTGGATGTTCCCCCCACAGACCTGGAAAATGCCGGGGGTCCCTGGGGAGTAACCAGCCTCTCCCAGGCACCCCTTGTTCTCCTTGTTCTTTCTGAGGGTGAGGCTGAGGGGAAGGAGTACAGGTTTGGGGATCAGATAGGACCCACCTCCAGTTGTCACCACTACTACTAATCTCTGTTCTCTCAAGACAGGCAGATCACTTTGCCTTGTTTCTTAATCTATAAGATGGGGATATTTACGGCCCTTTTGTCGTTGGTTTTTATGAGGCCAGAATTATACAATGCAAGGCCAGGAAAGCATTTGGCATTGTTCTTAGTGCATGGTCAACACCATAATTGACACTCAGTGAACACCGTTTCTTGCTCGCACCGGGTCTCCCCCCAACTCCAGAGCTTTATAACCCTAAGCACCAGGAGGTGAAGGGAATCAGAAGTTATCAACCCATCCACTCCTCTGCCTGCCTCTACCAATCCCCACCCCCATCCCCACCCCCCTTAGCTCTCAACCACAGCCTCCAGCTAACCTGAACCAGTCTTTGCCCAGGTCTTTGCCCAGGTCCTTTCTTATGTTTCCCACCCCTTGTGCAGGAGCCAAGCAGGTCTAACTTATCAACCCTCCAGGCCGAGTGCTATATGGAATCTTCTTCAAATCCAAGTTCCTATGTCTCCCTCCTACCCACTACTGGTAACCTGGCTCATATTCAGAGCTGCAGTTACAAAACTCTTTCATGTCCTCTGGGTCCCATCGAGGTCTCTCAGCATCAATGCCCCAAATGCTGAAAATGGCCTGCAAGGCCTCACATGAGCTGACTCTCCAGACCCTCCCTTGCCCGCTGACCTCATTGCCTACTACTCTCTCCCTCGCTCATTCCAGACCAGTCATATCCGCTTCCCTCCTGCCAAGTACACTCCCACCCGAGGGCCTTTGCACCTGCTATTCCCTCTCTTTGGAATGCTTTCATTCAGCAGCAGACTCTTGCCCTCACTTTCTTTGGGCTTTTGCTTTTTCTACCTCAACTGAAATCACACACCCTCATGCCTCGCATCCACTGTTTCTCTCACCTTCATTTATTTTCTTCATAGTGCTTGTTAACAACTGACTTAGATACTTAGTTGTCTGTTTGTTTATTGTTTTCTCTCCTGCCCTCCATCAGAATATAATTTCCATGAGGTCAGGGTAGACTTTGTTCAGTGTCATATCCTGCACAGCAGAAACAGCATCTGGCATGTTGCAGGTGCTGGGTAAATATTTGTTGAATGAGTGAGTTCCTGAACAAACTCATTACCTCATTTGGTCCTCACAACAGCCCATTTGACAGATGGAAAATACTAATACCCAGGGTCTCATCCACAGTTACACGGCGGAGGAAAGACTAAGCTAGTCCCAGAGCCTCGGCCTCGGGCTCTCCTCCACTCCACACATGGCACATTCCTCTGCTGGCCAGTGATTTTCATACCATCAGGATTTCCCCCAACCTTTAGCCCGAGAGGAAATGATATCGCAACTGGAAGAATACCCAGAGGGCTGGGAGCTGGCAGCGAAGGCCCCGGCAGCTGCAGGGAGTGTGTGAGTGGATTCTGAGTTGGCCAGAAAGGCATCGGAACGAGCAGGATGAAGGCATACAAGAATGTCAGCATGCAGCCTGGTCCCCCGCCAATGTCAGTCACAAGAGAGGAAGAGGTCGTCTGCACATCGAGAGTTGGGATGTGGGACTGCAGGGCTGTCTTCAGGGGTTGTCTGGGGCCAGACCATGGGCTTCCGTGTTTGGGACCCTTTCTAGCTGTGGGACATGGGACAGATCATCAGGCTGTGACCAGGGGGCTGTCTGTCCTGAGCCCTCAGCTTCCCTGATGGGATCGACAACCCGGGGATAATTATTTTGGGTCCCAGTTTCCTCCTCTGTAAAATGGGATGCCACTCTGTCTGCCACTGAGTCAAAGGGGCTGTGGGGAAACTGCTTTGGAAGTTGCAAATTTCTAAACGAAGGTAAGAAATAATTTTGAATTAGTAAATACTATTGTCCTGTAATGGGTTTGGTGTGGATTCATGTGTATGATCGTCTCTCACGGACCCAGGTTTTGTCCTCAAATCTGCTTTCTGGTGTCACTACCCATTCAGTTTTTCCAGCCTCAACTACAGGAGTCCTGGGTGGCCCCCCTCAGTCCCATCAGCCTCTCTCATTGCTCTGCCTCCAACTCCACCTGTAATATGACAGGTCCCCAACATCTCCATTGCACTGTCCAGCCCATCCACTGCTGTCTCGCCTCTGGACCTTCACAAGGCTCCTTATTGATCACCGGCTTTCTCTTTTGCCTGCCAGAGAGACTTTGGTAAAACAGATAATAGCACCCTGCTCTGTCCCTCTCCTGCTTTCAAACCCTGCCCCCCTCGGCCACCATGTTGGCGCCTCCATAGGCCAAGTCTATTGCTGATCCGGGTTCTTTCGCCACCCTGCCTTCTGCTGGGGTCGCACTGACCTGGGTCTCCGAGTGTCACCTCCCTGGAAGGGCCTTTTCCAACCACCTTCTAAGCAGCTGCTCCAATCATGCTTCACCACATACTGAATTTGATTCCAGAGCATTTTCTTAACCTGCAAGGATCTTAGTTATTTTCTTACTGTTTATTGCTCACCCATTTAGAACGTTCACACCTGCCTGTCTTGTTCATTGCTGGATCCCCAGTGACTTGCAGTGGGTCTAATAAGAATGGGTGATTGACCGTGTTCCTGGTGGGGAGGGATGAGAGCCGGCTTATGGATCATGGCTACTGGCAAGCATCGCTGTCCTGGCCTGAGGCGGTGTCCGCAGAGTCTGATTTACAAAGTAAACAGAGTAGTTTCTGAAAGGAGACTCGCCCTGAAGAAGAACCAGAATGCCTGTTTCAGCCAAGCCAGCACAGATGACGTCCTGTGGGCTCCACGACAGGGGGGCTCCGGGAGCCTGTCCTGTTTGTGTTCGGGCTTTCTCATGGAGGTGGGGGTGAGGGAGCTGACTTTGGGATTTGCCTATTCGCATATTTGACTTCAAGTGCCCTTGAGCTGATCAAGGAGAGTTTATAATTTGTGAATTATTTGTGTGTGGTTATTAAAAATTAGCAGGGTTGGTTTTTGCTTTTGCCTTAGTGTCTAGAACAGGTCCTGGCGCACAGTAGGTGCTCAGTAGACTCTTGTGGAACAAATCTTTACCATTCTGCTGCTGATTCTGATCATCCCCCTGGTGACCAGGTGTCTCCCTCCTCTCAGTGCTGGTGCAAAGAAGGCTGATGTGTCCTCACGGATTTTCTTCTTCTTTCCTTCAGGTGGACTTGAAGACCAGTCATTCGAAAGCTGGCCGAATGCTACAGCCGCGAATGCTACAGACGCTAGAAAGGGTAATGCGAGGCCCACCAGGCCTTTGGGTACTTAAAAAAAAAAACTGTGGTAAATTTCACATAAAATTTACCATTTTAACATGTACCGTTAAGTAGCATTACCTGCATTCACAATGCTGTGCAGCCATCACCATTGTCTAGGTCAGTGGTTCTCAACCTTCTGGCCCTTTAAATACAGTTCCTCATGTTGTGACCCAACCATAAAATTATTTTCTACCTCATAACTGTAATGTTGCTACTGTTGTGAATCGTAATGTAAATATCTCATATGCAGGATGGTCTTAGGCGACCCCTGTGAAAAGGTTGTTCGACCGCCAAAGGGGTCACGACCCACAGGTTGAGAACTGCTGGTCTAGATCCATGTTGTTTTCAACACCTGAAAAGCCAACTCCATACCCACTGAGCAGTTGCTTCCCATGTTCCCTCTCCACAACCCTGGCTTTGGGAACCTCTTATATACCTTTTATCTTAGTGGACTAAGAAGTCCTGAAGTCTGTGGGCATGAGGGTGTGTGTCCTTTTGTTGAGTGGGGTGGGCTGGCTGCCAGAGAAAGGGATAGAGAGTGGCATTTGGTTGCTCAGAGACTGTATGGTCTTTAGTTAAACTCTGCAATCTGTACTTGACCTTTCTCTCTAGAACTTGGCTTGTGAGTTGGAGCCCCTGGGGGCTGAAAGGAGGGATGATGAAGTTTGGGGTCTGACAGAACAAGTGGGCATGGGAGAGAAGGAAGGAAAATAAAGCTGGGTTAGGGGCTGGGGAGGAGAGGGTGTTGACTAGAGAAGCCTGGGCTGTTAGGGGAGGCAGCAGGTGAGGTTGTGGCTGTCTGTGGGCAAGGCCGCCTATCATCTGCATTATGCTCAGGCCTATGAATGCTCTCCAAGTTGTGAGATTCTAGCCTGGAGGTTATGGGAAGGTGTCTCGCTTTTGGAGAACTTTTCCTGCTTAGCGACCTGCTTTCTATGGGAATCAGAGCTCACTGCCAGCGATGGCATTTTCTTCTACATAAAATTAACACAGAGCAAAGGGAATAATTTTAAAGTGCCAGAATCCTAAGTTTGGGGGTTGACTATGTAGGGATGAAGTACAAATTATTATTTGCTTTATTTTATGTTTTTGCTTTAATGTTATTTTATATTTCACAGATACACATGCTTATACATAATTTTACACAAATGCATATATATATAATTCACACAGATGTGTAAATGTGATGATGTAATTACATACTTTTTAAGTGTTTTCTCCTTTTTTTCTTTTCTCTTTAATTTGGCTACCTCCTTCTCTTCTTTTTTTCTACCCTTTTCTAGATAATGCATGCAAATGACTTTGTATGCACTCTTCCATATGTTTTCTCCATGCATATATATGCACATATATTTATGTACAGATTTATACATATACACATACAAACATATATATAGCTATAAACTTTGTCATTTTTTAAAAAATGGGATCATATTTGATACATGTTTTTTATGTATCGTGCTTTTCTCTTTCATCAATACTTTATGGGAAACCCCTCTAAGACACTTGTTACAACTTCAATTTATTCTTCTGAATAGTTGCAAAATATTACTGGTATGAGTAGACCATCATTTATTCAATCCTTTCTTTATCAATTAATATTCACTTCAGGTTTTTGCCATCATGAACAGTGTTGCTAGAATGCGTTTCAAAAGGGGTAACCATTCACATTTCCATAGCAACTTAAAGCTGGGTCCCTTTCCCCATATCCTTTCTAACTCTAGGTATTATCGTTATTTTCAGTAATGTGAATGGAAGCTTATTATTACTTATTTGCATTTCTCTGACTGCCCGTGACTTTGAGCATCTTTTTCTACCTTTGCCAGTGATTCGGGTGTGCACTTCTGTGACTCACCTTTTCCTGTCCTTTGCCCATTTTTTTACTCGGTTTCTGATGTCAGTCTTGTCAATGTGACCTCTTTCAGAGACTGGCAGATGCTTTAGCTCCCACTCCCCGCCACCACCATTTAACATTGTGCACTTGTTTCTCAGTCACACAGTTTGTTTCTGGAACCATGTGCAAGGCCCCCTTTAACATCTGTATTTAACTGCTTTGCTTACTCAAAGGTATTTTGACTTATGCATGTTCAGGCTCCAAGACATCTGACAAACTCAGTGGCACTTCATTTTGGCCATGGATGACCAGCACTTAGTGGTGACAGTGGAGCATAGGGTGTGGGACTGAAAACAGAGGGGTTTGCCATCACATGCAGCGATACAGATGCCAAACCTAATGTTTCCTTCCTGATTTAAGTGACTTACTGTTGCATAAAAACTACCCTCAAACTTAGTGACTTCAGACAGTGATTTTGTTATCTTCCATGGTTCTGCGGGTTGACTGGGCTTATGGTGTGGTTCTTTGGCTGACGTTGGCTGAGGTCACTCACTTGACTACATTCGGCTAGAAGCTGGGCTGGGCTGGGAGGCCAAAAGAAGCTTTAGTCACAGCCTTGGTGCTTCAGTGTACCTCCCCACATGAGTCCTCTCTCCACGTGGACTTTCGCCACTTAGTTGTCTAGCTGGAGACATAGCATGGCAGCTGGCTTCCTAGAGGGAGGAAGCAGAAGCCATTAGTTGACTTAAAACCCCCTGAATGCTACTTCAGTCACATTCTATTGGTCACAACAAGCTAAAGTCCAGCCCAGGTTCAAGGAGAAGAAAATAGATTCCATCCCTAATGTGATAAGTGGCAGGAGCTCACAGGGATGAGAGAACTTGCTGGTGGCTGTATTTGGAGACCACCTGCCACCTTTCCTCATTGCTTCTCACCTGCTCACCAGCAATAGACATTGTCAGGGTTTTTAATATTTACTAGTTTACTGGGTGTAAAATGACCCAACCAAATAAACTGGGATAGTCAGACACACTTGGGTGTGCATCCCAGCTCAGCCCCTTAGTAGCTATGACCTTGGGTAAGTTATCTAACTCCTCATAAGAGATTTAGAGAGAATTAGAAATAATGTTTATCCAAAGTGCAGAGCTAGGTCTCTGTTATGTAAAAGGTACTCCATGAATGTACCTCCTCCACTTCTTCTTCTCTACCTCCACCTCCAAGAATTATATTATCCAGCATTGGAAGTGCATTGTCCACCTCTGGACTGGAATCCCACAGCTGTTCAACAGCTGCAGAGAAACACAATTAAGAGGGACAGGAAGGAATAAGGCGGCTGCAGCCCATTAAAATTCTGTCTCCGGAGGGGTTGTGCACAATACCACACCGCAACAAGAGACCTTCTTGGGTTTTGTAAGGAGGATGATGACAGCATTCCCTCATCTACCAGGCCCCGAACTCCTAAAGCTGGCTAAATCCATAGTCTGCAGCTCCTCAGATGACCCTGGTTTGTTTGAAGAGGATAATGTCAAGGCCAGGCCGATCCTCCACTCTGTATGACAGCCTCAGAGGAGGTCTTTCAGCATCCAGGGCAATCCTGAGGGGAAAGCAGACCCCAAAGGGGAGGTGAGGGCAGGCTGTGCTAGCCTGTCCTTTCAGCCTTCTCATCCAGTCGTCCCCCCGGACACTGCCAGGCTCTGGCTTGGATGCTTCCTCTTTTGTTAGAATTAAAGATAAGGCGAGTTGTGTCAATCTCAGATTCTCCTTTAATCACAACCTCCCCCTCCCTCCCCACTACTCCCAGAAAAAGAGACCGCCCAGGCAGGAGAAAGGATCTGAGGGAAGCCCTGGGCCTGCTGGCTTCGGTGGCCGGGTTATTTCCTGGCTTTATGTGTCTCCCCTCAGCCCTGACGGTGGGATTTGTGCTCCCAGCTCTGGGGAGGGCTAGGGGCTGGGAGAACTGCTCACTGAGCATCCGGCAGACGGTCTGGTCTTGGGAGCCTCCCTCCCTGGAAATGGGAGTTCAGCCTGCATTTTGGGGCTGATAATGTGATTAATGAAATGGGGTGGGCATGTAACTGCTCCATGAACGAAGCTATGGAGCCTGATTTCCAGAACCATATTCGTAATAGAGAACGGACCTGTCCCCTCCAGGAACAGTCCCTATGGGCTTTGTGCCCAAGCAAATACCGAAACCTGGTTGCACCAGAAAATAGGGACTCCCACCAACTTGGGCACAAAGCCCCACTCAGTGCTAAACCCCTGGAAGTCACTTACATCAGCGTATCTGGCTGTAGCCGCTGAGCCCCACCTTAGGCATTTTTTCTAGCTTCTCCCCAAATGCAGACCTTGATAGTCATCACTGCAGCTCGCCTTGAGACCCCACCACGGCGGGCATTTGACATTTATTACCTGGTTCAGTGCCCACACCACCACCATGCAGCAGGAAGGAAGGCTCAGGGGAGGGCGCCTTATCCAAGGCCACATAGGGAGCAAATGGCAGTGTCTACCCTGCACCTAAGTCCTCTGACCCCACACTCCTTGCTCTTAACGTTTGGGCTATATCGGTGGTTCTCAGACTAACCTGCACCTACGAATCCCCTGGAGAGCTTCAAAAACTACAGATGCCTTGACGCCACTGTAGGCCCATTGAGTCACCGCCTCAGGGCAGGGGGCAGACACCAGAATTTATTTTTTATTTTTATTCATTTCAGAGAGGAAAGGAGAGGGAGAGAGAGATAGAAACATAAATGATGAGAAAGAATTATCGTTCAGCTGCCTTCTGCACACCCCCTACTAGGGATCAAGCCCACAACCTGGGCATGTGCCCTGACCAGGAGTCAAACCCTGACTTCCTGGGTCATAGGTCAGCACTCAACCAACCACTGAGCCACACAAGCCGGGCCAGAATTTTTTTAAAGTTCCCCAGTTGATTCAAATGGGCATCTAGGTTTGAGAACCACTTATGCAGTGAGGAGCTGCTCTTTAGTCACTCAGGATCGCCACAGCTCTGGCCAGGTGCACGTTTGCCCATCATCTGTGGGCTGAGGGTTATGCAGATGGCTGGACCGTCCGGGTGTTTACTTCTCGTGTGGGAGTCATCAGTTGACTAATTGAAAATTCACAGTTCCTCACTTGAGAAGGCCGGGTCAGGCCTGGTTCTGTTTATGACACGGCTGTGCCTTCCGCTGAAGATGGAACATTGAATAGTTATGGCCTCTCTGCTTCTTCAGCGAGGACAGGGTCCACTCCCAGGGCCAGAGGATCTAAATGGACTTTATCCCCCAGCCCACCCCGCCCCCAGCGTGTTAAATCCTCTCAGACCCCCTGAGCTCCTTTTTAAATGCAGGGCTCTTGGCCATAATACATAATTACATCCTTCTATTTGCACTCCGGTTCCAGATAGTAGTAATCCAAGAAAATCCAATAATGACAGTTGCATTAAGATCCTTCTTCCAGGCTAAGCGGAACATCTGTTTAGACATATTTTTAATCGGCAAATGCTTCCTGTGTTGAGTCCTTGGCAAATTAAATTTCTCACCGGACCGAGGGGGAAGCTGTCATTCAATAACCCATCTCTGGAAATTACAGCCTGGTTTCTTTCCAGGTGCACTTAAGACTTTCCCATGCTGAGTCGGCTGCATACCGGGCCTGACAGTACTGGGCCACATGCACGTAGAACACAGTTGTCTGAGAAACATGCTCTCAGGGTTAGTGCCTCCGAGAGAGAAGTATTCTTGTCCATTCTCCAAAGGAGAGTTGGAGGCAGAGGAAAATTAAGAGACTTGTTGAAAACCATATGGGAAATGAATAACAAACTTCCACTTGCTACATCGCTGCCTGTGATGACTTAAGACGTGATGATTCTCAGTATTTGAACATTAAGGGTTTCGGGGCTGCCAATAGTTTGAAGAGGTTACCACCACAGAATTGTTTGGACTGTGGGGCTGTTTATTTTTAGCATAACTCATCCATTCTTTAATTAATTCTTTCAAAATATGAAAACCCTGAATGCTTACCACCAACCAGGCAACGTGCTGGGTGTGAACAGAGTGTGAACAAGCCAGTGTCAGTTCCTCACCCCCCGGGGACCTTCCAGTCTCCTGGGGCAACTCATATTTGAAATCTGGGCGCAATGTGTAGTCTAGGACTGAGATAGCGAGTTAGAATATATGTAGAGGCCAAACAGGTAATGTCAGTGGGTGAAGCTGGCTGACTGGGACAGGGGGAAGTGGTAGAGAAATGCCGGAAACTGACTATGGGAGGAGGTGCTACTTAACTCCAGTGGGTTGTAAATGACAGAAGATTAGCTCACTGTTGCCAGGTCTTACCGTTTTTTAACGAAAAACTAGAAAATCTGCATTTTTATGTGAAATCTTTTGATTTTTAAAAATTGGCTACTAAAGTAAGATTAAAAAAAATACACAGTGTGGGCCAAAAGTGTTTAGGCCAAACAAAACACATCTGTGGGTTGGGTTTATCCCAAGAGCTGCAAGTGCACGACTTCTGATCTAGAAATTCTAGCGGTGAAACAATTATTTTCAGGTTAAAAAATGTATCACGTGCCAACTTTTTGGTTCTGGTGATATGACCCGTTGAACAAGTGGGGACCTCTTATACAAACAGAGGACTGCTGAAAAAACATGTAACCTCTTCTCCACCCCAAATTAAAAATACAGAGTTAAGCTCAAAGGAAGGAACGGGAAATTGCCCTGATCAGAAGAGAAGGGGAAACATAAACACATGGAACTAACCTTCAGATGGAGGCAAGACTGCAGAGGACATTGAAACTGACAGGAATGGCAAGAAATCTTGCTATCTTTCCTAGGCTCCAAGTGGGGAAAAAATATCTCCTATGAGAAACTGAATCCCAAAGCCTGTACCTCGTATAGGTATAAGTTCTCAAATTATATTTCCTATATACTAGTATGGAAACCCTAAACTTAGACATTAACACAATAATGGATCGAGAATCCACAGCATTCCAAGAACCCTGAAAAAATGAAAAACAGGGTCACACTCATGATGAAGCCATAGGGGACTCCTGTGGAAAGGAATCATCTCACTTGAAAAAAAACTTTAAATAAAAACATGAGAAACATAAAAAAATGTATTAATCTGTGAAGAAGAATCAGCAGAGATAATAAGTTGGAGAAATAATACCCCAAGTATAGTAATAATAGAGAAATCTGTATGACATTAGATAAATATACATAAACTAACTGAAGAGCCAGTGGAAGAATCTGAACCCTAGTGGGGGGAAAAAAAAACAAAAGAACAGGCAAATGTAGAAGCCTCTAAATAGGCTCTAGAAATGACAACTATGTTTATTGAAACTGGAATGGGATAAATGTTATATTGAACACAATTGAAGAGAGAATTAGTGAAGTAGAAAGTAGATCTAAGGTGAACATGGAAATTTTACCACGGAGATAAGGAGACAGAAAATGTGAAAAAAGGCATAGCAACATGGAGGATAAAATGGGACCGTTTAATGTGTAAAGATGCCAATTCTCTCCAAATTGATCTACAGGTTTAATGTAATTCCTATCAAAATCCCAGCACGGTTTTATTGTTGGTATAGAAAAGCTTATTCTAAAATTTACAGGGAAAGACACATAAAAATTTATATGAAAACATAGCTACAACAATCATAGAAAAGAAGTCTAAAGTAGGAGTACTCACTCTATCTGATATTAAATACCTCACTATATAACTGCAGTAATCAAGACAGTGTCATGTTAGCAGAGGGATAAACACATAGATCAATGGTGCAGAATCAAGGACCCAGAAATAAACCCAATTGCTACTAGTATATGACTCAGCAATTCCATTCTTGGGTTTTTATCTCAGAGAAATAAAAACTGTCTTCACACAACCTATTGTGCTTGAATGTCCATAACAGCTTTATTTGTAATAGCAGGAAACAGGCCAGAAGTCCTTCAAGAGGTGAACAGTTAAACAAACTGTGGTACATACATATCAGGGAATACTCATTAGCATCCAAAAGAAGCTATTGACACATGCAACAACTTGGATGAATCTCCGGGTATTGCACTGAGTAAAGAAAGCCAATTCCCAAAGGTCATATACTGTAAGATTTCATTTTTATAATAGTGTTCAGATGACAAACATTTTCGAAATGGAGACCAGATTAGTAGTTGGGAGTTTAGGGATGGGTTGGGGAGGAGAGAGGAGTGAGGAGGTGGATGTGATTATGGCAACATGAAGGATCCTGGATCCTTATGATGGAGCTGTTCAGTATCTAGAATGTGGTGGTGGATACAGAAACTTATACATGTGATAAAACTGCATCAAACCTTACCCCCCCTCCACTC
>NW_006285779.1:7278452-7289814 GCF_000327345.1 Myotis davidii
CATAGTGGTGCTGGGGAAACCTGAGAGAGACCAGTTGATTGTGTTAATGCCCATAATCCAGTTGTCATTGTACTATAGTTTTGTAAAATGTTTCTATTGGGGAACACAGTAAAGTGTACACAAAATGTCTATTATTTCTTGCAACTGCATGTGAATCTACAATTATCTCAATAAGAATTTCAATTTATAAGAACCATGTCATATACAGTGAAAAAACTAAACTTCAGCATTATGACTCAGTTTGTTCCCTCAAATATGGGTGGCTTTGAGAAGGGAGCATGCCCCCAACTTGGCTCCAACCCAAAGGGTTGTGAGAGGTCTGTGCCCACATAATTCTGTGGTCCATAGGCTGCCCTCAAGCCCCATATGGTCTCACTCAAGGCCTCCAGCAAGCCAGACCCACTCTTGTCACAGGTCTGGTACACTTACCACACTCATTGTTGCCCTGTCTGGAAAATTACCGTCCACGGGTTCAAAACCCAGACCAGATCAAATGCTCCCTTTAGTACACACATTTGGTGGCTTCATGGGTAATATATTTTAACCATAATGCACAGGACGAATTAAAAGCAAAGTAAAAGGCAGTGTGACTGTCTTGCAGATGGCGAGGAGAACGCCATGTTTCCGCGGAGCCCTGGGACCTCGAATGCCAGAGCTGAGACCTTCTCTTCCCGGGTCCGAAGAGCCACAACCTCAAGGACGGAGAGAATATGGCCCGGAGGGGTCATCCCCTACGTCATTGGAGGAAACTTCACAGGTCAGTAGCCCAGATGAGGCCTCCTTTGGGGCTTGGTGTTCCGTCTCCCTGGGTTGACATAGTCCTCCCAGGAAGGACAAGGTGGGACTGAGCAGCTGTGGGGTCACAGCAGTCCTACCTGCTAACTCTCCCTCATGCAAACAGGGTTTTGTGCACTAGGCACAGGGAAACTGCAGTCTCTGTTGGGGTGACATCCTCAAAGATGGTCCCCTGGTCCCTGAGGCTTCATGTGGGGGTGACATATGATCCTGGTCTTGAAGGCTAGACAGGGTTTGCAGGCAGAAGGAAGAGTGTGAGCAGCTACACATGATGGCTCCCCTGTCCTCTGCCTGAGCATCCTGGACCACCCCCACCCCAGATATATTCCAGACGGTAACTAGAGGGACCAGTAGACATGGTTAGTCCACCTGGGTCCAATCCTGGCTGCAGCACTTACTAGCTGTATGCCCCGGGGCCTGTTACTTAGTTAACCTTTCCTGCCTCAGTTCCCTCTTCTGTAAATGGGATGATATTCTCCACTCTATAGGGTTGTTTTGAGAATTAAATGAGTTAATTGAGATAAAGCACTTAGAATAGTGCCGAACCCGTAGTAACTAGTAATTATTTGTTATTGGTATTATTATCTTAAAATGTGTAAGTCATTCAGTGGCTTCCCATCACCACTGATGCAACAGAAAGTCCTGACCATGACCTCCTGGCAGCCCTTGCCCCTCTCCCAGCTAGTGTTTTACCTTCTCTCCTCCTCTTTCCTTAGTTGCTGTGTACTAGCCTCACCAGTTGTCTTTCTTTTCCGGAACATGCCCGCCGCATTGCCAACTTAGCACACTTGCACTTGTCCCTCTGTCTGCCTGGAGTGTTGTTTCCCCCACTTTCTCCTGGCGGGCTTCTTCTGATCATTGGAGTCTCTGATCAATGACATGTCCACAAAGGCCTTCTTTGACTCCCCAACCAGAGACTCTCTCCCAGCACCTGCTTTATATAGTCTTTCTAATATTTGGTATCTTAACTGCGTTCTTTCAGACCTGGTGTGCTTTTCTGATCAAGGATTTATGTAACCTTCATCAAAATAAACTAATTTTATATAGAGAACTTCCTTTACACAGAAATTTCTATTATCCTGTAATTAGTGGGATTGCTATTTCTGTGAGTAATTGAGCTATGAACAATTTGAACCCAAAGTATAAAGATGTGTAAAAAAAAAGGACAGCTAAGAAACTCTTTGTTCTATATGCATGTTTCTAGGGACAACAATAGGACACCACACCCATGTCTTTTAGACTGGGGGCCTGCTGTTGGTTGGTTGGCTGGGTTTCTTTGCAACAGAATTCAGATCCACCAACCTCTGTACTTACCAAACTATTTGTCCCAGGGGTGGGCAAACTTTTTGACTCGAGGGCCACAATGGGTTCTTAAACTGGACCGGAGGGCCGGAACAAAAGCATGGATGGAGTGTTTGTGTGAACTAATACATGTTAACACTGCTGCTGGTGAAGGAGCGGAGGGGAGAGCAAGAGAACCCTCCACTCTTTCGGCTCCGCGGGCCGGATAGAACAGCCGAACGGGCCAGATCCGGCCCGTGGGCTGTAGTTTGCCCACGGCTGGTATAGCCCCTCTTTGCTTCTAGAAAAATAAAAATAGTCTTCTTCATCTCTGATTGATAGATTTTGAAAACAATAATTATTCCCTATTTCTAACTAGCAGCCTGGAGTTAACAACTACTTTATTCTTACTCCCAGACAACTTACTTAACTGTTTTATTTCTCAACACATTTCTAATCAAGGAAATTTGAACACAGGTTCAGAGAAAGCATGAAATTCACTTGTTTTTTTTAAAAAATATATTTTATTGATTTTTTACAGAGAGGAAGGGAGAGAGATAGAGAGTTAGAAACATCGATGAGAGAGAAACATCGATCAGCTGCCTCCTGCACATCTCCCACTGGGGATGTGCCCGCAACCCAGGTACATGCCCTTGACCGGAATCGAACCAGGGACCCTTCAGTCCGAAGGCCGACGCTCTATCCACTGAGCCAAACCGGTTTCGGCTTCACTTGTTTTTAAAGGCTTTTTAGAAAAGTAGTTTCAAGGTTGCTCCAGAAAACATGGAACCCCATGCAAAGGTAGCAAGGATGCCCATGCGAATAGAATTTTTAGCGCACAGGGGAATGCCTCCTATGGTTATAACATAAAATGAGGGTGTGGAATGTTGTGCTACTTCAGAAGCCTAAAGTTTCCAAATTGGGTAACCTGTGTAAGATAATTTTTTGTAAGTTTAGAAAAGTACTTTCAACACAAAGGAAAAGCTGGGAAGCCTAGATAGCTTGAAAATCCATTTTTCCCCTCTTCCATTTCACAAACTCCTACTCTCTATGTTTCAGTAATTCAGGAAAATTGTATTTATTCTTAGCAAGGTAAACCCTGATTCCTAGTACATTTCTACTCTGAGTCACCCGAACAAGTTTGTTGTTTTTTTTTTCTATCATTGGCACAAGCTGTGTTGTCATCCAGCATGCATTAACCCCTAGAATGCCGGGGAGCGCGATCTCACTCCTCCTGTCTTTTGCCAAAAGTGCCGGGAGCGCTATCAAAGCTTCGAAATGGCGTCCAGTTCTAAGTCTGCTTTTATTAGTGATGATGATATTGCTAAATATGTCAGTGTAGTAAAGGTTTCCTTAAGTTTTTGAATATGTAACTTCATTTCCTTGCGATTCATAATTTTTTTCCCCTAAACTGCTGCAAAATCAGCAAAAATGCCTTGGCAATTTTAGCATAGTTCCTAAGATATTGGTTGGCATTCAAATGGTTAAAGCATCTGAGGGAAGACCCATGAGTGAAGTGATGGGCACTTGCCTTGTCATTTCAGGAAGCCAGAGGGCCATTTTTAAGCAGGCTATGAGACACTGGGAGAAGCACACCTGTGTGACCTTCGTAGAGAGGACGGACGAAGAAAGCTTTATTGTGTTCAGTTACAGAACCTGTGGGTGAGTAAATGAAAGCTTGGCCACCTTGGTAGAATCAGGGGCAGACGAAGCTGATGGCTCACGAGTCTTGAATTTTCTCTATAAAACCGAGTATTTCCAAGGAGCTATAATATATAGGAGCCCAGGGTTTGTCTGAAACTCCCCTTGCCCTGGATAATCTCACAGTCCAACGAGAAAGCAGGTGGGTCCAGATGGAGACTCCAGAAAGACAAGGGGCCTGGATGTCCTGCCACGGGAGCAATTGAAGGAACTGGGGGTGTTTCATATGGAGAAGTGATTCTGAACCAATTTGGCATCCGTGGCCCCACTGAGAATCTGATGGATGTAAATACGTGTAAAATTGCGCATGTAATTTCATGAGCTTATGGATTTCCTCAGGAAAACACAACAAATAACAAGATAACTGGATTATGCCTACATTTATTCGTTATGCCAATAAATGTCAGTGTGATATACTCAGTTACTGACAGAAAAAGGTTCTCCTATTGGCTATTAAAACTTAAACCTAACTACATGCTGTATATATGAGATAACTACTGAAGGAAATGACCCAGGAAGATTTAAAAATAAAAAAAAGAAAGAATACAGGCAAATGCTAGCAAAAAGAAAACTGGGATCACAAGTTTTGTTATAGACAAAGCATTTTTTGTTTTGTTTTTAAAGTGTTAAAAAAAAAAAGGTGAGACTTTATAATGAGAAAGGGTGCAAGCTCCGGTGAGAATATAACTGTCATAAATCTTTATGTACCAAATAGCATAGCATTAAGAGTCATAAAATAAGCCCCAGGGAACTCAAGGGGAGATTGACAGAAACACGGCCAACAGGGGACTTTATTTCATTTCTGTCAATGCACATAGATCACTGTCAAGTTGACCAAAAAACAAGTAGAGATTTGTAGAGAACTAGAAAAATGTAATTAATGGAGTTATTTCTATGGGTATACTAGATTCTATAACCTGATAACACATCTTTTTTAAAGTGGCTATTGAGCTTTTGTTGACATTGTCCATCTATTAAGCATTAAGAATAGCTCAATGAATTCTAAAAGGAAGAAATCCCATTTATTCTCCAACTAGTAGCCCGGTGCACAAAAATTTGTGCGCTTGGGAGTGGGGGTCCCTCGGTTATTAAACATTTATCAGCACAACACTGACCACATTGGTGGTGGTGGTGGTGGTCTTGTCAGAATGTGTTATATTATGCAGATGAAAATCTATTTAAACAGACTTGATGTAGATATTTTCAAAGATGGAAGAATTGTCCCTGTCAACTATTTTAGTTGATTCATATCTTCACTAATTGTCATCATTGCAAAGTTTTCAGTCCCCATATGGATTGCTGGATACAATATGTCATGCCCTGTCCCTGTCCCCTCCCTTTGTAGCCTTTGTTACCTTAAGGACTCTAGTTTTCCATTTATATGTTTAAGTACCAACCTTACCGGCTTAAAAATGTAAGCTTTTAAACAGGCGCTGGCGCCTGGACCAGAGGTGGACAGCTTCTTCTTCTGGCGGCTTCTTCTTCTTCTGTGCTTCCAGGGAGGGCAGTCAGTTATGTGTATATGTGTGTGCATGCAAACATAGGCATGTACACGTGTGTATGTGGAAATCTGCTGGGCAAGTCAAAACCATAAAAGAGTTGCCTCCTATCTCTTGAATCTTCCAGAGATATCCCCCACTTTTTTATTCTATCACTACTGGAGAGTCAGTATTTGCAGCCAACCAGTCAGCCAGTGACTCTCAGTGTCTATTTCTGACTTCTTCTTTCCCTGTCTGTCTTCCAACCCCTAATCATATTTCCACCTGGATGCATCATTTTTACTCCCAATATGCTGTATAGAGAAGGAGTCAGGATGCTATCTTCCCATGAATAGTTCTCAGTAAAAAACCAATTGCATTTTAGTTGGGCAATGCCCCTACCCACCCTTCAAATCCCTTCCTCCATGCATTCTGTTTCCCCTTTTGTTTGTTGGATTGTTTTGCTGCTCCTTTTCCTCACCCTACCACCTTTGGATTGTAATGTAAAATTCTTTTACCATGTCAAGAAATTATTAAAAATACAGGTACTTTGAAAAAAAAAATACAGGTACTTCTCTGAACACCGGCCGGGGTGGGGGGAGGGGCAGGGAAGAGGCAGCTGCCGGCCCCCACCTCTTCCCTGCCCCACCCGGCTTCTCTGATCACCGGTCAGGGGACAGGCAAAGGCGGCCCTGGTTCTCTGATCACGGGCTGGGGGGCAGGGCAAAGGCGGCTCTTGCCTACTGCCTGGGTTTCTGATCACCATCAGCTGCAGGCGGCTTCTTCCGTCCTTCCCCTTTCGCCTCCCAGCATTGCGCCTACATATACAAATTAACCACCATCTTTGTTGGCGGTTAACTGCCATCTTTGTTGGCAGTTAGTTTGATATTGCCCTGATTAGCCAATGGGAAGCGTAGCGAAGGTATGGTCAATTACCATGTTTGTGTATTATTAGATAAGATTGCAAAGCAATGGTACTGGAAATAGTAACATAATAACAAAAAATAAAATAAACTCTCCTGCTTTACCTGGTAAATGAAAGATCCCCCCCCCCCCCCACCCAACTTTTAAATCATAAAGAAATCAGGATTAAAATTACAAGATGTCTAGATAATGAGTGGTCGGCAAACTGTGGCTTGCAAGCCACATGCAGCTCTTTGGCCCCTTGAGTGTGGCTCTTCCTAAGCCTTAGGAGTACCCTAATTACGTTAATAACAATGTACCTACCTATATAGTTTAAGATTAAAAAAATTTGGCTCTCAAAAGAAATTTCAATCGTTGTACTATTGATATTTGGCTCTGTTGACTAATGAGTTTGCCGATCACTGGCCCTAGTTCAACATTAAAGAGATGTGGCTAATTCTGGTTGAGTAATTCAATTGGTTAGAGCATCATCCCCATATGCCACGGTTGCAGGTTCAATCCTCAATCAGGGCACATACAGGAATCAACCATGAGTGTGTAAATAATTAGAACAACAAATCTTCTCTCTCTCTCTCTCTCTCTCTCTCTCAAAGAGTAAGTTAGAAAGAAATTGAAAAATTGAGGGAAAACACTCCCTCAAAGCACCAAATGTAGAATTTTACAGATGAATTCTTTGAAACCTTCAAGAAACAGATTATTCTGGTACTATTTAAGCTTTTTGGAGCATAGAAAAAGAAGAACAGTTCTTTCCAAATTACTTTTAAGGAACTATCAAAGCATTGTGACAAAGATAGTACCCAAAAAGAGAAAATTATAGACTCTGACAAAAATGGCCATGCCAAATCCTAACTAAAATGTGAGCACAAAGTATACAGCAGTATGACCATAGAAGAGTGGGCTGCCAAGAAGGTGTATCTAAGGAATGCAAGGCTAGTTCAGCATTAGGAAACCTGTTTTCATGATTCACCATATTGATAGGGCAAAGGAAAGAAGCCATATTCATATCTCAGTAGATGCTAAAGAAGCATGATCTGCACAATTCAACATGCATTTTTTGTTCTTGTTTTTTTTTAAATATTTTTTAATGATTTCAGAGAGGAAGGGAGAAGGAAAGAGAGAAATATCAGTGATGAGAGAGAATCACTGATCGGCTGCTTCCTGCACAACCCCCACTGGGGATCAAGCCCACAACCCGGGCATGTGTCCTTGACTGGAATCGAACCCGAGACCTCTCAGTCCGCAGACTGATGTTCTATCCACTGAGCCACACCAGCTAGGATAAGGGGTTTTGTTTTTAAAAATTAGCCAACGTAGCATAGGAATATATATCAAGAATAGATCTTTGACTATATATATATATATATATAAATTCCCTCTGTCCCTCCCCAGCCCTGATCGTGCACCGGTGGGGTCACTCTGCCTGCCTTGCACCCTCTCGCAATCTGGGACTCCTCAGGGGATGTCGGAGAGCCGGTTTCAGCCTGATCCCTGCAGGCCAGGCCGAGGGACCCCACCAGTACATGAATCCGTGCACCAGGCCTCTAGTATATGTATAATCTGCATGGTGAGGTAATGGCTATTGTAATTTTTTGTTTTATACCTTTCTATGTTAGGAATAATGATAAATATTACTTGAAAAAATAATTGTGACCAGGAGAGTCATCCCTAAGGCTCTTCTGATAACAGTACCAAGATGCATCTTTACAGAAATGCAGCTGCCTCCTTTCCCATCTCTTTTCCTCATTATCAGTGATGGTCCAGCCAAGACTCAGAGTGGAAGGTTGGGGGAGGGTATGTGCTTTATTCCAGGGAGAGAGCCCATGAATTTTCAAGAGGATCCATGAGCACCAGAAAGGTCAAGAACTTTTGGAGGTTATTTCTGTATTGCGAGGAAAGTTGCACAATGAGAGAACGTTCAGCTCTGACATTGTGTTTCTTTTAGACACCGCACACGCACACATTACACCCTTGCTGTTCCCTGACCTGCTGATTTGGGTCTTTCTGCACTGTCCAGCTGTTGCTCCTATGTTGGGCGCCGAGGAGGAGGACCACAAGCCATATCCATTGGGAAAAACTGTGACAAGTTTGGCATTGTGGCTCACGAGCTGGGCCATGTGGTTGGGTTCTGGCATGAACACACCCGGCCAGACAGGGACCAGCATGTCACCATCATCAGAGAAAACATCCAGCCAGGTAAGGCGCCTGTGTGGAGTCTGGGAGTTACAGGCCAGAAGGTAGCATCCCTGGGGTCAGGCAGGAGTGAAGGAGAGAGGGTTTGCTGGGAGCTGACCAGAGCTCATTTCTAAATACGAAGGCAGGGACTCCACTATGCAGGCTTTTGCCACCAGCCTGTCACTGTCCCTGTGTAGCCTTTCCTGGGAGGTCACCTATTATAGCTTGTAGGTTAGAGCAGAAGCAAAATGACTTTCCATGTTGTAAATGTCAATGAAATCTAATTCCGTTTCCTAAAAGGAACAGAACCGACCACAACACTGTTGCTGAATCAAAGCTAAGCCAAAAAAAGAGTTCTGGTTGCTTTTATAAGAGTCATTTTTGCTGACTTAGGCAACCCATCCTTTTGAAACTGAAATACAATTGGGACATGAGTACAAATAAAAATAATATTTCTGCCCAGAAACATTCTGCCCCAAGGCAGATAAAGTGTCTAGATTTGAAAAAATACCTTCTCGTGTTAAATAACTTTATATAGAAGTTCATTCACATTAGCCGTGAAAGTATCTGGTTGAAGAATATGATTGCTTGAAAAATGTTTTCGAGAGTCTGAATCGTGAGCTGTTTGGGATTGCACTGAACTCTGACTTGTTGTCTTTGGTTCCTTCGGTAGCAAGAGCAGAGTTCTCCCTCCCACCCCAATCAGGTTGATAACTAACCTGTCTGCAAATAGTGTAAGAGTTTGGAGTGGCATTTGGGGAGAGGTGTTGGGTAGTGGGGTTGGGAGGATGTAGGGCTTACTCTAGGTTTCATATTTCCAATCTTAAAAGCAGCTACAAGAACCACCACCAAGATGGTTATTTGACTGCTCGGGCTGACAGAGCTTTGGGAAGTTGCTATGGGCCCCCCTTCCCCCCTCTGCCTCCTTTCAGGTGCCTGCCTTGCTTTTCAAAGGCCTTAACAGAGTGTTGTGTCACAGGTCAGGAGTATAATTTCTTAAAAATGGAAGCTGGGGAAGTGAGCTCTCTCGGAGAGACGTACGACTTTGACAGCATCATGCACTACGCCCGGAACACCTTCTCAAGGTCGGAACCTATGCTTCGCCTCGTCTGTTTTACTGTGCCTGCCGCAGGCTTGGGTCGGATTCCTGGAGGTCTGCAGAGAGCGGGTCTCCGCATGCTCCTCGCACGGTTGGTGTGTCTGTCCTTGAAATACAGTGGCCTCTGGGCTGCAGTGAAATACAATCTAATCAGGCTCCTGCTAATAAGACTGAATCCCATTGTGAAGTGGGTGTTCCATCATGCCTGGTGTCACAAGCAGCAAACTGGAAAAGGGACATGATCGAGAGGCTGGCTGCCCTAATAACCGAGAGGCTCTGTGTCACATTTGCAGTGGGTCGGGGGGTCGTCTAAAGCAGCAGCCACCAACCGGTGGTCCGTGAGGTCCGAAAGGTTGGCGACCGCTGTTCTAAAGCCTGACCTTGAAGTAGGCACGGAGGCGTTTCCCGGTTCTCCTCGAGGAGGCTAGGTCTACTGGCAGCTAGATGGGGTCAGAGCTGGGAGGGGCTAACCCATGGCTTCATTTCAGAGGTGAAGAAGGTGAGGCTCCAGCCAGCTCGAGGGCACGCAGGTCGCTGGGGTTGGCGTGAGAACAAAGATCCAGGTCTCCTGGCTGGTGGTCACACGCGATGGTAGCTGAGATCCCCAAGTACAGCCGGACCCATTATTTATGGGCAGCGTTGGCAGGATCTGTTTTGATGAGTTAGTTTTGTGCTGAACCAGGTGCTAAATATTTTCAATACTGCCCTGGCGTCCAGGCCATCCCACTATTGTGTATATAGAAGCACTCCCTGCCCCCAGAGGAGGTCCCTCAAAACCTCAGTTTCCAAACCAGGCGGAGGAAGCCTCAGATTTCCATATGGCAATGAATGAGGCCACATCTGTCCGTCCTTCACCCATCTGTACGAGGATAAATATGTAATCATAGATAATAGATAAATTATAAAGCAATACAAAGAGTTATGACAGCTGCAGAACCAAGACCCAAGTGACCAGCTTTTCACGTGGACCAACTTGACACTGGTTCCCTCATGAAATCAGTGCTTTGTCTCCACTTGGCAGCCTGCAGCCCCTGGGGCTGATGTGAAGTGGCCCAACTGGTCCCTGCTCCATTTCCCAAACCTGCTGGCCACTCAGGGCCCAACACCCAAGCATCCTTCACTCTGATCTCTGATCCTCCGAGAGGCTACTGGCCTTTCCACTCCATGGGACCTCAGAGTTCCTGAAGGACAAGCTGGCAGAACTCGCATGGCATCACTTCTGTCACATTTTATTGGCCGGAGCAAGTGACAGAGCCGGCCCAGATTCAAGTGATGGAAACATAGATACTACCTCTAAAAATGGGGAGTGGCGACTTCACATTGCAGAGGGAGGTGGCTATCGGGAGGCATAATTCATTATTTTAACAGTCAGCCACAACTGCCTTCTCACCTCTGCCCCAGCGTTCACAGTAGTTCTGGCAAATCTATTTCACATCAAGTAGATGCCTGCCTTGCCCTGCCTGCAGTTTTCTGCATGGATCTTCAGAAAGCTCCTTTGTTCAGTGGGATGTTTATCAATGGCATCCTTTTTTTTTAAATCTTTTTTTTTTTATTGATTTCAGGGAGGAAGGGAAAGCGAGAAAGAGATAGAAACATCAATGATGAGAGAGAATCATTGATTGGTTGCCTCCTGCATGCCTCCTACTGGGGATCGAGCTCACAACCCAGGCATGTGCCCTTGACCAGAATCGAACCTGGGACCCTTCAGTCCACAGGCTGACGCTCTATCCACTGAGCCAAACCAGCTAGGGCTATCAATGGCATCCTTACTGGTGGACTTTCCTGCCCACTTTTTGTCAAAAGTTTCCCACTCCTTAACTCCCTGTCATTACTTCTGCTCACATGTCCCCTGTAAAAGAGCAGAAAATGGTCCATAGAACATTTACTCGTCTGGGAGGCAAATGCTATTCCT
>NW_006285779.1:7289854-7319900 GCF_000327345.1 Myotis davidii
CTGATGGGAAAGTCTGCGTGTGTCTTGACGACTGAGCTGTCTTCTTCCAACTTTATTCCCTTGAGTTTATTGCAGCTCCCCTCTCCCCTTGGTTGGACCGGGGCTGTGGGTATGGTGTCTTTGGAGGACTTGTGGGGCGAGGGTCCAGGAGATAAGGAGACAGTTCTCTGGTACAGTGTTGTCTTTGTTTGGAAAATTCTGAGTGGACAGTTTTATTCCCTAAGGCAGTGGTCGGCAAACTCATTAGTCAACAGAGCCAAATATCAACAGTACAACGATTGAAATTTCTTTTGAGAGCCAAATTTTTTAAACTTAAACTATATAGGTAGGTACATTGTTATTAACTTAATTAGGGTACTCCTAAGGCTTAGGAAGAGCCACACTCAAGGGGCCAAAGAGCCGCATGTGGCTCCCGAGCTGCAGTTTGCCAACCACGGCCCTAAGGCATCTGCCAAACCCTTTCTTAGTTTAGCAGAATGCCAATGTTAAGAGTTGTCCTACATAAAAGGGGGGAGGCATTACTACAGTGGTTTACACAGGGGTCGTCTCTTGTTGTAAACATCCTCCAGAACCCACCACCTTGCTGGTGGCTCAGGATATGCTGGGGTGGGGATGGGATAGAGGTGGGGAGGGGGAGGGCTCAGGCAGAGGGTACACTATGCCTGAAGCATGAAGGTGTGCATAGGGCCTGTACTCAGCTGGGCATCCTGGTATTCTGGCATCCACTTGTCTGTTTTGGTCATTTTAGACTTTATTTCCATGGGAGTAGAAGAAAACATTAATGTTTAAAGGAATGGCTGAGACCATCTAGGCCAGTGATGGCGAACCTATGACACGTGTCAAAGGTGACACGCGAACTCATTTTTTTGGTTGATTTTTCTTTGTTAAATGGCATTTAAATATATAAAATAAATATCAAAAATATAAGTCTTTGTTTTACTATGGTTGCAAATACAGAAAAATTTCTATATGTGACACGGCACCAAAGTTAAGTTAGGGTTTTTCAAAATGCTGACACGCCGAGCTCAAAAGGTTCGCCATCACTGATAGGCCAATCTCTTATTGTTCAGAGAAGTAAACTGAGGCTCAGAGAGGGGAGGGGACTTGTCCGAGCTCACTCGGGTGGCAGAGCCAGGCCTTACATAGAAATCTCTAGGCCCGGGCTCCTTTGAGTACCCCTAGTTCTCTGCATTCATTCATCTCACTTTCTATCTGATTACCCCTCTTGCCAGCGAGTCCCCAAATTCCAGTCCCCATTTTTACCAGCTCATCTAGCACTTCCTGACCAGCCCATGGCAGTCCCACATTGTACAGGTTCCCATGAGCTCTCTGCAGCCTCTCCAAGACTTGTCCATGCTCAGCACTGCCCATTGCACAGCTCCAGGGGGCACCGCTCACATCGTCATCTCTCTGAATGGTGCTCCCTGCAGTTTTGCAGCGTGGTGGGCCCTGGGGCCTGAACCTGTAAAGCGCTTGGTGGAAATGCTCAATAAACATCAGTAAGGGAAGTCCTTAGGCCACTGGGCTAGGGCATATTTTTAAACTTGGCAGAGTCATTTTCCCATTGGGAAGGGAGCGGGCAGCTGATGAAATGGAATGCTCAAATGCCAGCACGAGAGCTGCGCAGGGAGGAGGAATGTCGATGGGGTTATGGGCAAGGAAATGAAGACTGTAAATTCCAGCGCGGCCCCTGACAGCCCTGACTTTTCTTTCTCCTTCTCTCGCTTTCTGTCCCTCCTGCAGAGGGGTTTTCTTAGACACCATCCTCCCCCGCCGAGACGACAGTGGCGTCAGGCCAACCATTGGCCAGCGCGTGCGGCTCAGTCAGGGAGACATCGCTCAAGCCAGGAAGCTGTACAAGTGCCCAGGTAACTGAGCCCTGGAAGTCCCACGTCCCCTAGAGTGTCCCCAAGCACGACTCCACTGCCCTTTGCAGACATTCTCCTTGGCTGGGAAAACAACTTGGGGAACCTGGAAGGACGACCTCTGGCAGCTGTGAGTCCTAATGTGCTGCTGTTAGGAGGTGTGGGTGGTATAGAAAGCCCAGATGGTGAGGTGGTTGCCCGCAGCGAGGTGAAGAGTAGGCCTGGAGCCCACAGCTTAACTTGTGGGACGCTGCAGAGCTCTGGCAAAGCCTGATGTTCAGAAGAGGAAGGAGGCATCGTAGAACCACAGTGCACCCCGTAACGGCAAAGGCGCCTCTCCTTTCTATGGGAGTAAAGGGTGTGTTTTGGCAAAACAAGAGGCAGTGGTGTTGCAGGAAGACCAAGCATGAAGGAGAATGCTTTTGGAAGGAGGGAGTCAGCTCCCCAAATCCTGGGAGGTGGAGGGACCTCAGTGCTGTAAATGAGGTCATTGCTGTGGTCTTGGGGCTCTTCTAGCTGTCCAGGGTGCTGGCCAGTGGCCCCCAGTCTGCCACTGAAGTCTGGGCAGTACACTGGGTTCTGAGCAGCTGCCCACTTCTCTGCCAGTTCAGAAGCCTGCTCCCCTTGAACTTGCCCTCTTGTTTGCCTTTTGTCCCCTTGACTTCAGCATCATCAAACCCCCTGCTGCCTTGGGTGGGGGGGGTGACCTCACATCAACCCCTTTAAACTGCTGAACTCGAATGCAAAGCATTGGCTACCACAGCCACGTTTTTACACTGATGGGACAATGCGTTGCAGCTTTTTGGGGTGGAAAAAGGAAACTCGATTACCAACAGGTCCAGTAACCTTTTCAACCCCTAAGACCAGGCACACAGTTGATCATGGGACAGAATATTTGAAATAGGGGCCATTCTAGAATATCTGGGTTATCACATCGCCCTAAGCAGCGGGGTCACGGGGGCTTTGCTCCATCATGAACCAGCTATTAGTCATCTGGGGGTGCATTAGGGCTGCAGTACAGGACACACATATCATGTATCCCTGCTGGATTGAAAGAGAAACCTTATAGCATTCCCTGGGAAATGCCATCGTATTTATTTAGTTATAATGTATATGCCTCTTACTTCCCAAAAGGATTCGAGGCAGCTGGTAAATACCGTGGAGCCATACAGTAACGTATCTGTTCCCGCAGAATGTTGATGATTATTCTGAAATAATTTCCATGGAGCCCTCGGGGGTGGTGACTGCCAGGCATAATCCTCGTGATGCCTGGCAGTTGTTCGGTAACATGATATGGAAGCCCCGCTATCCAGGACTTCCTGAGGTGAGGATGGGCCGCTCTCCAGCTACCCCTTCCTGCAGCTCCAAAGACGGCAGCTCCCAGGAGTTTCAAGTAGTAGCTGAAAGCGAGAGTGGTTGCTGTGCAGAGTCTGAATTGCACTCAGGAAAATGTGCAGAAGGAGCTTCTTTCCCACGTTTTGGGGGTGGCCCCATAAGAGCAGGGGCCCCCAGCAACCCCGTGGCTATGTCTTTGGGGTCTGAGCCCCGGGGAATCAGGGGAATATGAAACCTGCAGTGTCCAAGCTTCCTCATCCAGGTATGAGGACAAATTAGGGAAATACTTTCACATACATAAGGAGTAGGCTTTAGACTCATGGCCCAGCAACCCTGAAACATTCAAGACCAGGATGGCCTCTTGTAGAGTGTTCCTACTTCCCGGGCCTCTGGTCATTTTTTTCCCCCTGTTTTCTTGACTATTTGGTAGCTCATTTAGAGGTGGGTAGCAGGAAAAGAAGAGGCAAGGTTGAAGCTAATAGCTGACAGGAGTTTCAAAGCTTTTTTTCTTTTTGTGTTACCTACTTGGGCTTTCATATCCTTTCTGCCACAGACATTGTTCTTGGTAATTGCAAGGCTGCTGTGTGGGGAGCACTCACCGTGTGCCAAGCATCGAGCTGATCCAGTTCATTTAATGCGGATGAGTTCATTAACCTTTTGGGCAGGCCACACCCATTTAACAGACAAGAAAACTAAGGCCACCACCACACATCCTGCTGGAGTGCTGAGATTCAAACCCAGCTCTAGGCATACTCAATCCTGAGAGCCTCAGGGGTATTCCTGGGGTGTTCCTTTTCGGTGCCCAGACTCTATTTTCACTTTTTTAAAAAATATATTTTATTGATTTTTTTACAGAGAGGAAGGGAGAGAGAGAGAGTTAGAAACATCGATCAGCTGCCTCCTGCACACCCCCCACTGGGGATGTGCCCACAACCAAGGTACATGCCCCTGACCAGAATCTAACCCGGGACCCTTGAGTTCGCAGGCCGGCGCTCCATCCACTGAGCCGGGAAGATGCCAGTGGGCCTGGCACGCTTCTCGCCAATGCCTTCTGAAGGCTGTGGCTAGCAAAGGGGTGTGTCTGCTCGGCAGCCCTGTAGAGGGCGCTCTGAGGCGGAGAGTGTGTGTGTGAGAGAGTGCCTGAATCGTGTTTGTCCTTTTGCTTGTGCAGCATGTGGGGAGACTCTGCAGGACACAACGGGGAACTTCTCTGCACCTGGCTTTCCAAACGGCTACCCTTCTTATTCCCACTGCGTCTGGAGGATATCGGTCACTCCAGGGGAAAAGGTAGGAACCTCAGGAAATGACCTAACAGCCTTTGAGTTGGGTGACGTGTGAGGAGTTATTATTAACAGGAGTAATAACAGCTGTTATGCTGTGGGCACCCACTGTGCGCCAGGCGCAGTGCTAGCTTGCCTAATGTTATTTCCTTCTGGACTTTTCAGCCAGCCTCCCTCATACAGATGGAAGCCTATACACTAAATGTCCATGAGAGGCATAAGTCAAGCCCACAGTGTGTAAAACAAAGTAGGTCCTATTCTTTTACCTTGATAAATGCACCGTCAGAATGCCCTGGAAGGTGAGGAGCCAGTTGAGAATGTCTCAAAGTGCTACTCTGGCAGGTGGCAATATGGGGAGAGCTAGACACCAACCCACAGCTGCCCTCTCCTCCTCCCAGCCCCAGTCCCATCTCAGGAGCCCCCAGGGTGACCCATCAGCCCACACACCTGAGTACCCTTCACTCCTGCCTTGCAAATAGCCATTGCTTGGCTGCCCCTGCAGTGGAAGTGGACTGCCCAGGTGTGCTGTCTTCCCCCGGGAGGCTGGATCCAGGGGCAGAGGTCCTTGCATGTCCTGGAAGTGAACTCAGGGGCTGTTTGGACAGGGAATCCCGGGATTCTGGGCTCCTGGTATGAGGTCTAGAAGCTTGGCAAGCTCTAGGTGGGCATGTTCCTTTAGCTCTGAAGACAATGCCTCTTGAGAGCTAAGCCCAGGGCAGGGGCCACTTTTGCCCTCGTCCGAGAGGGTATGTTCATGACCCTACTGCAATGTGCATTTCCATATACCCACTATATGGACATGCCATCTGAGGCTCAGACCTTTTATAAATTACCCAAATTCACAGTAAGATATAGAAATGAGGACTGGGCCTCCGCAGTTCGAAACAAGTTTTCTACATGACACCTCTCTACAGTTCAAGTTATCTCAAAACAGATGCAGCTATCTTGGAAATGTTTGCTCTGTCATACCTGTCGTAGCTTGTCTCACAAACCATAATGCTGGTTTATTGGGCTGCCCCCTTCTAAACTCATCGAGGACAGAGGTTGTTCACCTGCAGCACCTAACATAGCCCAACACCCAACATAACCCTGCACCTAACATAACCCATGGTACAGAGTCACACAGTAAGTATTTGTTGAATGAACGTGTGGATAGACGAGTGGCCGAGAGAAAAACCTGCAGCTGGGGGTGCAGTGAGAGGTCTTGGAATTTTTCAGGTGCCCATAGCCAACTTACAAATATTCCAAATTCATAACGTTAAAAGGTGTTCATTGAAATGTCTCTTTAAACATAGTGTGGAAACTAGAGAGAAATAATGGCTAGGCATGATCGGCAGCGTTTTCTGTGTCCTGCTTTTAGCATATTATGTAGAGTCTCTTGTTTAATCCTCACAAGTTCATGTGAAAGGTGCTGTTACCACACTCATTTTGCAGGTGAGGGAATGGACCTGCCCAAGGCTACCAGTTTGTCGCAGAGTTGAGAGATGAGCCCAGGCGCTGAGAGCCAGGATGCTTACCCATCTTCCTGCATTATTCCACAAAAGGAACAGGCTAAGACATTTGAACATGCATTCACACACACACACACACATGCTCACGTTCACGCTCACATGCACACACCCTTCCTCTGGCTCTAAGCATTAAGGCATTGTGGTTGTCCTGTTGAGCCTGAGAAACTCGAGACCTGTCCGCCTTGGGTGGATGTGCCATCCCCGTGCCTGCGGGGGCGGCAGCGGGAGGGAGGCAGGAAGGAGGAGGAGAAGGAGGAAGGGGTCTTGTAATCCCCAAATTGTTGAATTGCCCCTGCTAGCAGAGGCTCTGTGATGTGTGTGAACTGTGTAAGATTTCGCCCAACCTTAATTATTATTGCTAACCGGGGGCAGGGAGAATACATATCATTGAGATTCCTGCACTGATTATTTCAATTCCTGCTTCACCCGGCCTTCCCCAGAGCTGCTGGTAATTAGCAAACTTGATTGATTCGCATTATCACCTCCTGTTCATCACCTCTTCCCCTATGGTCTTTATGGCTCACTAACATACTTCAAGTAATTAGCCTGAATAATTATCCCATTCATTCAGATCATGAATGTGTTACTGAGGAATTTGTAATAACGTTTCCTTTCTGAAATTTTAAAAAACAATGGCTACAGAACCGTATTGCAACCAGCTAGCAAGCACTCCTGAGCCAGCCCACTGGGATATAAGCACTGAAGGGGGATGCGAAGGGAGTGGAAGGTACAATTTCTGTCTTCAGGAGACTTAGAATTTAGTTAGGCTCCTCCGCACCCCTGGGGAGTCTGCTGTGATTGAAAGAGGAGCATTTGCTTGGCACCAGTAGATAATAAAAATATTGTTTTTTATTTTATTTTTGGTTAATTGTCACCTGAGGATATTTTTTCCATTGATTTTTTAGAGTGTGGAAGGCGGGGGGAGGGTAGAAGGGAGAGAGAGGGAGAGAGAGGTACATTGATAAGAGGAGGGGGAGGTAGAAAGGAGAGAGAGAGGGAGAGAGAGGTACATTGATAAGAGAGAGACCCATCAATCAGTTGCCTCCCACACACTCCCAGGTAGGGGTCAGGGATTGCACCTGCAATCCTGCAAGGTCTGTGCCCTTGACTGGAAATTGAACCTGAGATGCTTCTGTGCAGGGGCTGATGCTCTAACCACTGAACTACCTGCCAGGGTGGCACCAATATTTTTTTAAGCTTCTGAGGTGATTCTATATGCAAGTAGGGTTAAGAACCACTGGTCTAGTGTCAAAGAGCAACATCTCTCTCTCTCTCTCTCTCTCTCTCTCTCTCTCTCTCTCACACACACACACACACACACACACACACTACAACACAGGAGAGGAGCTGGCCTGCTATTTTCTGGTACTGACTCGTCATTTCCTAGGAGGGGTCAGGGCTTTGTGGACAAAGGCACTCCTCGTCCTGAGACCTGAACACTGGGTGTGAGGCATATCCCCATACACTCTTTGCACACCTGCTCCGGGATCACGGTGAGCAGGAGAGGGGAGAGTTCCAGAGAGGGAGAGGCCGTGTCCCTGTGGGTGTCAGAGAAGGACTTAGGGAGGGGGCGGGGCTCTTGAGCTGGGCCCGGGGAGGGTTCCATTTGTGTGGCTATCTTAGGGCGCACTGAGAGATAAGGTCACCTATTAGGGTGGGCACTGGAGGTTCTGGAAGGTAAGCAGTGACTTTAATTTATGAGATGGGGGTAGAGGGAGCCACTGACGTTTTCTGAGCAGAGAAGGGCTCTAGCAAACATGAGACAAAAGTGCAAGATGGGTCTAGAAGCCCTACTGTGCAGACTGGAGGTGGGCACAGCAGCAGGAGTGCAGGAATCCTCCCAGCAGGAGCGATGCAGGAAGAGCTGTCCAAGGGGCATGGAGACTGCCTTCAAGCAGGGGCCACAGACACCTTAAAGGAAAAGAGTCTGTCGGGATAAACAATAGGGGAAAAGTAGACAAAACACCAGGTGTTGCACCTGAGTGACGGTGTCGCCTCCAGACAGGAAAGCTGGAAGGGAGGTGCTTTGTGGGTTTTTTTGTTTTTGTTTTTTTTTAAAGTATTTTTATTGATTTCAGAGAGGAAAGGAAAGGGAGAGAGAGAGATAGAAACATCAATTATGAGAGAACCATTGATCGGCTGCCCCTGGCACATCCTGAGGATGGAGCCCACAACCCAGGCATGTGCCCCTGACCGGAATCGAACCTGGGACCTTTCAGTCCACAGGCTGACACTCTATCCACTGAGCCAAACCAGCCAGGCGGGAAGTGCTTTGTTTTGAGGTGACCTCACCATTTCATGGAGAGTGAAGAAGACTAGAGCCAGCAGAGAAGAGAGACCGTGGAGAGAGGACCGGCTAGTGCAGCAAAACCAGAGAGGAGAGGGCCCACGGAGGACAAAGACAAATACTTAACAGCCTGTTCTATTGGCCAACGGGGCCCTGGAACCTTTGCCCTGCAGTCCTCTAGCCCAGGGGTTTACTTGGAGACCAGGGACTGGGACTGTTTGAATATAAACGAAAGTGGGAGGATGAAGATGCTAAAGAGAGTTGAACTGAGGGAGAGATCGGTTCCCCAGGTGGGAAAAGGAGTAGGGTCAGAGGTGCAGGGGCTGGAGCAGGGCTGCCCTCAGCGGGACCCTGCAGAGCAAGAAGACCTGAGAAATGATGGAGCAGGGACATGCTGAGCACAGGCCGGGACAATGTGAGGGCAGGACTGGACGAGCCCCGGCTGCTCAGTGCAGGAGAAGGCACAGCAGCCTGCAGGGTGGGATCCATGGGGGTGATGGGAGCGGGGAAGTCTGAACTCTGGGCCATCTGCCAGCGGAGCCCTGAGCGGGAAGGGTTGTGATGGGGACCAGGGCCAGTTCATGGGAGCAGCACCTGTGTGCAGGGTCACTCAGCCCCCTGCACTGGTGGGGACAGGGCGTCCACTGAATGGCTTCAGGATGCGCAGAAGAACTGGAACCTTCCTTTCCAGTCCAACTGATTCCCACCTCCCAGCCTTCGCTCCTTCTCCTTTCCCCTCTGCGTCCTCGTTCCAAACACACACACAGGGAACCGGGCTGGGCGTACACGCAATGCAGTTCAGGTCTGCAGGCTCGTCCTTGCTTTTGCTCATGTCACCCCTCTCACCAGAACGCTTTCACCCTACTCCTCAGCCCATGGGACCCTTGTTCCCCTTAGCTTAAATGCCACCTCTTCCGAGAAGCCTTCTCCAGGGTCACCGGGCAGAATTCAGTTCTCTCTCCTTGGGCTTCCTCGGCACCCTTCCCATCTATTTCTCTCTTTGCAGCATTTATTCATGCTGTTCTAACTGGCTTGACACACCTGCCCTTCCCTCTCTGTCTGAGATCCCTAAAGGCAAGAACCCTGTCTTTCTGATCTTTCTGTCTCGATAGGCCAGCACCGACTGGTGGAACCAACGAACGAGCGAGCGAGCGAACTGTAGGGAGGCTATTAGACACACCACACCTCAGAGGAGTGAGGTCATGGCCTAGGGGACATTGATCACGGAGGTGCTCAGATGCACTCGGGCTAACCCCAGGCCCTTTAGAATGATTGATGATGTTATAAGATCTCTTCGTATCTCTGAACTTCATCGACCCCTTGCCTCCTTCCGCATCCCCAGGCTCAGTGCATCCTGGCCCGGCTTTAATGCATCTTGCTTTCTGTAAACCACCCTGTGACTTCAAAAGCTCGACGTATTCCCCTGACGAAACCGAAGGACCCATCTCCTCTGTTTACCCCCCATCCTGCTTAAGGTTTATTATTGAATGTCACGCGGTTTCCTGTGAGTGTGTTTTCGAGAGGACACTCCGACTGTGGTCTGAGAGCTCTGTATGCTAAGGGGTAACGTGAGAACGCCGGTATGCGAGATGAGGCTCTCAAAGCTCCTCGGGCTTTGTTGCCAAAACTCACTTTATGGTAACTCTTTACAGATCGTCTTAAACTTCACGTCCATGGATTTGTTTAAAAGCCGCCTGTGCTGGTACGATTACGTGGAGGTCCGGGATGGTTATTGGAGGAAAGCCCCCCTGTTGGGTGAGTTGACTTAAGACAGCCTTGGGAGAGGAGCGATCGGATGTTCTGTGTGATGCTGTTAATGTTCGCGAGGGCCCGTCCAGACGGAGTCACAGGAAGCTCTCGAGGGTGTGTGTCATTGTAAAACTCGGGAACCTTCCATTTGGCCACACATGTTCAAAGCTTTTAAAACTGTGAATGCCCTTTGACCCAGCAATTCCACTTCTTGGAATTTGTCCTGGAGAACTAATTAAGGAAGTGTGCAAAGCTCTAGCTCCAGGGATGCTCACTGAAGCAGGAAGAATCGAAAACAATTTACATGTTCAACAGCAGGGGCTAGTGGAATAAATTATGATTCATCCTTTCAATGGAAAACTATCCAGCTATCCATTAACAAATAAAGCTGGAGGTGACCCTTTCTTGATACAGAAAGGTGTTCATTTACATTGTTACACCAAAAGAGGTCTGACAAAATAGAATAGGCAGTGGGATTCCTTTCTAACAAAAAATACGTTTCTACGTCTATTATGCTGGCGCCGCAAACTCCGATGCCTTCAGAAATGAGGTGTAAAAGAGTGAAGTGGGTTGGTATGGTTGGTATGATAAAACAAGGCGTGGAGCGGAGTGTGGCAAACTGAACAGTGGATGTCCTGACCAGGATTGCTTAAATCACTGTGTGGGCTGGATTCAACTGGAAGAAACCATCCCGTGATCTACAATGTGAATATCAAGTAGGATTATAAATATGAATAAATTATACAGAGTGGTTATTTCAGGATCATGGAGTATTGACTCTGTTGTTGTTCCTGGTTTAGCTCTACTTTCTAATTTTTTCTTTAATGAGCATGTAGTAGTTTGGAGAGATGAACGTGCACAAACTCATACATGGAAAGGCAGCTCGGCCCCCTGAGTGAGAGGCAGCGGGCAGGAGCATAAAGAAGAAGGTCAGCCCACTCGGGATTGGTCACCAGAAGAGAGCTGCCTCGTGGGTGACCAGGGAAGATTAACATCATAAGGAGAACCAAGGGCTTTGGTGCCCGGGGGGTGGACATGAGGAATCCCCCAGGAATGGCAGCTATGGTGGAGACGGAGAAGCAGATCGACACGGAGCTGTCCTCATGTTTAGAGTGGGCTTCCGGTCTGTAAGTCTAAGCTCTCGGTGAGAGCTTGGTCCTTGGCTTATGTTCATGCGGACAGAAAGGCCACCGTGCTATGCTGTGAACTGCTTGGGAGTGAGCTGCTGTAGGGACATCTGCCATAGGTGGGAGCAGGAGAGAGAGAAGAGAGCTACGCTGGGGAGTTTCACAGCCAGGCTGAGCCTGACTTCATGTCCGATTCGGGAGTGGGTCCGGAGACGGAGCTGGAGGCTTTGGCTGGATCCCAGGGGGCCTGGCAGATTTTAGGCTTTGTATGACCAAGGGGTCTCAGCCAGGTCAGCTGCCATCTGGAAGAGCACACAAGCCCCCTCTGTCCAGAGGGCCACGAGTTTAAATTCTTAGAGGCACAAATAGGTAGGAAGTTGTGTCCATGGGTGCTCTAGCAGGGAGCCAAGGCAGCCTGAGTGGGGATACCAGGCTACCAACACAAGAAGGAATCAAGTAGTTAGCAATCCAGGTAAGCAAGCCAAAAAAGGGATCCCCAGGCCACGCATAGACAGTGTGTGCACCGCAGGCACACAGTCATGCCGCCCAAGGGCAGGTGGGAGGCTGTCTGCCCTGGGCTCCTGCCTCCTGTCTAATGTGAGCAGACGTGATGTATGCTAGCAGCCGGAGGGAGGC
This sequence comes from Myotis davidii, assembly GCF_000327345.1. Classification (NCBI taxonomy): domain Eukaryota; kingdom Metazoa; phylum Chordata; class Mammalia; order Chiroptera; family Vespertilionidae; genus Myotis; species Myotis davidii. The sequence continues at coordinate 7,301,645 of NW_006285779.1, forward strand.
ACGGCTTTACCCGTCACACTGACTGGATATGCAAAACAACAGAGGCTGCATTCCTGGTGGCAGAGGCCCCTAACCCAGGCTGCGCACCGGCATCAGCCGGGGAGATTTCTGAGTACAGATTCCTGGGAGAATATTGAACCTGAATCCTAGGAGCCCGGTCAGGGAATGATCCCACATACCTACCAATGCACGTACACGTGCTTGTCTAGTACCAAGTACACCAGATGCGTTTGGTATTATTTTATAATTAAAATAGTAAAAGGAGCAGTGACATGAGAACATGGAATCACACACAGACCCCTCGGCCTGGCAGGGACCTTAGAGTCACTTATCCCGCATCCTTACGGGAAAACCACACTCCCCAAGTGTGGACCAACTGTCTGAGGCCACACCGCCTGCTAATGGCTGAGGTCAGGCCAGAATGCAGATGTCCCGGTGATGGGGAGAGACTGTATCTGAGAAGGGTCTCCCCCTAGGATTGCTAGATAAAATGCACGATTCACTGTTTATCTGAAATTCAAATTTATCTGGGCTTCCTGTATTTTTGTTTGCTAAATCTGGCAACCTTATCCTCCCGCAGGAGTGTGACAGACTGAAAGGGCTCAGCAAAGAGGAAGCTCTGTTACTGAAGTTCCCCGGAGAGGGCCCAGGCATGCAGCAGAATGGGCATGGCGGAGGGATAGCCACTCACTCCCTTTTCTTGAAAGAACAGATTTCTCACTGCAGATCCTGGTCTTTCTGGCTGCACTTTCATAGATTAACTGGGGCTTTTTCTGTTCTTTGCTGTTGTTGGTGCTGGTTTGTTTTGTTTTGGGTGTGTTTTATTTTTGAGGGGGGGGGCTTATATTGTGCACACTTTTGCAGTGTGTGTGTGTGTGTGTGTGTGTGTGTGTGTGTCGCAGCCAAGACATGGCCCGGTGCCTGCAACCATTCTTCATTCACAGGAATCCTCCTTTGCCAACTATTTGGCCCGCTCTGATGTCTCCAAATGCAGTTGTTAGTGAACTTTTGTGTTTGGAGCAAGTGCATTGTGTGGGCCGAGCTGGTCCCTGGGAGGGGTCAGTGCCATGAAATCTGCCGGGAGGAGGCAGGTCAGTGCCCCTTTGGCAGGAGGGAGAGCGGATTAGGGCGAATTGTGAAAGTATGCATCTCGCTCTGAAAAACCGTGCATCGCATATTTTCCCAGGGCAGTGTGTGAAAATCCAGGCATAATGGGTGCATAACTTTTTATGAATGAACCCTTTATGACGCCCCGTGGAGCCTGCTTGTTGTGCACTCATCTGCATTTCCTCTCTTGATATCCTTATTAAACTCCTCCTCCAACGCCAGGAACCAGATTTCAATTTAGGAATTTGACACCTTTTCTCTAGTCCAATTTCTCTCCAGCCTGTTAAGTCTCCTTGGAAGGAGGCTGTTTGGGACCTGGGTTTTCACAGCGTGATTAAAGGGAAATGTAAGTAGATTGAGAACATTTCACGGCTGGTTAAAGATATCAAATTGGTTTTTCAGTTTCAGGGGTCACTTATGAGATTGCACCTAAAGCGGGGGAGGAAGGTGGCCGCATGGAGCACTCACCCAGTGATCTGAAATGCCATCCTGTTAATTGGATTCCCTCCCTTATTTCTGCAGAGGAGTGACTCTAACAATGTACTCTTGTGTGCAGGACTGTCCTTGAGTATTCTCTACCACCACAATGCACACAAAAGCCCTTTCTCCTCCTTTCCCTGAAGTGGGGAGGGAAGTTCAGAAAGGCCAGGCTGGCCAATCAGTGTCGCGTGGCCCCACTACTGGGCTCCCTGGGCAGGGGCAGCCTCCCAAATGAGCAGAAACGGTTCCAACAGCCGAGCCTGGCATTGCCACAGGCTTGCTTTACGGTTGAGACTTTGATCTTCATGCCCATATGTGTTTCCAAGCTGGGAAGTGGGAATGATGTTTACATTCTCAGAGCAGATTGATGTCTACTGGTCCAAAAATGCCCAGCATTTGGAATTGTACTTTACACCGGGAAGTTCTTTTTGAGGGTGGTGATGGTGATGATGGTGAAAATGGTGAAACTGATGATGAAGGTCAAGGTCTCAGACTGCCACGGTTCAAACCCTGTGTTTACTGACAACTGAGAGTGTAACTCAACTTAAATTCTCCAACCCTCAGTTTTCTCATAAATGAGATTAATTCAGGGGGTAGAGGGGGTGCAATTAGCTAATCTGTGTAAAATGCTTAGTGCAGTGCCTGGTATAAACATGCTCAATAAAAAGGGGGATTTTATCAGTACTATTTTGGTGAAGAAGAGAATGTTGAGACATCAGTCCAGGGACACTGTAGAGGGTTCTAGTTAAGAATCACAAGAGACCTGAGGAGAGACATAGAAATAATTTGTAGTTTATTCTACCGAGTCTAGCTCTGCACACCTTGGTCTGTAACCCCTACCTCGTCCGGAGGACTGAGCAGAGACGGCTGGTCCGGTGGCCCTGCCGTAGGTGGTTTATCACGTCCGGTTGGGTTCTTAGGCAGCACGACAGTGGCAGTCCCTCTCTCCGTTGGAAACAGCCCCCAGCGGCTGTGACAGCTGGGGCTTTAAAAGGAGAGCTTGGACTTGACCCTTGGGCGAGGCTAAGAAGGAATTCCTTGTGAACCAGCGTTGCCCAACAGAGGCTCAGGGGCTATGTCCCCTCGCTGGTAAGCAATACTTCCCCACGCTTGCGTATTGTTTTCCAAGAACTAATTGACACTAATTGGCCATGGCAGAGGAGCCATTATCGAAAATTTATAGGCTTCTCACAGATTTTTCCTCGCTGAATTCTTGGCAGCAGTTTCAGCTCATCGCGCTAATATTAAGCTCACCCAATCCATAAGGCTGCAGGTGGCCAGAATCGGAAGGAAGCAGAGGGAGATTAGCAGCCTCTACCCCCGTGTCTCTCAAAGGAATGTGTGCCACAGTTGGCCACTAGGAAATGATTTACTCCCCCATTTCTCAGAAAGGCAGAGTTACAGCTTCAAGGTGTAACGTCACATGGTGCTGGCACTAAGAGAGTGCTCGTGAAATATGGATTTCAAAAAAAATAGAAAGATATAATTCACATGCCAAGTAGCTCACCATTTAAGTGTCTACATCAGTGTTTTCTAGCATGCCTTCAGAGCTATACAACCATTACCACAATCAAGAGAAATCATTCCCATTAACAGTCACTCCCCATGTCCCCCAATGTTCAATGGATTTTCCGAGGGACTCACACAGTGGGTACTTGTCGGAACCGTGACCTCCAGTCCAAGTAGTCCTTGACTGGTCCGCACTAAGAACTGCTTGGTCCGACACAGCTGTCTTCCACCTGCCCCATCCCTGCCCCGCGCCACCTTACATGGCTTTAGGAGTAATATGGACAGGGATGACCACACACCGGGAAGGAATGGCCTTTCCCCTTTTCCTCTGTAGAGGGTCCACATTTCAGACTCGTACCCAAGTGTTCAAGAAATAGACATTTATTTATAATTTTCAGTAACAAAAGTTCAGTAACAGTTATGAACCCTCTCCATCAGGTATTGGGAACTTAATTTCTGTCTATTTGTGTCCTCTCCCCGACCCCGCCCTGGGTTGGGGTGCTGGTGGGGGACAGACTTTGTGTTGGGGCGTGGCAGCAGGGAAGCCTCCATTCGCTATGCCGGCTGGCATGCTGGGATGTCCGCATCCCTGTCTGGTCTTCACACATCTGTCCATCTAAGTGTCTGCTGTATCTCCTCCTTGTCTCACTGGAGCCAAGTCCATGTCTCCCTAGAAGACGTTGGATGGCTCCCCAGTTCCTCAGGCTATGGGAAAGTGACTTCCATGTCCCTCCCAGGAGCCTGGCATCCTATTGCTCCCATCATGCCATGCTTTGCCTGAAGAACTCTGCATACCTGCCTATCTCTGGCGTCATGTCCTAACATACCATGCAGACATGTCTGTGCTGACCCCAAGTGGGACAAGCGAAATCTAGGGATTTGTCATCCCCCCAGGCTCTGCCCAGGGACTGGGGCACGATTCTCTGCTTCTTCCAGATCCTTAAACCTACTGAGCACTTCTATCATCCCTTCCACACAGATCTGAGCTCAGGGTGGGACAGGGCACAGGGTCCTCTCAGAGGCTCCATGGTGCCTCTCCAACCCTCTCTCCCTAGTCTCCCTCACTCCTCCATCCTAGGAATCTTTCTAAGACTCCAAGGATGGGAAATGTGCTCTTATTCACTGTGTAGTCTTCTAAATCTTTGGTATTGTGACTAGACTGTGACATTCAAAGGCCAAGATGATCAGATTTCTTCATCATGGGATCTGTGGCATGCCTTCTCCGAGGCAAGGAGGCAGGTCTGCCCACGGGCGTGCCCCACAAGAGAAGGGTGTATGTGTGATGGGAAACACCACGGGGGCACAGTCATCACCGCCTCAGACCTCCCCCCTCACCTTCAGCACCTCAGCAAGTGCGGTTAGCAGGAGGGAGTGGTGGTTGGGCTACGCCCCCGGCACTGTGATGGACTGGGGTTGGAATTCCCCTCAGACAGTCTAAAGAAGGCACACACTGGGTGACTGACTGTTCCCATCCACATGTTAATCCCATGTGTGCTACGGGATGAGTTGCTCCCTCGGGGTTATTGATCACCTTGACTCCCACTGGGAACACTGCTTCTCTGTCTGCAGCGAGCCCCTTCTTACTGTCCACCCGCAACCTCACCGTTCTTTTCCGCTTCCCAGGCAGGTTTTGTGGCGATAAAGCCCCAGAGCCCCTCGTATCCACGGACAGCCGGCTCTGGGTGGAGTTCCGGAGCAGCAGCAACATCCTGGGCAAGGGTTTCTTCGCGGTGTATGAAGGTTTGTTCACAATGCCACCTGGGCAGCTCCCAATAGGCCGCTGTCCTTCCCATGCAGCCCACTGTCCCAGGCATGCATGGCAGCTGCCAGAACCTTGACGGTGGGGAAGCCACAGCTAGGGCCAGGTTGAGGAATCCACTGTCCCCTTCCTCCACATTCCGGAAGCAGGGGGCCATATGTGCTCACTTCAGGACAGACATCATCTACCTGTCACCACCCTGCTGCACCCTCATTCCAGTCCCGTCGATGGTGTCGGGCTGAGGGGTGGGTGGTATGGGACCCTGTGGACATGGAAGGAGCAGCTCTGAATAGTTGTGAGAGCCCGAGAAAAGCATCGAACCTGTCGGAGCCTCTCTGTTTCATTGGTGAGAAGAGGCTTTGGGCAATGCCAGGGCATTTGCAAACACATTTCTTGGAAGGGCCTGTGAGGCCACCATGGTGTTTGAGTTGAGGGAACCAAAGGCCCGGGCTCTAGGCAGCTGCCACCAGGCCAATTCTGCTTCTATTTGTTCCACATATTACCTCCTTCACGAAAGGCGCCCACTAGGTAGTTATTAAGGCCCCCTTTGGGTTTAAGTGGTAATTTTAGAGAGGCCAGTGTTTTGTGTTTATGAAAGAAAGAATGTGTGTGGACACCTGTGCGCATGTGTGCGCACACTCACCTGTCCCTCTGGCCCAGCGCTCCTCTACCCTCCGCATTAGAGTCACCTGGGGAACTCGAATATCACTGCAGCTCTGAGCTCCCCAGACCCATTTCCTTCAGAACTCGTGGCCCCGGCGCCTGTGGCTTGAACACTCTCCCAGTGATTTTGATACACAGCTGAGGTGGACACCCACTGCTCTACGTGGTTATTTTCTGTCTTTGGAAAGAATTCTGAGTTGCAAACAAAATTATGCCTTTCGGGAGGCGCAGTCTCGGTTGGATGGAAATGAAAATGTTGACAAGTGGAGTCACCTAGTGGTGATCAGGGCCAACTTCCTCCGTAAGATCCAACCAGGGGCCCTCTTTCTCTTTCTAAAGCTGGTTGTCTGGTTCTCTTCCTAAAGCTACGTGTGGGGGAGACATTAACAAGGACGCTGGTCAGATTCAATCTCCTAACTACCCGGATGACTACAGACCTTCCAAGGAATGTATTTGGAGGATTACGGTTTCAGAGGGATTTCACGTGGGGCTTGCCTTCCAGGTGTTTGAGGTAAGTACTGCTCAGATGGTCTTTCCAAGGATGACGTAAATGTCAACGTTTGCTAGACACGCTCTGCTCTGTGAAGATGGGTTTCCATGGTCTGGTTGACAATGGGAACCTAAGAGGCCAGTTCAAGCCCATGGTGTGTTGTACCCAGACGTCTGGTATCAAAAGCTTTGCAGACTTTGAAATCGTATTTGTCTCCTTTCTGAAGGCTTCTAGAGAGGGTGGGGGAGTCATCAAAGTGGATGTCTAGGATGGGACCGCGAAAAGTGTTGTAGAATTATCCTGCCCCGTTTACCATTTCTTCGTCTCTTCGCAGCTTGATTCACCCTTGGTTTTCTCAAGTAGGAGGCAGCTTGGAGAAGCCAGGGGCACGCTTGGGTCCTTTGGCTGTTTGGGTAGATTTTTCAGAGTGATATTGAGGTTGCTTTCTTAAATTAGAAACCTTAAGGCCAAGCCATCGGCCGTCTTCTATCTTGCCTCTGTTTCTCCACTTAGATCGAAAGGCATGACAGCTGTGCATACGACTACCTGGAGATCCGCGATGGCCCCACGGAGGGGAGCGCCCTGATTGGCCACTTCTGTGGCTATGAGAAGCCGGAGGACGTGAAATCAAGTTCCAACCAGATGTGGATGAAGTTTGTGTCCGATGGCTCTATCAATAAAGCGGGCTTTGCAGCCAATTTTTTCAAGGGTATGAATTAGCAGTTATTCCCGTTTTTAGTCACAGAAAGAGGTGTTCACCCTCTCCCCCCGCTTAAGAATCACAAAACCCATACAGAACCCTAGCACCTTGTAAACTAGGCTCCCTACAGGGAGGAGCCAGTGACCCATGTTAGGGCTGTGCTAGGGTCCCCAACAGAGTTCATGACTAACTCTGGAACAGGCTCAGCCGTGGTCTCTGTGGCAGAAAGTCCTGCTGCTATGTTTGGAAATTCGATTTAGTAAGTTTACAAGGTCAACTCAGTGAACCTTAGTGAAACTGAGCACAGATAACAATACATATCTGTGTAGTTGCTAGCATTAATTGAGCACCTACTGTGTGCCAGGAACTGTGTAAGGTACTGATTTACACAATTTATTTAATTTCCAAAATAATCCTTTGGGTTGGGTTTGGATTACGTTTGATCAGTGTTGAGAGGGGCTGCTCAGGGTCACTCAGATAGTCAAATGGCAGATCAAGAACCCAAACACGGTGAGTGGGCCAGAGAGGCCACCCAGGGCTTCCGCTCCGGAAGCATCAGCCCCAGCCTACAAGTGGGTTGGGGAAGGATGGAGAGTGAGGGGGGTTGGTGCTCTGGGAACAAACCTCCATGTTGCCTTAGGGACCGACTGCTCTGCAGGGTCTTGATGAAACCAGACCCAGAATGGTATGGGAAGGCCTGCATTCCTGGCCCGGCGCAGTGGGCTTCCCAGGACTCCCTTGAAAGGGTAGGTCTTCCCTCTCTGCTCTCAGGGCCTGGAAGCCGCTCAGACCACATCCTATGAGGGCATTTTGGGCGTTCCCCAGTACGTTGTGATTGGGCGCCGGTAGCACTGAATGGAGAAATCACCCGCAGCAGAGGTCCTCTGTTTAGTGGTGTCACTCACACAGGAGAAGGCTGCTTGTCCTCTCTTCTCCCCTCTCCCAGGACTCCTCACTGTGCCAACCCAGAAACCCTGGTCCTCCCTTACTCCCAGTCTCCCCAGCGGCCCCTTCGGAGCTTCTTCTCCCAGGTTCTGCATAAGCAGGTGGGTGTCAGGAAAACCCACTTTCAGCCATGTGACTCTGACCAGTCACCCATCTGTCCCTACTGAAGCCTCGGTTTTCCTCTCCCTAAAACGGGGCGAGGAACCTGCCTATTTTACCAAACCAGTCGTGGAGCCCAACGCAGCGATGGCTGTGAGGCACTTTGTGAGCTGAAAGTGCCACCCAGCACTGGGAGCGTTTTCTTCTGTCTCGAGGTATCTGGGGAGAGCAGAACCCAAGCAGAAACAGAATCACAGTGATCATAATGCTTTCAATCACTGGAGACAAAACTTAATTCTTTCCCAAGCGAAAAAGCCAGGCCACAGTAAGTGTATTTCAGATGCTAGTGGTTGTAACAGGAAGAAAGCCATGACAGTATTAGTTGAGGTGTTGGAAACTCACTGTCCCGGCCCCGCCCTGCCCCCCTGCCCAGCCTGCACGTGACTTAGCAGCAGCCACACAGGCTGGGTGGCCTTGAGCAAGTTATACAACCTCTCTGAGCCCCAATCCCTCCATTTGTAAAGACGGCACGACCAGGTTATGGCAGAGTTGTTGTCAGGAGAAAATGGCATCGCGTAAGCGAATACCCTGGGTATAATGTTTAGTCCCATTCATTGTTTTTGCTTAGGAAGGAGTTTGAGATGGTTATCCTTCTCTCTGGAAAAAGTGACAATTTCTTCTTGCTTTTGGCATGGATCAGTTTCCTGTTGCTGCTGTAATAAATGATCACAAACTGGGTGGCTTAAAGCAACACACATTTATTATCTCACCGCTCTGAAAGTCAGATTTTCTTGCCTTTCCCAGCTTCTCGAGGAGGCCCCTGTCTCCTTGGCTCGCGGCCCCTTCCACCTTTGAGCCAGCAATGGCGGTCGGCCTTTCTCATGCAGAACTTCTCATCCCAGACCTCTGCTTCCGCCGGTGCATCTTTTTCTGACCCTGACTCTCCTCCTTGTAGTTACATGGATCCCCCCAGATAATCCAAGACAACTTTCTATTTCCAGATCTTTAATATAACCATTCCTGCAAGGTCCTTTTTGCCATGGAAAGTAATGGAGTCACAGGTGTTAGGAACTGGTCATGGACAGTTTGGGGGGGCCTTACTTTGTTTGCCACATGTCACGAATGACCATGAGGTTTTGTTCTGATTCTATTTATTTTAATTCTCCTGTCATTCTTCTCCCCCGACTCCCATCCCCAGGTCTATGCATTGGGTACTGGGATTCTTTCCAGGGAGATACCTGGGCACTGCCCCCACTCCCATTCCGGGCTCTGCTGCTAGTCAACGATGCACATTTTTGAGAGGACCGGCTGAAGCTGGAGAGTAGGGTTGCCAGATTTGGAGAAAACAAACAAAGCAGGATTTCCAGTAGAATCTGAGTGTCAGGTGAAGGATGACCTTTCAGTTGCAGTATGTCAAGATTCAAATTTAACTGACCTCCTGCATTTTGTGTGGCAGCCCCACTGGAGATGCCAGTCAGGGCAACAGACAGAAGCGTTTCTCTCTGTGATGCAAAGCAAGTGTGTAAGGACTGAGTTGAGAACCTTGGCCTGCTTCAAGTAACCATGATAACCAGCTCCGTTGGCTGGTTAGAAGATCCCATCTTCTCCCTCCTCCCCACTCAATTCATCCAGCAGTCATCAAACAATGTGTCAGGCGCCGTGCTAGGGGTTGGGGACACAAAGGGACACAGTCTTTGTTCTTAAGAGCTTAACATGGTGAAATGGGCAATGGTATTGCCAAAGAAGTGTGAACCTGGGAGGAGGCCAGGAGACCGTCAGACTCAGCCTGGGGGTGGGGGGCAGGTAACCCAGCTACTTCAAGGGCATTTCAATTGGCAAACATCTTTTTAGATGCCCATGAAGGTGTTCATTGAGGCCCAACTACACCAACTTAGTGCATGGGCCCAGCTTGACATCTTTTTAATATCAAGGAGAATGACCTTGACCCTGAACCAGGGCTGGTGGAAACCTCACTGGAACCTATTAAAGGGTAAAGAAAAGACATCTATTGAGTGTGCGAGAAATGTTAGTTATTTCACTTTATCTTCAGAACAGCCCTTGGTAGGCATTATCATTACTCCCATGTTCAAGCTGAGGAATCGAGTTCTCAGGAGGCAGAACTAGAACTAGACCCTGGACCTGCAGGATTCCGCAGCACTCTCTCTTCCCACAACAGAGACCAAAAGCCACAGGCAAGTAAAGGAGCTTGACTTTTTCATTCATGTTTATGATTTGATGCTGACACTCTGTTACCATGGGAATATAGGGAGAAGGGCCCCGGGTTCAGCATCTGAAGTTCAGTTTCTAGTCCTGCCCTCGTGTCTAACTAGCCATCCACTCTCAGGCAGCCAGATTTCCCTTCTGAGATAGGACCATACCTGCTCTGTTCTCCACCCTATTCCCAGTGCCTGGCCCACAGTGGCCTCAATAAATACTTACTGGGCAATGAATGAAGGGTGAGGCTCAGACTCATCTGTGGATTGGGAAACCTGCTACCTACCTTTTGGGGTTCCCATGAGGATGAATGAGATGGAGATCACAGTCTAGAGCTCTGCTGTCAACAGATACAAAAGGCCAATCACAAATGCAGGCCACGTGTAATTTTAAACTTGCTAGCCACTTACCAAAGCAGAAACAGAAACAGGTGAAATTAATTTTAATATATTTTACCCAATATAAATATACTATCATTTTAATATATACTATCATTTAATATTTAATCTATATATACAATGTTAATGAGATGCTTTACTGTTTGTTTTTCATACTAAGTTGTAAATCCAGTGTGCTTTACACTCACAGCACATCCCAGTTTTGACCAGCTGCATTTCACGCGTTTGATAGCCACACCGGGCTGGTATCTGCCATGTAGTCAGCGCAGGTCTAGAGACTGGGCACACCCAGCTTCTTTGCCCAGCCGTTTCCCAAGAGACCATAAGTGGGATGTCCTGCAAATCCCCGGTGCCCAGTGCGTGTGTCAGGACTTCTCTGGTGAAAGGAGCTAGAAGGGTAACTACAAGGCTGTGCAGAAGAATTGGACCAAGTCTAAGAAGCTCTGGCCTTGGTGCCAGTTGGCAAGAGGCTCTGCTCAGGGCCCAGCTGGCGTATGACACTGACCAGGGTGCCAGCTGGCCTCGGCGCCCCTCTCCGGGTGCCAGATGGCATCCCTCTCAGAGCCTGCTGGCTGGGCAGCTGGCAGAGCACCTCACGTTTCTGGTTACTTCAGGAGAAGGCAGGAGCATTCGAGGGTTGGCAGTGCCACTGTGGTCACACACTTCCCACAAAAGTATATGAGGATTCCCACCTCAGTCCCCACACTCCTCTGTCCCATTGCCGATGGACCACTATATGTGGTTGATGAGGGGGACTGGCATCTTTCAAGGTACTTCTCTTTCCTTAACCCTCTTTGAAACAATTTTTGGGATCCTACCTGAGTCATCTCATTATCTAACCTCAAAATGTTTCCTTCTTTCACTAATACCACTTAGAGAAGGCAAAGAAGCCAGAGCTCCCACTACGCAAAACGGATTCCTGGTTCATCTTCTTCTCCCACCCCCACACTCCTCCAAAATGTTCTGGCAGACTTGGCCTTGGCCACTACAGCCCAGAGCAAGCACAAACCCTTGGGCTTGGAGCAGACGTGACTGCACCGTAGCGTGGAGGCGATACAGAGGACAGCCAGGCTCCCACTGAGAGCAGGGTCCCTCACACACTTCCATACATCCACCCACACTGGGGAAGGATTGGAAATGGCCCAACATCCCACTGCATTTGCTGGCGAGAGCTCAGGTGTAAATGTACACCTGTCACCCACCTTCCTGGATCAGTCAGCCCGTTCCTCTAGTGTCTGGAGGGACTACGTTCCCCTCGATTTAGGCCCAAATCCATCCCACCAGCCCGCCTCCCTCCATGTGGCTAAGATGGCACCAGGAGGCTTAGTCATCTGTGATCCTCCCTTTCTTGCCTATGACATGCATGTGCCCTGTCCACAATCAGAGCATCTTCTGGCATCAGCCTCCTCCTTCACACGCGCCCCCGCCCCCTTGGTCCTCTGTTCATCTTAGTCTATTTGGATGGGCGTTTCCACAGTTCCTTTCCGCCCTTTCCCCAGGCCCACCAGCCAGTTTCTTGACTCTGTGGTGCTGCTCATCTAGTCTTCATGGGCCCATCCCTGGCCCATTTTCCTTCTTTCTGTTCCTGCCTTGTCTCACTCCCCTCCTCAGGCCTACTCTCACCTGATTCAGGTATGGCCAGGTGACTTTATTCTTTTCACTCCTCCATCACTGTGACTCTGCACCCACAGGAATTTCAGAGGAACCCGCTGCGGTCTATAGTGATAGCTGCCGTGTACTGACCCTGTGTCTATGTGCTGGATACGCCACACATGTCATTTTCAATCGCCACAACCCTAAAGTCAGGTGGTATTATTATTATTTCCCTCGTTATAAAGCAGGAAGAAGGCTCAGAGGGGTTGAATCACACAGTTTGTTGGGGGAAGATTCCACCTCAGTCTGTCTGGCTCACTCTAAGGCCTGGACTCTATTTCCCTTATCGCCAATACTCCTCCTTCTATAACAGTGGTTCTCAACCTTCTGACCCTTTAAATACAGTTCCTCATGTTGTGACCCAACCATAAAATTATTTTCGTTGCTACTTCATAACTGTAATGTTGCTACTGTTATGAATCGTAATGTAAATATCTGATATGCAGGATGATCTTAGGCGACCCCTGTGAAAGGGTCATTCGACCGCCAAAGGGGTCGTGACCCACAGGTTGAGAACCGCTGTTCGATAAGTTCTAGCAAAAGTCAAAGATAGTGCTTTGCATATTGTAAAGCGATAAGGAATTGCAGGACTGTTACTCTTTTAGCACACTTAATATTTACTTTTACTTGAGGCCATGGACAACTTTAATCCCCTGCCTAGAGCATATCTCTCCAACTGACCGACTTATTTAAGGCTTTGTTGAGCCTAAGAACACATCACTTTAGAGTTAGCTATATTACTATCCAGTATGTAAAGTGATGGGACATCTGCAAACTGTCTTTTACCCAGTGAAGGACAACCTGATTGACGAGTATTCTGTGCATCCTAGACAAGGAAGGCTGGAAGGAAATGGGTTTATTTGATCTGGAAGAGAGCAGAGTGGAGGGAGACATTATGGTGGAGGGTTTGCATTTTCTAGAGGACCGGTGGGTTGGAAGTTTGAATTTTGACAATTCAAATTGCAAAGGACAAGAAATACTTTGAAACGCAGTGGGAGCCTTATTTCTGGGCATTTTCAAGCCAGGTCGGAAAAAGCCATCCATCAGAAATGTTATTAAAAGAATCCTTGCTAGGACCCAGGACCTTTTCAGGTCTCTACCAAGGAACTCAAAGATGTCCTGATTTCTTTTACTTACGTGCAATACGGTCCTTTTGTGGACAACTCTGTGCTTGCTCTAGTCCTACCTCCCATGGTGTTATAAACCACCATTACTTTCCTCCCTGCCCCAACCTTTTCCTCTTCCTAGATTGGAGTTTATTACTATTATTATTAAGATGTCGCAGTGTTCAGATTTCCCTTCACTAGGCCCTTGGCTCAGGCCACAGCCTGTATGCTCTCTTTCAGGGATAGAGATACCACAACTTGGTGACAGAAAATAATGATCTTTCCTTTTATTTCTGATACTCTTCTTGGAGAGGCCCAAAACCTGGGATTTTCTGGTCTTCAGTGGTTCCTTGGGCTGATGTGTCTAGGAAATTCTCTGATGAATCCCTGGTTCTACTTTGGACAGCACTCCTGGTGTCCTATTTGTGTTACTTAATTGCCCCATACACATCCCTAGACACTGTCGATGCTGAATCCCATGTGACTCCCCTGCTGACTCAGTCTCGCTATGGCCTCTTTCTGCAAATTCTCCTGAGCAAAGGGTAACCTAAGAGCCCGGCGTTTTCTGTAACCTTGAAGATCTCCCTGGGCCCACCTCTTCAGATCATTTATAAAAATGCTAACTTGCAGGTTCTTGTTCTATCCCTGGAGAATAGTTATACATCTTCATCTAGAAACGCGTCCCTTCTCCTCACCCTTTACTTAATGTCCCTGAGAGGTTCCATATTTGGGACTGGGGGGAGTTGGTGGCATTGAAATGGGTTCAGCCTTTGGCATGGAACCTTTGAGGGTTTTTCAGAAATCATAAATGAAGACAGCTGACTGCACCCTCCAACGAATGGAAGTATCCAGGCCTCTCTCTCCCCAGCGGAGCCCTGCTGCTGCCTAACAAGTTACTCTTGTGTCCCCCAGGAGCCATTCTTGTGCTTGGAGGACACTTGTTGGGGACCCAGGACGTGGGCTGTGATGGGCAACAGACCAGGCAGCTTTGTCATCTTTTAACCGGAGTCACCTTTTCCCCAACAGAGGTGGACGAGTGTTCCTGGCCAGATCGTGGCGGGTGTGAGCAGCGCTGCGTCAACACTCTGGGCAGCTACAAGTGTGCGTGTGACCCTGGCTACGAGCTGGCCGCCGATAAGAAGGCATGTGAAGGTGGGTGTTGGACCTGCCACGCTGGAGTGAGAGGGGGTGGGGGACAAGTCTTCGGGGGATGCAGAGCAGAGGTGGGCGCTGGCTGACCATGCAGTACCAGGGACAGCTGTGGCGGATGACGCACCTCCTCAGAGGGAGAAACAACTCGATCCAGTCGTGAGTGTGAGAGGACTGCCCAAATGACATGGACTCCATCCGAGGCACTGTAACTGGAGCCTTCGCTTATTTTCTCCTGTGACTGCGTAAAATTCACATGATTACTAAGGTCGAAGATAAGAGCCTTTTATTACCATGAGCACTTGGGTGTGGCTCAGCTAGGAGCGCATTCCATTTGCTCCATTCCCGCCTGGCTGGTGCCCTGTCTTCCTTGCCCACCTGCGTGGCTGCTTGTTTACGTAAAACAGGCGCAGTGCGTAGCCTGGTGCAGACATTGCTAACTCTCCTTTGGTCCAAGTCATGCGAGCTCCCCAACTACGCCACTGGGCGACAGGTCAGCACAAATGCATGGCCCTTATTTTTAAAAGCGGTAAAGACTTGTCCTCAACTTTATCCCTCCAAAGCCTCCGTAGAAACGGACTAGAAGAAAGGACGCTGCATTCATCGGTTCAGATTGTCTAACCTTTCTTTTATTATTATTATTATCGAAGAACAGCAGGGCCTAGTGCTGCTTCAGGGAACTCGCCGTCACTCGGAACTAACGCCAAACCAACCGTGCTTCTGTTTCCCCCGTGCAGTGGCCTGTGGCGGCTTCATCACCAAGCTGAATGGAACCATCACCAGCCCTGGGTGGCCCAAGGACTACCCTACCAACAAAAACTGTGTCTGGCAGGTGGTGGCCCCGGCTCAGTACCAGATCTCCCTTCAGTTTGAAGTGTTTGAACTGGAAGGCAATGACGTACGTTTCTGCGCTCTAATTGATGGGGGATCGTGTTGGGCTGTGACTCATGAGGGGCTCAGCCGGCAGGGAGGCAGCTTCCTGGGCATCTTAGCAGCGCAGCACAGGGGACGGCTTGGGCAGCAGTTTCAGCTGCAGATCCTCTGCGGACAGGGTGCTTGGGCCTTCTTGTCACTGACAAGTCCCAGGAGCATCAGGACGAGAGTGGAGGAGGTGGTCTTGGATGGGGGTGAGGGGAGGTGGTCTGGACAGGCGTGCCCCCTGGGAAAGGAATCTCAGGTGAGTGTCTGGCTGAGGGGAATGGAGAGGGTGAGGTGCAGCTGGGGACCAGGATGGTATAAACAGCCTGTTCCCTCCCTTGGGCAATGGTCATGGGGTGACCAAGTCAGCCGAGGTCCAGGCAGAGCCCTACAGCCAGAGTGTAGTCAGGCGTGCCCAGGTCTGTCCCTCGGGCTGGAGGGGCCCTAGTGGGAGTTGAGAGGACCCTCCTGCTGGACCTGGCTGAGCCTGTCTGGCCACCTGGCAGGGTGCAGCTCTCAGGAAGGGGATCTTGCAGAGCAGGGGTCAGGGGCGGGGACATGGGAGCACCAGGCAGCTCCCCACGTCACTTCCTAGCAGGTCTGTAAGTACGACTTCGTGGAGGTGCGCAGCGGCCTGTCCCCCGACGCCAGGCTGCACGGCAGGTTCTGCGGCTCCGAGACCCCCGAGGTCATCACCTCGCAGAGCAACAACATGCGCGTGGAGTTCAAGTCGGACAACACGGTCTCCAAACGTGGCTTCCGGGCCCACTTCTTCTCAGGTGCGGGGGTTTGGAGGTGAGGCCGCGGTGCTGAGGGCCACCTGGCTTTGTGGGATCACCATGATCTAGAGCAGCGCTTCTCAACCTGTGGATCGCGACCCCTTTGGGGGTCGAACGACCCTTTCACAGAGGTCGCCTAAGACCATCGGAAAACACACATATAATTACATATTGTTTTGGTGATTAATCACTAGGCTTTAATGATGTTCAATCTGTAACAATGAAATTGGGGTCACCACAACATGAGGAACTGTATTAAAGGGTCGTGGCATTAGGAAGGTTGAGAACCGCTGCCCTAAGGAGAGCCCATTGACCTCCCCAGACAAGGATGAGTGCGCCAAGGACAACGGCTGGTGCCAGCACGAGTGCATCAACACGTTCGGGAGCTACCTGTGCAGGTGCAGGAACGGCTACCGGCTCCACGAGAACGGACACGACTGTAAAGAGGGTGAGGCTGGACCTCGGGCTGGAGGGGTGCACAGGCAACCTGCTCCAGGCTGCCGGGAGGGTGCTGGGTGTCAGAGTGAACCCCACTGAGGCTGAGCATCTGCCTCCCCCCTCCTGCCCTCTGCCCTCCTGCTGAGGACTCATGTTCTCAGGGCAGCTCACCCCTTCAGGAGGCATGTGGTGCCCCACACGTGCTCTCCTGGAGTTATTATTGCCAAGTGGTTAACCCCCCAGGCTCCGGGCTCAGACTACCCAGGTTTAAATCCTGGCTCTGCTACTTGCCAGCTGTGTGACCTTGGAGAAGTTACTTAACTCTCTGAGCCTCCGTTTCCTCTTCTGTTTAAAAGGGGGCTAAACCTACCCCCTTCTTAAAGTTTTTCTGAGGGCTAAATGAGAGAATGCCTAGAAAGTATTTCAGACAGTCTGGCCCATATTAAGCACTTGAAACATTACCATCTGTGTCATAATATTATTAACCATATGCAGGTCTAATAGTAAAACAGAACTGGGACAACTTTGCTCCCTGTTCATTCCCTCCTGGGAGTTCTCAGGACCAGATGGGTTTGACTGTCCGGTCATTTGGGGAAAGGCCTTCCTGTGTTCCCACCCTGCCCTGCACGGGGAGTGTGAACATCCCGGATAAACACACAGGCCTCCAGGCCTTGGCCCCAGCCGCAGGGCCCTGCACAGGACATCAAGGGCGAGGGATAAACATCTCAGGGTGAGGTTTGGCCGGGCTCACCGTCTGCACAAGCCCTTCCTAGACTGTCACAGGATGAGCTAAGATGTCCTTAGAAGCAGGATGCAGCCGCCCTCCAAGCCCAGCCCTGGGACACAGACAAGGGCAGTCATGGGTTGGGTTGGGAGGCGGGTTGGAAGAACTTGGAAGGAGCTGTCATTCTGGAACTTGTTGTCAACCCCCTGTGAGGTGGGCCTCGGCCAGAACAATGCGTGCCTCGTGTGGTGTGGGGGAGGCCACGGGGGATAAAAGTCCACGGAGGTCCTGCCAGCTGAGCCGTGGCTGCTTTCCTGTGGGTTCCCCTAGGGTGCGGCAGGGTGAGCAGCAGGGACCTCCTGCAGCCATTTCACCCCCCCGCCCCCCCGCTCTTAACTGCTCCCTCAGTGGAACCACAGGGGGACGGGGCCCACCTCCTCAGCTCCCTCTACTTCCTGGTCAGTGACAGCAAGGGCAAGCCCAGTTCCAGTCCTGACTGCAGCCATTACCAGCAGGTCACTTACCTGCTCTAAGCTTCTATTTTTCTCATTTGGAAAGTGGGAAGGAGAAAATGAGAGGGTGCATTCAGGGTGCTTAGCACAGCACCCACCACAGAGGGAGACACACACTAGCTATTGGTCAAAATGCTACTCATTGAGCAGGTAACCAGGGCAACAGCGGTAGCCTCCAAATGAAACTGCTCTGAAAAAGGGAAAGGAGTATAGATACGAAGGCAGAGTGGTGGAGATCTTTGTTAGCACTTGCTAAGCCTTTTACAGGCGTCTCACTTACTTCACATAATCTTCCTCTGAGTGAGGTTGGCGCCCCTTTCACAGGCAAGGACACCAAGATTTAGGTACGTGCCCAAAGTCCCCGGTTAAAGGTGGCAGAACCGGGACTTGAGTCAGGGTCCATCTGACCCCGGGGCCTGTGGTCTTAACCATGAACTCTACCATATTCCTAGTGATAACCATGATGTGAATAGTAATAATAAGAAAGATTACTTGGCTCCTGAGCCACCACCAGGAAGGCGGCTAAGCCAAATAAAGCGGGAAATCCCTAAGCCAGGTGACACTTGATTCAGGCTGGCTCCAGCTCCCACGCTGCCCAATGACCATGTGACGA
>NW_006285779.1:7323020-7335922 GCF_000327345.1 Myotis davidii
GCCCCCCAAGAGCAGTGCTTCCCTCTCTGCGCCTCCCCCCCCCCCCCCCCCCTTCCCACCAGCGGGCTGTGCGCACAGGATCAGCAGTGCAGAGGGGACCCTGGCGAGCCCCAACTGGCCTGACAAATACCCCAGCCGGCGGGAATGCTCCTGGAACATTTCTTCCACCGCGGGCCACAGGGTGAAACTCGTGAGTCGTTTTCGTCGTTAACGGACAACAGGGACAGGGAGACGTGGTGTGAGTCTCTGCTCTCCCACGTCTCAGCGCTGAGACTTGGGGAAGTGACTCAGCATTTCCAGGTCTCAGTTTCATGATCTGGAAAATGGGGGTGCCTCCGCATGGGGCTGCTGTGCGGATGAAAAGAGTGTTCACATAAAGCCCTCGGCGCGGGGAGGCAGGGGAGGCAAGCTCTATGGATCGCACCTGTTCACCGTGGCACCGGTTTGAGGTAGAACCTGCCACACGGTGCTGTTTGAGATTTGTTTCCTGTTGTAATTTTTTTAACAAACTAATACATTCACTCTTGAGTTTAAAACATGTATCTCCCTAACCTTTCCTTAAAGTCCCATCCCTGCACGAGATTGTGGCCTGCGCACCACGCCCAGTTATTTCCAAGATAAAGGAGTCTTTCCTACAAGTCTCTTTCCCAGCCCCTTGGGACTCCCAGGCCCTGGAGCCTAACACAGCCTCTCCTGCCAGCTGGAGAAGTGGCTGTACTCGAGACAAACAGTTTTTAAATGGGTTTGTTTAGACTCCGGGGATGAGTAAGCTCTTCAGAAGGCATGTGGATGTCCCTCTGAATTACGGACAATAACACAGGGAGAACGGAAGGGAACAAAGGAGAGTGCGATAATAAATAGACCATGGCCCTGGGGTTCGTTAGGGTGCTGACTGGCGAGAACAGTGAGGACAGGTCGGGGGAGGGCTGGAGCGTGAGTGCTGGTGCCTCTCTGTGCCAGGCCTGGAGTGTCGAGGGGTGGAGAAGGCAGGGCCCCTGACCACAGGGTGCTCACAGTGGGCACCTCATATGTATGGCTGCCCATGTGAGCAATGCTTTCAGGTGCTGCTCTCTTGAATCATCAGAATAGCCTTGAATCTGTGTGCGGGTGAATTGAAAAGAGCGCCTTAGAGAAAGGCATCCTTCCCCGAGACTGCCATCTGCTGGGAAATGCTCCCAATGGCAACATAAATATCTGACCATGGCGGGGGAACAGTGCCCCCTGTGGTTAGGAATGCGCAATCTGCACAACTGGACAGGAGCTTCTTGTCCAAGGGCCACAAGTAGTTGCCGCAAATGTCTTTTCCTGTTCTTTAAGGTACTAAAGGACTAAAACAACTGGTCACAGTGGCCACAGGTAGGCTAGACCTCAAATTTATCTGAGGTCCATACACATATGCACTAGTTTTTTAAAAAGAACTTCCTTGGGAGCGGGTGGTGGATTTATTGACCATGCTGTATTTTTTTGCGAGTGAAATACTTCCGAGTAGCTGGTGTTCCGCTGCATGGGGACAGCCAGAGGTGTCCCAGGGACCTTTGGGGAGCGCCCGCCTCTCTGGCTCACTGTCTCCCTTCCAGTGCATCACCCACCCTGGTGCCACTGGTCCCCTCCTGCTCCTGCCCGCGGTCCCGACCCCCACTCTCCAGCCCTTTCTATAAGGTGCGAAGAGCTTTGCCCATTTCAAATGTGTTTGTCAATCCTCTGAAGGCCTTCACTGCTAATGGCCCTCCCCACTCCCATCCCTGCTCTGTCTCCCCCGTCCCTTTCTTATGAATTGAGATTCCCCCCTTCCCCAACTATTGTCCTCTCCCCACTCTGTCTTTTGATCCAAGCCTGTATTAAACACTGTCCCCTCTCACCTGTCCCATAGGCAAGCCATCAGTCGGTCAACTGCCCAACGCCTGAGAAATCCTACATTTGGGGGGGGGGGCAGGGAGGAGGGAGGCAGTATGGCCTGATGATGGTTAGAAGCGTGGCTTGGAGTCAAGTCGCGCTCCATCCTCTAGCTGTTTAAGCTCGGGCAAGCCACGTAGCTGCTCTAAGACTCAGTTTCCCCTCCTGCACATTGGGGATAATAATAGTTCTTCCCGCCCCGCATCAGCAGGGTTGAGTGAGAAAACGCAGGGCTCTGCCTGGGAAAAGGCGTTCTGCTAACGTCAGGCCTGGGGAGCGGTGTGCCCGCATAAAGCTCATGCGCCTCGTCTGTGGGCAGGATGGCACGGTGTAGTGCGGAGGGTAAGGGCGCGGTCATGCAAGCGGGGACCTTGGGCAGGTCCTCTGACTGCTCTGTGCCTCAGTTTCCTGTCTGTAAGGTGGGGGTTATCATGGGGGACACGTCACAGGACCGTGAGGATTAACATTTGTAAAGCACTTAAAGCACCTCCCGGCCTCAGGAGCACTCGGCCGCTGCGCTGGAGAAGCTGCTGATGTGATGGGAGGCGCACAGGCGCTGATGTGATGGGAGGCGCACAGGCGCCGCCACCCGAACCCCATCCCAGCTGCAGAGTGGTCACGGGAGCAGCGGCTCCTGTCCTGGCCTCCTGGGGTTGTTCTGGAGACCGAGAGAGGAGCCAGGCCCAGGCCCCTCCACAGATGTCTCCGCGATCACCACGGCTCCCTGTCCCCTCGGCAGCCAGATGCGCGTCCCACCCCGCCGGGTCCTCGCCGGCTAAACGCCAGGCCCTGGCCTCACATTGTGCTTTTCCATCTCCAGACGTTTAATGAGTTTGAGATCGAGCAGCACCAGGAATGCGCCTATGACCACCTGGAAGTGTATGACGGACCCGACGCCCAGGCCCCCATCCTTGGCCGTTTCTGCGGCAGCAAGAAGCCAGACCCCGTGGTGGCTGCGGGCAGCAGCCTGTTCCTCAGGTTTTATTCAGACGCCTCGGTGCAGAGGAAAGGCTTCCAGGCGGAGCACAGCACAGGTGCGTGGCGGTGGGTGGGGGAAGGCGGGACAGGACTGCCTTTTATCATGGCTGTGGGGAGGGAGGCGTGTGATAGCATGTCCCGTTGAAAACGAAACATGGGCAACAGTAGGGGAAGGTCGTTTTCCTTCAATGTCCTTCACTGGCAATGTTTAAAGTGGACAGTGTTTTATTGGAGCCACATTTCCTCCGCCCCTTCCTTCCTCCGTCCGCTCTTTTAAAAAGGTATTTGTGATTTTGCTGGTCTGTGCATCCCAGAATTCTAGGAGCTGAGTGCTGGAGAGCAGCCCTTTCTAAGGACCGGTCCAGAAAAGGGAAAATAGTTCTGTGCTTTTGGTGCCCTCTGTTTTCCCTTCACTTAAATGTGAGCTTTATTTGGTCCTTCGGAGGAAATATATATGCTTATAACTGACATCTGCTTTGTTAAATGGAAGAATGTCAGTAAGAAGATTGGCTCTGCTCTTTCGCCATTGAAATGTCACCGCCTGGGATAGAACCCAGGAAGCAGTGTTGACTCTGATTCTGGTGTAAGATTGTGGTCCTTTGGCGAAGTGGCGGCTGCCCGAGACCCACTCAGAGTCTGAGATCAGGGGACCCGGTGAGGTTCTCTGATCCCTTGAACAGCCCCAGCGCTCAGCTTTCTTGGTTTTCAGAGCCAGAAAATAGGAATCAGGTAAAACCAACGGACAGCCAGCACCTGCAGGCGGCTTAGCTGTCCTTGCCTTCTAGAAAACATTCCATTGTCTCAGCTCCTCAACGGGCCCTAGCTTCCCAGCAGGAAATGTAAAAGCCATGGACTAGTGACTTCACTCCCTTGTCCCTACAGACAGAGCATAGTTGCTTGAGGTGGGTCAGGGTCCCAGCAAGAAATGGGGGAACACTCGGATGGAGTCATTATTTGAGGAGAATTTAATAAGGGACTATTTACAAAGGGGTGGGCAGGGTGTGGGGACACCACAGGGACAGTGCAGCATCCAGGACTAAGGACTATAGGGCTGTTACTACCCCCGGCCCAGATGAGGGAGTAGTTCTGGAGCCTGGTGACAGAATGGGGGGTAAGCAGAGGGTACCTGGACAGGAGCTGTGACTTTTAGGTGAAGAACGCAGCCTCAGTGGCCAGGCAGGGAAGGAGCCTGGGACTAAATACCTTGACCTATCTCCTCCCTCCCCTCATCTGCTGGTCCTTCCCTGGCTGAACCCATCCCGGAGGCAGAGGGCAGAGGGCAGAGGGCGGGGGGCCCACCCATGTGGACCTGGAGATCAGCCTCCTGGGGATGGAGGGGGATCTGGCAGGAGGGAGAGAAGTCATTTTGCCCTGCTCTATGCCCATTTCATTGCCAGCGGCATCTCAGGGATGTGAGGTTTTTCAAAGGCTCACACCTAGAAGAAATTCTAAGCCAGAGCACAGATGGGCCCGGGAGTTGTAGTCAGACAGGACTGGGGCCAGCTGGGCCTGGACGAGGCAGAAGGCACGCCCCAGGGAGCTCTGGGCCCCTCGGAAGCATGGAACATATTGAGGATAGACAGCAAGGAATTTGCTTCCAAAGTTTCTGGTGTTTTCTAATCTCTGATCACTGTCATTTATCCATTTATATTTTGTGGCCTGTAGTGGCCTAGACACGAGATAGCATGGGACCCAGGCCAACCAGAGTTAGTTCTAGTAAAAACCCCAGAAGCCAAGACTACAGAATACAAAGTATGAGGTAAGCTCACTGGTGACACGCACAGGGGCCTCAAGGGTGCCTGTGGTCAGTGCTCTGAAATGCAGGAGCCCCTCAAGTCTGTTAGGAAACTTCTAGGTTTCAGACCTCACCAGCAGTTCTGATGTGCTTTTGGTGCCCTCTGTTGGCAAAAGTTACAAATTACAGCAAGTCAATTGGGCTGCTGTGAGCCCTTGGCAGCTCTTCCAGGGGGTCAAGTGGTCAAGATCCAGGCGGCCAGCTTTTTCAGCAGTAGGCTCAGATATTCCTGGAGACCTTACGTGGCTCAGCCTGGGGACATAGGACCTTGGCTGTGAGGCCCAATTTGGATCCCGCAATGAGCCCTGACACTCAGAGTCACAGGCCCCTGTTTACTCCTCTGTAAAATGGGATGATGACACTTATTTGGCCTCTCCCACAGGGCACGCACAGGCTTTGCAGACAAAACTGGCCTGGAATGAGGGGGTGTGCAGGGAGAAGTCCCAGACTGGGAAGTAGGGAGTGGGAGTGGCAAGTGGGTTCTCTGTGCCGAGGGGGTATCGTGGTTCTCTCTTCGCTCCAGAGTGTGGGGGCAGGCTGAAGGCCGAAGTGCAGACCAAAGAGCTCTATTCTCATGCCCAGTTTGGGGACAACAACTACCCAAGTCAGGCCCGCTGTGACTGGGTGATTGTGGCGGAGGACGGCTACGGCGTGGAGCTGATATTCCGGACCTTTGAGGTCGAGGAGGAGGCGGACTGTGGCTATGACTACATGGAGGCCTACGACGGCTATGACAGCACGGCGCCCAGGCTCGGCCGCTTCTGTGGCTCTGGGGTGAGTCCCAGTTCGCTGGGCCCAGGGGACAGAGCATGGTGATAAACAGCGTGAGTAGTGGGGTCAGACACCCACTTATGAACACCACCAGGAGGCCTGTTCTGCTGGGGAAAAGTGGGAAATGGGGAGAATGGTCAGAGAGGAGGGTGGGAGGGAGCCAGGGACCAATTCATACAGCCTAGGACTGAGGTCAGCTACTGAGGAGCATTTTCCATTTAAGACTGTGTCCTAATTTTGCAAAGCACCCACCCCCACCCCCATTTTTATTTGGCCCTTGGCTTTTTAAACTCTCGATTGTATTTTTGTATATTTACAGTTCTCTCCCCAAGCAAAACTAAATGCCTATGGAAATGACAAATCGCCATCTTCGGTTATCATCAAGATCATCCTCATTTTTCTCACTATCACCTCTTTCCTGGGCCACCTCCCTGGGACAGGGCAGAGCCCTTTTGCTCACCACTTCCCCAGCACCTGCCATAGGCCTGCCATATCGCTGGTGCTAGTGAAGGTGTGTGGACCAGCAGAACAGCATCCTGGTCCCACTCCACTGTACCACACTGGGCACTGCCCACACCAGGCCCTCAGCCCTTGGCCCTGAGGCTCATCACTCAAGCTTCTTTGGCTAGACACATAGCCAATCATTTTGGAGTCACTAGTGCTCCTGGTGCTAAGCAGAAGCTCAAATTGGCATTTATATGTCTGAATAATTCCCCTTCATCTTCCTGTACCTCCCCAAAAGAAAGGACAGATGTGTGACGTAACCAATGCGTCTTCCATAGATAACATCTTTCAAAATGTGGGTCCACATGCAGAGGAAAACCTTGGGGCGTCCTGAGCAGTGAAATATGTGGGAAGTCCAGTGTGGTTCCACTAGTATCTGGCAGGTAGCAGCAATCTATATTCTTTCTTTATACTTCCTTGTTAATTTTGTGTTCGTCCCTTGTCAAAACTTAATTACTTCAGGAGTAAGTCCACCTAAATATATTTTAAAAGCTGGAAAATTTTAGCATCACCTTTTAATCAAAGCAATCAATCATATTGTATCAATCAAATCAAATAAGTCAAATCAATCAAATCAGATCAATCAAACCAATCACCATGGTGCCCCTAGCGCTGGGTGATTCATGGTACACACTTGACCACCAGAAAGACCGGGGTTTGGGTCCTGCCTGCCTGTGTACACTTGAGTCTCAGTTTCCTCAGCATAAAGTGGAGATCGCACCTGCCTTGTAAAGTTTAGTAAAACTTACTTGAGATAAGATCCGAGAGCGCTTAGCCCAGTGCCTGGCCCACCTATGCCCTTAATCAATTCTATGTGAGCTGTGTCCAGGGTTGTTGTCTGTGGAAAAGCGGGGCTGGGAGCTCCTGGAGCAGAATTTGCAAAGAGCTCCTTCCACAGGAAGCTGGTTTGGGTGCTCTTCAGAGTCTCTGGGGCCAGGGATACTAACGGCCCCATCAGCCATCCCATGTCTGGGTGAGGCCCTGGCTCATCCTTATTTTAACCTCCAACCACAGTCCTGTGGCTTAAAGTGCCCTGTTTTCCTTTCTCCTTCCCTCAGCCGTTGGAAGAAATCTACTCTGCAGGGGATTCTCTGATGATTCGCTTCCACACGGACGACACCATCAACAAGAAAGGCTTTCAGGCCCGGTACACCAGCACCAAGTTCCAGGACGCCCTGCACATGAAGAAATAATGGCTATGTTCTCGGAAGACAGTGACTGAGAAGGTTTTTTATTTTAAGTAAAAATAGCACCTTGTGAATCTGCCCTGAAAAACAATGTACAGTATTTTTCTCAAACAAAACCTCAGAATCTAGCCTTGGAGGCGTGTAGTTGATGAAGTTTGGCCAACAAGGAAGAGAGATGTTCCTTTGATTCCAGTTGCAGCATGATCAGTTATGGACTTTTAAAGATGAAGGTTTGAAGCCACTAATCACTCAAGCTATGCCTGTCATTACCCAGGCTCCTTGTCCCTTCTCCTATGGGGCAAAAGGCAGGCCCCGGGTTGGTCACTCCTCCATTTCTGGGTGTGCTTCCGTAGGTGCCAGTAACCTGACCGTGTGCTGGAGACTCCGGCTGTCTTCCGTCTGCACTGGGCAGTGAGGACGAGAGCGTGGCCAAGGCTGGTTTGTTACTCACAGCTTTGGGCAGAGACTCCTCCAGAGAGAGGTTAACCAGGAAACCCAAGAATATGGACATCGGGACGGAAACAGGCGTCACAGTGAGCAGCACACAGAGGGAGCTCGGGTATTGAGAGTCATCGTCACCAAGTTGGGAGACCTCAAGCCTTTCTTCTGTGTCATCAGCTCTCCCTGCCCCCTGGGTTTCCCCCTCACCCCTAAGTGCATCAGGGGGCTCAGGCATCTGCTGTGAATCCCAGCAGTACGCTGGCGTGTGAGGGTCTCCCGTTTGCTGAGAAGAAAACATCCTGGCTCGTTTCGATGTCCCTTTGCTCACTGACTTGGAGAAGACCCCTCCCATGCACCGTGGGATGCCATGGGCTTAGAACCGATGCTCCTTCAGCTGTGGAGGCGCCGTCTGTGGTGGACCTTGACTCCTTGACAACCAATGCAAACTGCATTTGCAAAGATGTGCAAAGACCTCTTATGAGGGACCGGTTCAGGTCCCTCGTGGGTGAACACTGTTGAAAACTGGTTAATTATACGTTACGTAAGAATCAACACCTTGTGGAACAAGTCAACCTGTGACTAACTTCCTGTAACTGATCAGGTGAAAGAGCGCAGTGGTGATTTGGCTCAGACTAGTTAGTCTCCAATCGCCAACTTGCAATTGGCATTCACCACACTTGGCACTTGTTCTGGAGAAGTGTAGAGGATGTTGTTTACACAATTTTAGAACCTCCAGGTAAACTTTAAACAGTGAGGTCGTTTTGAATGGCATTTCATTAAGGCGTCTATGGGCATTATGAGCTAAAAGCTGTGGTATGTGGCTTTAAAAGAGTATTTATGTTGGAATAATTTTAAATAATGTTTACATAGCTGTACGTCCTGTCTGGTTGGTACTGAACACCTGACAGAGCACCAGTGTTTTCAGTGAGAGTGTAGATAGCTCCCAAGCACACAATTCCTTTGAGGGGAAAACAACATTATTTTAAACAAAGTTGTTGCAAAAGGTTAAAGGTTATATTTTTTAAAGATCAAAGTATGCCCCCAGAGGACTATGTCTAATTAAAATGATTGCTGGGAGTAAAAAAAAAAAGAAAGAAAGAAAAGAAAAGAAAAAGAAAGAATAATACAAAGAAAGGTGGGAAAACGCATGGAAATATTTTTCCTTAAAACAGAAAAAAAATCAAAGTATTATTATGAATAATAATATATGTCTGTGTATATGTGTGTCTGTAAAGGATCAGCTGTCAGAGCCTTAATCCCTGCAGTGAGACAAATGCCAACCTGGGACCATAGCTTTACTGAGCAGGCCCTCCTGACTGCCCCGCATCTATGCGTTGTTTCCCCTTACCAAACCCTTGCTCAGCCTCTCTTAGGCTGGAGGCTCAGCCTACATTCTCATATCGTGACATATCGCACCCCCTGCCCAGGGGATCTTTGATGCAGCAAATGGAGCAGCTTGTCTTGTGGTTCAGGTCTCATCTGCCTGTGAGGGTGGATTCCATTTCTCTGATTTTTGTATCTTCTGGGTTTTATTTTGTCTCAGCTTATCTGTCCAAGTTAAAGCTGAAATCAGGATATCTAAGTGGCTGTTAAGAGTCTTTCTCCAAGGACATGAAAATTCTGTAGTTTCGATCTGTAGAAGTCTAAACAAGAGTAATGAATTCCCTGGAGAAGTGGGAGGGAGTCAGAATCAGGCAGCTCTGCCTCAGTATATGCGCCACTCACCGCCCCCCGCTCGCCCCCCACCGCCCATGAGAAACAATATGACCCATTTTTATCTCTGTCGTATGAGTATTTTCAAAAACACAACTTTAACAATGATCAACCTGCGGCCAATTTGAAACAATGGGACGCTTGTGAGAAGCTTTGTTGGGCCTTCTGGGAGTGACGTATTCCCAGAAAAGACAAGCTCTGATTCAGCGGGGACTGGCCAGATCGCTCCCCTGGAAGCCCACACTCCTGGGATTGACACGCGAGGCGGGTTCTGCAAGTGTCCGCACGCTGGCTTCATGGAGAAAAGCCCGTTCAGAAGGAAGGCCCAGGCCCCTGCCTTGGTGCTTCCCGGTGCTCAGTGACCTTCCCACAGACATCCCCGGATGGACAGGAGGGAGCCGGGGGACGTTGCTCTAGCCAGCTTTGTCCTTTAATCCGTGCTGGGCCTCCGGGCTGTCACAGAGGCCAAGCCTGGCTTCAGTTCAGAGAATTAGCTTGACAACCTGATGAATATTTAGGGTCTGGGTCTTCAGCTTGGTCTGATTCTAGTGTCATCTGGCCTAGCAGAAGCTAGAACCTGGATCCCAGGGCAGGGTAAAGGTTGGAACTTCTCCAAACAGAGAAAGCAAGGCTGTGCATTGGTTCACTTTAACTTCATTTCTTCTAAAGGGACGTTTCCTATTACTCGTGATAAATCATCTGTAAAATCTTGTTAACTGGCAAGTTTGCACTGGGATCTGCCATTGATCTGGTCCCTTTGATAAGTCTCAAGTGATTGGTGGTATTGCTGCTGTTCAGGTTGTGAACAGATCTTTCCATGGCTCCAGCAGATGTCTTTCAAGTTTCCTTTGTAGACTGAACTTCTGAAAAAATAATCCCAAATGCCTAAAAGGTTTCTTTAAAAAAAAAAAAAAGAAAAGAAAAACTGTTTAGAGTGTTGTCTATAAATATATTGTATTTTTTATTTTGTGTAATTTTCCATTTCATGAAGTGTTGTCAGTTTCAAAGAGAAAGTGGAGGGGAGCAAACATATGGCCTAGAAATAATTGTTTTATTAAAGAATGTGGATGGATGGCTGTGTCCTGGGTGCACATTACCAGTTCAGACAGGACTGGCCCTCATGGTGATGGTTTTCCCCAATACCACAAGAATTTGGGGAGCATAGAAAAAGGGGGTCCTTCTCTATAGCCTTCTGCTCTCTGGTGAGTACCCAGTGCCCAGCTCCAGAACAGAGCTCTCTATTGGACAAAGACAGTCATGAGCAAAGCTAAAGGTGGCCTCAAAGTCGTCCTCTTTCCTGGAAATCTGACAACATAGTGATTGTGGAGATGGTTGCTGCCCAAGGGTGTAGATGTGGTGGACATCTTCCGTTTGTCCCTCAGCAACTCACTCTCTCTACTCGTCTCTACATGGTTTTGTGCCTGAGGACCACACCTGAATCTAAAACTGAAGCTCATGGCTCCTATAAGGTGGCCTTCTCTCTCTGGCTTCTGGCAGCCACTCCTTCCACTCGCTCCTCCAGGTCTAGGGGTGCTAATGACACTCTGCTGGCCTAACCTGGGGTATTGCATTATCTGTCCCCTACAGGGACCTTTATAAGTAGTCCTTTTGGTAAGCCCCCCTCAAATACTTCAAATTGAGTATGTCACTAATTTCCTGTGGGGACCCTGACTGACACGGGGTCATTTATAACTCAAGGATAGAGACTATCTGATCGAGGACAGTCTTTTTAGGTTGACCAGATGAAGAGACTTTTAGGTCTTCTTGGTCATATCGTGGAAGGATAATAGAGGCCATATCTTTTAAAACACTCAGAATTAATGCCAAACTATTTAACACATGCCACTGTTTTGTGCTATATGTAGTGTCAAGGTTTTATAATTTTACTGCTTTCTGTAGTCACCAGTACCTAAAGGATGAGCCAAAATGGCGCAAGGGTAGGACTACTTGATGTATCAGTCAATGTAAGGTAGCTTATGCTGCAATAAAACAACCCCCAAATGTCAGGAGCTTTACATAAGAAATGCTTATTTCTTGTTCATGCTACATGATCATTTCTGGTATCTGGTAGCTCTTCTATGTCATCAATCAGGTCTGGGCTGTGCTGGGCTGATGGACTAGTTGAGTTGCTGCCTGGAGCATTGCTGATTCCTATGTCAGAGGGCAAGAGAGTATGAAAATCACACACTGGTTCTTACATGCCTATGTGGGACATCTCACTTCTCCTCACATGTCATGTAGCTGCTCTTAACTTCAGGTGAAAAGTGAGGTGAACCAGAGATATCTGATGGACCCCATCGATGACTCTCGCCTGTGACACTCATCGATAGGGAAATGACCAGAACTCTGCTATTTGTTTTAACACTGTACTTCATCACTATTTCCGTACTGACATTTTCAACAAAGATTTTTAACAATTAGAATAAGGCCATCTATCAGGTAGAATGGACCGACTTTTTAAACCAACCAGTTGTTGCCTGGCAAGCCATCAGTGTGATTGGGCTTATACAAATTTAAATGGTGGCAACGTATAAGTGAGCAGAGAATCTCAGAGCTGGCAGTCCTAACCTCTCACCCACTAAGTGCATTCTTTCTGCAGTTTCTCAGGAAATAATTCTTAGGACTAATGCTTCCAGAGGAGAAGCGCCCCCTTCACCCAGGCCCCCTTCTTTGGGTGATGGTGCCAAGTTCCTTTTGCGGAACCACCTCTTCTCATCTTGGAGGGACCACACTGGGCAGATTGTCAGCCAGGTGGCAGGTCCTCTTAGGTCACATGACTCAAGCCAGACCGTAAGATCCTCTTCGTGGAATTAGAGTCTCCATCAAGAGGAAAAGGAGCTGAGATATTTTAGTGCTTGTTTTTCGTGGGAGGATATTCCATGAGAGTACTGTCCAGGAGTTCCTGCTGCTGAAGCCTCGGGAGCAGCCTACTCTGTCTTCCCTGAACCCAGGTCCCTGCCCCTCTCTTCTTTCTGTGAGCTCTACTACACCCAACCAGTAAGTCCCCTTCTTAACATAATCAGGGTCCATTTTGATGCTTGTGACCTGGGCACCGCAGACGAGAGAGGTCTTAGCAATTCTTCTAAAGGACTAACATGCCCTTTGGAGGTAGGGTTGGTGGTCAGTGGATACGAAGCAAACAAAAAGAATCAAAAAGGACCTCACTGGCCTTGCCCATCCACAGAGGGGGCTGGAACCATGAGCTGGAGTTCTCTGGTCCAGTTATCTGGTCCAGGTGTGATCCTACCTACACCCATCAAACAAAGTTGGAAGCATGCTTTGTACCACTTGTGTAATGTAAGTAGTCCAGTCATTGTCACAGTATCCTCCCCATTTTATAGCTTGGGACTGAGTCTGGAAGGAGTCACTTCACTTGCCTAAGACCACACAGCTTCCAGAAGGGCAGCTAGGACTCTCCATACAGACTTCCCTGGACTGTCTCCATGATGCCCAGGCACTAATAGACTCGGTTTAGGGATCATCTTGGGAACTGGAAACCCCATGAGGCAAAGAGCACTTTGGTCTTGTTCAGGTCAGTATCTCACTGCCTGGGCCCCACACCTTAAATCCATTTTTCCATTATCACCTGACTAAATGGTGCCTTCATCCCCTCTGTGACT
>NW_006285779.1:7336309-7347030 GCF_000327345.1 Myotis davidii
CCTGATTTCTGGGCCTCATCCTCCGGAAATTCTGTTTCTTTGTTACTAATGTTGTGGCCTCACCCCATAACCAAGAAACAGAATTTCCGGAGGATGAGGCCCAGAAATCAGGATTTTAAAAGGATTCCCAGGTGATTCTAATGTGCAGCCAAGGTTGAGAACCAGTGCTCTACAGTATAAATCTTACCTGCCCTGCCGGCTCACACCATAGGTCTCTAACTCAGTCTTTAACTCCTTCTGAGGTCACTCCCTGGTCTCTGTTGCTCCAGGTACGCTGGACACTGTCCAGTGTGTGAGCCAGACTGCTTCAGCCCCAGGGTTTTGCCTTTGCTGTCCCCTCTGCCTGGGACCCTCTTCTCCTCTTTCACATGCAACTTAAATGTCATCTCAGCTGCCTCTGGGCCACTCTGCTTGCTGTTCCCGTCCACCCCAGCTGCTTCTCCACAGTGATCCCTGCCCTTGCTGGAACGTACATTCCCTACGAGCTGGGGCCTCCTTTGTCTTTTGCACCAATTCTGAGAGCAGTGCCCAAATAATACTCAACAGGTAGAAGGTGCAAAAAATTTTGCTAAATAAATTAAGAAACTCACTTATTTAAGTGGTCAAATGTATTGGTGTTAATTCCGTTGTTTGGTTGGCATGGCACTCCAACCCCTTCACTATTTTAAAGAAACAAACTCCTAACAGCTGGAAGGAGCTTCACTTGCCTAAGACCACACAGCTTCCAGAAGGGCAGCTAGGACTCTCCATACAGACTTCCCTGGACTGTGTCTCCATGATGCCCAGGCACTAATAGACTCGGTTTAGGGATCATCTTGGGAACTGGAAACCCCATGAGGCAAAGAGCACTTTGGTCTTGTTCAGGTCAGTATCTCACTGCCTGGGCCCCACACCTTAAATCCATTTTTCCATTATCACCTGACTAAATGGTGCCTTCATCCCCTCTGTGAGTCAAGCCCCAAAGCCAGGAGTTGGCTTCATTCTGCTCTTTCCCGCACCTTCCCTCCCCTCCCCTGCCCCACATTCTCTGCCCACCCCCACCCCCGCATCATCAAATCTCATTGCCAGTGCCTCCACAATGAGTCACTAACTCATTAACTGCTCGCCATTCCCACTGCCCCAACCCAGGGAAGCCACCATTGTCCTTCACTGGACTCTGTGAACCAGTGTCTGCACTAACACTCTTGTCCTCTGTAATCAGGCTCCACAGAGAAGCCAGATGATCTATGTTAACATCAATTAGCTCAGGCTCCCGTCCCACTGAAAACCCTGGCCAGGCTTCCCATTGCTCTACAGTAGTGGTTCTCAACCTTGGCTGCACATATTTAAGTGGTCAAATGTATTGGTGTTAATTCCGTTGTTTGGTTGGCATGGCACTCCAACCCCTTCACTATTTTAAAGAAACAAACTCCTAACAGAGAACTCAGAAGAAATAAAAAGCTGCCCGTGTCAACAGCCCCCTCCAGCTCCAGGAGCGCCCCCACTCAACGTGTGCGAACAGACAGGGGTGAGGCTAACCTCCACCCGGCAGGTGTGTGTTCGCTGGGGCAGCCACAGTCCTGCCTCACGTACAGAGCAGGTCCCAGCCCCCAACTCCCAGGCATCCTCCACAGGGATGCTGGTGCCGTGCTGGCTCCATCCTCGCCGGGATGCCCATGGCTAGCAGCTGGGCTGGCCTCTGCTTGTGGGACCCATTGTTTCTAAAGAGTTTCCAGCTGCAGGGGCCTCTGCGCTCTCGGGCCAGCTGTGCGTTCTTTGCTGCGTTGGAAGTGTAACGGAGGAAGGTGCCTGGAAAGTAAGAAGGGCCAGAAATACAGGCAAAGAGGGTGGAACGGGAGTCTGAGGTCATTGATGTTGACAAAGATCACCTGGCCTTTCTGTGGAGCCTGGCTACGCAGTGGCTCTGCAGCAGGAGACCACCTTCCTCGAGGGATGGGCCGGGGACTCGGCTACTCCCTTGACCATAAATGGCTTGGCCAGCGCTCTCTTGGAGCCACCTCTAGCCCCGTCGCCCTTGCTCTCCCAGTTGGCTGTCCCTGCAAATGCAAGACACAAGCCAAGACCTCTAGAGAGAACGGAGCCCGCGGAGGACAGTGTTTGGAGAAGGTTCTTGGGAGGCTGTCGGGATGGTAAGTGACAGCTAGCGTCTTTCTCTCAGCCTAACCTTCATTCTCTCTGAATACAAACAATTCCCAGGCCTTTAAAACCCACCTCTCTAATTCTAATAGAATTGTTTCTGTGGTACAATGAAGTCAAGGGGCTTGGTTTGAAATTACTTTTCTATGTGCAAAATACTAATCGTTTTTGTAAAGCTCTCATCAAATATTTGCCGGATTCATCTTTTATTTAAATATTAAGGTTCTGTTTATGACACCTCACATACGGCAAGGGTACAAAGTAGATGTTTCAGCTAAATTCACTTCCCAGGTGAAGCAGTGGGTCTGATCAATGCCTTTATCCTTTATTGTTCAGTCAGCAATATAGATATTCCTACGTTGCCTCAGAAACTTTCCACCTTTTTATTGACTTGTGATACATATTTGGTTGTGACTCAGACGAGGTTTACTAAGTTAAAAGGGAAAACAGAAGAGGCTTCTGTGATTCTCTATTAAAGAGAGAATTGAAAGGAGTGGAATTTGGGCTTTGGAGTTAGGAGGATCTACAATCCAACCCAGCCCCTACCACTTACCAGCCGGTGACACTCAGGAACCTATTTTGGTCTCAGTTCTCACCCGTGATGTAGGGATGAGAGCAGGCCCCTCACAGCGAGGTGGTGAGCACAGCATCTGACACTCAGTACACCGTCAATAACAGGGAGTAATTATCCGACTCTCTCTACTTCCCCTCACCATCAGCAAACTTACCAGAACAAGTGCCACCCGGCCTCTGAGATCCTAAAGAGCCTTCAGAACCATCATGTAGACATCATAATGTGCTTAGACTTAGAATAAGCGTGTGTTAGCAACAAGGGTATTAGGCCAAATTCGAGTACTTTGAATATTGCTGATGTATGTATGCGATTCCATCCAACAAGAACTTCCCAAGTGCTTGCCCTGTGCCTTGCACTGTGCTGGGCCATGAAGAGTATGGCCCCTCGTGGACCCTCACACACCTATGTGCTTTACAGTTTGGGTGGAGCCGCCCCCAGTGTCATTTCCTGTGGACTTATCCTGTAAGGTGGGCAGGGCACGTTGATCGTGTCCCCGTTTTGAGGATGGAAAACCTGAGCCTGGGGGATCTGTGTGAGGAAATGCAGACCAGAGAGTCTGAATCGCTTTTCCAAGGCCACACAGCTTCTAAGGGGCTGAGTCTGGACTCGGATCCAGAGGAGGGCTGCCTCACCCCACCAGCTGCCTCTTTAAAGAACACTGTGTCAGAGTCTTCCCCACCCAACTTTACGTGATGTTTTTCTCTCCATGAGAGCACTGTAGTGTGTTTCTACAAAACATAGACGTCTTTCTGAAATTGGCCAAAACCTTCGTCATCCAAATATTGATAAACAGCACATGCAATGGCTCATTTGTTGCTGCTCCTCCCGTCTGCTGTCCACCCAAAGGAAGCTTTGTCTTAGGCCTGCTGACGTCAGTACCCAGTACTCACCGATGAGATAAGGCTCTGGGCAGCTGTGTTCTGTGCAGTGACCAGCAAGTGTCCTTGCAGCATCCGTGGGCTTGGTTGGTTAGGTCCCTTGAGGAAGAAGACTCTGACCTGTGGTGGCCCAGATGACCTTCTTGCTCTAATGTCCTAGAATAATGTCTATCTTGGTCTCGGTAAAGAGTAGCCTGGAAAGACTGGCATTGATGAGCCAAACGATGGTGACAGAAGATGAAGATGGAAGGAGGAAGAGCCAGTGGAGCCCTTGGCAGGGCTTGACCCAGATAAGTGGGCACCTGGGCAGGTGAACAATTTGGTGCCCCATTGAGCCCATGAACTTTAAACATTGACCCCAGCCCAGCCGGTGTGGCTCAGTGGTTGAGGTCACAGTTCGATTCCTGGGCAGGGCACATGCCCGAGTTGTGGGCTTGATCCCCAGTGGGGGGCATACAGGAGGCAGCTGATCAATGATTCTCTCTCATCATTCATGTTTCTATCTCTCTCTCCCTCTCTAAAATTAATAAACGTATATTTAAAAAACAAAACCATTGACTCCATATTAGGGGGAGAGGGGCAGCTGGGTGCTGAGTGAGGGAGGGGAGAGAAGGGTTAGCTTCTCCTCTGTGGTCCTGACCTGCTCAGCCCCAGCCCTGGACTCATCGAACACGGAAGCCTTGTCCTTCTCAGGCTCTGACCTGGGGAGCAGGTGTTCTGGTCGGAGCCGGCCCTGGGAGGTCTTACTTCCTAACCCAAGCAGCAAGTGCCAAGTGTTTCTAAATGCTCACAGTCCCTCCCTGAAAACAGTTCTGGGGTGAGGAGGACCACTTTCAGCACTTTGCTGAATTTCTAGTAATGTTTTTACTGGCCTCCTGGGTTGGGGTTGCCCAGGCAATAGTCCTGCAGGCTGGCCCCTTGG
Source organism: Myotis davidii (assembly GCF_000327345.1). Classification (NCBI taxonomy): domain Eukaryota; kingdom Metazoa; phylum Chordata; class Mammalia; order Chiroptera; family Vespertilionidae; genus Myotis; species Myotis davidii. The sequence goes on from NW_006285779.1 coordinate 7,340,820, forward strand.
TCTGGCCCTGTCTGAGGACTGACTTGATGCTCAGGCTCCCCTGTTCCCCTGCCCTCTTTGTGGGCTGAGGTTGGGAGAGGACACGAGCCGACTGACACTATCTGGCCAGTAAGTGCTCTTAGAGTCGCAGGGTCAGGGACTGGTGGAGAGGTCGGGAGCCTGGCTGGCCATTCGCGAGAGCTTTAGTGTTTCCTTCTCTTTTGCAGAGTTTTTCGCTGAACTTCACGCTGCCGGCCAACACGGTAAGTCCAGCAGCCCCATGCACCGGGCGCCACCGCAGACCCTCCCCCAGTCTCCGGAGCACCAGCGCGTACACCTCACCTGCAGGCACTTGGCTCTTCCAGGCCCGATGAGGAGCTGGGGCTGCTGACATTTTTTCAAGGCTGAACATTGTAAATACACCGTTTGAAAAGGAAAAACATCCAGGGTTGTTTTCTGGCCGGTAGTGCTGCTGTGGTGGAGCTAGGCGTTTTCCTGGCCCGGTTTTCTAGTGGGTTTCACTGTGCCAAATGTTTCCGGTTAAGTCGTGTGGTTATTCGAAGAGAATAAACTGGATCTACCTCATGAGCGGACACCTGAGCCAGGGTTCAAGTCTCCCCTAACACGAGGGCCCGGTCCTGGAGAGCAGCAGGAAGGTAGGGCCTTGTCACTCACTGCCGGCCTCCGGGGGCCCCTGCTGGCTGCCCTGGGCATCTGCCCAGACTCCCTTGGCACCTGCTGCACCCTCCTGGTGGCGCCCTGCCTTCGGAGCCTCCCTGACTTGCTGAGCTCCCTGCTTCAGCCTCTGCCTGTTGTCGGCAGACAAATGCCCCTCCCTCTCCTGAGCTGTCAAAGCCTGTTAAGATGGTCCCGGCTGGAACTTGCCCCCCCCCCTCCCCCGCAAGCTGCTGAGGCTCAGCAGGTCTGTAGCGACCCCAGGTTTTGTCTTATCCTGGCGAGGCCACCCTGTGAAGTTACCCTGTGAAGGTAACTCAGAGGAGCAAGACACTGGATCTCCCCTTTTTATGAGCTATTTCAGGTGATAGTCTTACCTGAAATGGGGGAAATGCGGGGAAAGCAGAGAGGTGAGTGGGCAAGGAGAGGTCCTTGTGAGGCTGGTCGTCACCTTCTGGAGTGCCTTCTTGGTTAACAGTCATTTCTCTGGGAACTGTCCCCTCTCCCTTTGGACCTGTGTAGGGTGGCCCGCCATCCTGATCTGCCTGGGACCATCTGCTTTTAACGCCAACTGTGCTGCAACCTAGGCAACCTCCCTGGAAAACCAGGAGGGTCGGTCACCCTACCTCACAGTTAAGTCTTTAGCATATGACCCCTCCCTTTGGTGCAGCTGAGTGCCAGTGCCCTGGGAAGGGGCAGAGGTGGATTCCTGGCTCATCAGAGCCTCTGCAGGGAGTTGGGAACACGGCCACAGGGGCAAGTGGTCCCTGTTGGGCCATACTGAACTGTCAAGTGCAAAAACGGAGTTGGGGTGCAGCACTGGGTCAGGGAAGGCAGTGTAACACAGCAGTTAAGAGCTTGGCTCAGGGCCAGATCATGCAGAAAAACTCATCTTCAGTGAGAAGAAGGAAGCAGATAAAGAAGAGCCCATGTGAAAGGCTACGTGTCCAGGAGAGATGGAAAGGTCCCAGGAGGAATGGCTTTGGTCCCGACAAACTTCCATACCCCAGCTCCAGTCCCTGGAGGAGCCAGACTCCCGCTGCTTTGGGGCTCCACGAAGCACCCCTAAATCCTTTGGGGAGTCTAAGCCAGCCGAAGTGAATTTCTGTAACCTGAAAATAGGACATCTTACCTGAAGTTATATTCGACTCTTACCACAACCCAGAGAAATAAAACACTTTAGGCAAATGCAGTATTAAGGTAAGATGGGGGAGGGGGGAGATTGTGTTCAGGTAACACTGCAACCATTTAGGTACAAATGTCAACGCCTCCTTTATCACATGGGTCCTTTGGTAGGAAGTCTTTGGGCAAGAGCCCTGGGCATGGAATTCAATCACCCAAGTTCAGGTTAGATTTTCGAGGATCTGTGGAACCTTAGACAAAATCCCATAACGTCTCTGAGATCTACTTAATTTTTGTGTGTGAAGTAGAGACAAAAACTGTGAAAGTCTCAATCCCAGAGACAACAAGATATTAATGAGGTTGATGAGAATATTAAGTAAATAACAGGTCTGACTAGGGCTTTGCTGAGTTTCAAAGAATGACAAAGACTTATTCTCCTGGTGCTCATTACACCCCTGGAGGTAGGTACTAACATCCTATTTGAAAGATAAAGAAATCTGACCCCTTAGCCTGTGAGTGGAGACATTGCCATTCCCCTCCAGGTAGAGAGCCCAGGACCTGATTCTTAACCCCACGCTGGACCACACAGCATAGTTGACAGCGGCTGGTTGCTCACGTAGATCTGGTTCCCTAGAGTTATTGATCCAGGTAAGACTATCACCTGAAATAGCTCATAAAAAGGGGAGATCCAGTGTCTCTCCTTCCGTGGAGAGGTGAACCGGAAACATGCAAAGTATTGATCAAGTGTGGCATTACCCCAGAAACATGGACAGGTCACAATTTCAGATCCCCCACAGCCACTTGCTTCGCTGCATGTTTGAAAACAATAAGGTGTCCTTCACCAGCTTCCACCAATCTTTACCTTTTCCCTCTGGCCATGGGGACAGGAAACCCAAAGCGTGCTGGGAAGGAGGTGGGGACTGGGGACCAGCGAAAGCCTTTCTGAGTTGTAAAGGGTGTCATGGCAAATTCCTGGGGGTACATAACAGAGACTTCTCCCGGGTTTCTGAATTCTGTCTCCTTGTAGAAGAATCTCATTTCTTCTACCTGGAAAGCAGTCAAGTAAGGTTCTGGTTGGCAGTCATCGTTTCTATTGTCTTAATAGAACGTTTAGCAAAGGGGTGAATTTTAGGCACGATAGCTTCACATTTTACAGACAGACTGTTTTGTATACTATTCATTCCACAGAGAATAGTCATTTCTTTTCTTAAGATAGATGTTCTTTTTCCACACAGACTTCCTCTCCCGTTGTTACAGGAGGGAAAGAAGTGGTAAGTTATGCCACTTAAATTTGGGAGCCTTGGTTTGGTCATTTTTAAAACGGGGGTAATGATGCTGTACCCAGTGTGCGCATTTCTTTGGAGGGGTCAATGAATTTGATATGTGAGCTGTTACCAAGCACGGACTCTGGCTCAACTATTATTCATATGATCAACTCAGCTCAGAAGTGAGGGAGAGATGCACATCACAGATGGATTTCACAATGTGTTGAGCAAAAGAAGCTAGACACAAAAGAGTTGGCAGGTTCTGGAAGAATGCTTTGTTCAACGCTGTTTCATTATAGCATTGGCGAGATGCTGCAGGGACCAACTCTTGTTTCTATTAACCAGTCCATGGTAAGACTGGTTTCATTGTACGTTGTTTCGCCACGTTCCAGGAACCTATGGATGTTAAGTGAGGAACCTATGGATGTTAAGTGAGGACTTACTGTACATACTGTTTATATGCATCTATATGGTGTTGAAAAACAGCCAAATCTACGGTGATAGATTTCAGGATAGTCTTACACACGGGGTGACTAAAAGGGGCTTCTGGGTGCTGGCAATGTTCTGTTTCTTCATCTGGGTGCTGGGTCCCTTATGTGAAAAGTCATCAATCTATATATTTATGACTGATATACTTTTCTGAATTTATGTTATATGTGGGAATCACACATTTATACAGATTCTGCAGATTATCTTTTTAAAAATATTTTTATTGATTTTTAGAGAGGAAGGGAAAGGGAGATAGAAACATCAATGATGAGAGAGAATCATTGATCAACTGCCTCTTGCACATCCCCTTCTAGGGATCGAGCCCAAAACCTGGGCATGTGCCCTTGACCAGAATCAAATTTGGGACCCTTCAGTCTGCAGACCGATGCTAGCCACTGAGCCAAACCAATTACGCTGCAGATTACCTTTGATAATTCCAGAAAATCTGCAAATCTGAAATTTTATGTGGCTATTCCCACTTGGATCAAAACAAAGTGGGAATTTGAACATTAATTGGTTAATGCATTTAGTGTAAATAAAAATTTAAAAATTCACATCAAAATGGTGTGGTATATAATAAAACCTTTCACTTTTTGCCAAACCGATAGATAAAAATGGTACCTAATTGTTGCTTTGAATCAGATCTCAGTTGATGAAACATTTGTATTTCTGTTTCTAAGTATGTCCTGTTCATAGTCTATGTCATTTTTCTACTGGATTATCACCTTTTTCTAATTGACTTAAACTATGTAAATTGAATCCTATGAAAATGAGCCATTTGCCATGTACTGTACATTGCAAACTTTTTTTTACAATATTTCATTACCTGTTTGATTTTGTATAACACTTAGGGTCCCTGAAGGCTTTTTATTTATTATTATTATTTTAAAATATGTTTTTATTAATTTGAGAGAGGGAGAAAGAGAGAGAGAGAAAAGCATTGATAAGCTGCCTCCTGCATGCCCCCCCCCCCGCCTACTGGGGATTGAGCCCATAAGCCAGGCATGTGCCCTGATAGAGAATTGAACCAGCGACCTGTTGGTACATGGGATGATGCTCAACCAACTGAGCCACATCAGCCAGGACTCTTACTTTTAATTGATTGAACTTTTCCTTTATTCTTGGAGAATCTGACTTTCCTTTTCTCTCTGTGTCAGGACTGTGGGCCTTCCATTGGATTAGCCGCGGGCATCCCGTCTCTGGTGGCCACAGCCCTGCTGGTAGCTTTACTGTTTACTCTCATTCACCGAAGAAGAAGCAGCAGCAGTGAGTCCACTGAGGTGATTAGCAGCGTCCTTGGGTCTGGAGGTGTTGGCAGGAATGTTTATCTGAGTGAACTGGCTTTTGGGCAAACAGGACTATGGACATTCCTGCATCTCGATTTCTCAGACTCATGAGCTGGCTTGTCATGCAACCTCAGCTCTCGTGAGGAAACCTGTGGCCACAAAGTTGGTATTTGGGGTGGCAAAAAGTAGCAGTGAAGAGGGACTTTGTTGCCATGGTAACGTGTCTGTATAGTGGACGTGTTTTTTAAAGTCGAGAAATAGAAGGGCACAAACTTCATAAAAAAGGAGATAATCTTAGGAAAGATAGAGGAGAAACAGGTACTGAGGTGTCACTGGCAGGTGTATGTCCAGAGTATGCGGCTCTATTGTCTTTGCCCTTTTCCACATCTGAACACACTTCAGTCACAAGGGAATCTACCGACCCTGCCCCTTCCGAATGCCAGGTTGCTCTGGGCACCACGCTCAGAATGCAAAGGCCACCTAGCTGATATCCAGCAAGGTTCCAGGTTGTATACAACCATGTCGTGTGGACTCTGGGTTCTAGTTCCATCCTCTGTGAACATTCCTGGTGTTCTCACCGAGGTCAGCATTCACAGGGAGGTAGAAAACTAAGGCTCCAACCCTGGTTCTGCCACTTGATCACTTAGGTGACCCTGGACTAGTGACTTAACCTTTTCTGTGCCTTGTTTGGTTCAACTTAATAGGAGTCATAAAAACTAGCCTACCTGTTTTCAGAGGCAGGCAAATTTGCAAGGACAAAATGAGATCATGGCTGTAAAGATGTGTTGGCAAGCTGTAAACTTCAACCATTCAGAAGTATTGTGCTTGCTGGTGGTATTAATTAAGGGGTAGTTTCTCAACCTTCAGTGCATTTTAAAATCATCGAGGAGGCTACAAAAATACCAGTCGCCAAGGCCAGTTAAATCAATATCATGGGATAATAGAGTTGTGGCACTGGTCTTTAAAAAACACAACTTTTTAAATTTATGGGTATGGTTAAACATATACTGAAGTAGAGAGAATCATATGATAAACCTAATAATTATCAATTCCTGGAAAATTATATTTCATCTTTTCTCTCACCCACTTTTCCACACTGTCAACCCTGGATTATTTTTGAAGTAACTCACAATGGAATTTCTTACTTGTGTTTTGGAAGGGGAGAGTTATTATCTATTTGCTTATTTTGTTTTGTTTTCAAAGTTCTCTGGTGATTATAACGTGCACCTAAGTTTAAGTACCACAATCAAGGTCATGGGCAAATGTTGTGACTCTTTCTTTCTTCCCTCTCCTCCCTTCCCCTCCCTTCCCCTCCCCTCCCCTCCCCTCCCCTCCCCTCTTCTCTTCTCTTCTCTTCTCTTCTCTTCTCTTCTCTTCTCTTCTCTTCTCTTCTCT
>NW_006285779.1:7347320-7360441 GCF_000327345.1 Myotis davidii
CCTTCCCTCTTCCTTCCTCCCTCCCTTCCTTCCTTCCTTCCTTCCTTCCTTCCTTCCTTCCTTCCTTCCTTTCTTTCCAACTTAGGAAAGTGAGAGGCCATATGAAATTTCAGAAATTGATGACAATCCCAAGATAGCTGAGGTAAGAACTCTTGGTTGTAATCACTGTATATCATCACACAGTAAACAAATCTGGTGAAGCAAGGGTTTTAAAGCCTTTTGCATCACAGGAGAAGTACAGTTATGAGCATGTGTGGAAAAGAGACAACCAAGTGAAACTCAAACACAGGGGAGCTTCTCCGTAATTCTATTGGCTGGATAGGAATTCAAGGTTGAATTAATATTAGAAAATCAAGGTAATATAATGTATTTTACTGAGAAATTAAAAGAGAAAAATCATGTGACCACCTCAATAGGAAAAGAAACTACAACATTTTTTTTTAAATTTTATTTTTTATTACAAAGGGTATTACATATGTGTCCATTTTTCCCCCCCGCCCTAGACAGTCCCCTAGTCTCCCCTATTCCCCAGTGTCTTAAATAATGCTCTCCAGTTACAACATTTTAACAGCCATTTGTGGTGTGGAAACTTTAGCAAACTAAAAATAGAATAGGGATGTTCTTAAATGGAATGGAGATATCTTTTTAAAAAATTACATCAAACATTATACCTAAGGGTAAATTGTTAATGAATTCTTCCTTTTCAAGGTCAGAAACAAACCAAGGATGCCCATTATTACCACTTCTATTCAATATTGTATGGTCCTAGTCAATGCAATAGAATATGAAAAGGAAGTAGGGCATATAAGACTCAAAGAGAAGAAACAAAACTTTCATTATTTTCAGATGATATGATTACCTACAGATAAATTGTTAGAATTATCAAGCAATTCTAACAAGTTTACTGGATACAAAATCAGTATACAAAAGTAATTTGCATTTCTAAAAATCAATAACAATATAAAAAATAAAAAAAGTTTAAATACCCTTTTGTAGTGGCAATAAAATATACATAGAATGCTGAGGAATATAACCCCTTTAAGGAGAAATAGAAAGTTTTAGTAAAAGATATTATATAAGACCTAAATAATGGGAATTATATACCATGCTCATGGATAGGGAAGCTCAACAGCATAAAGATGTCAAACAACCTAAAATTGGTCTACATAATAAATGTAACTCCAATGTAAATCCCAACAGATTTTTTTTTCATGGAACTTAATAAGGCACTTCTAAAATCTAAATGGGAGAAGGCAGAAAAAAGGTTAGTAACAATGGACACATGAAATAGAAAACAAATAGCAAAAATGTAGATTTAAACCCAACTGTGTCAATATCCCATTAAATATAATTGATATAAATATCTCAATTAAAAGGCAGAGATATTAAGATTGGGTATAAAAGCAAGATACAACTATATATTGCCTACTAAAACTCACTTTAAATATAAAGACACTAATAGATTAAAATAAAGAATAGAACAACAGACACCATGCTAACATTAAGCAAGAGAATGCTGAATGGCCCGAAAACCCTCCCAAGGCAGCAACCTCAGGCAATTATTTGTTTTCTGTCTTTTAAGGATCACTGTCCATCCTTGCTGATGTCCAGTGTCTTGAAAACTATTGTTTTAGATGGTTTGTCTGAATTTTGGTTCTTGTAGGTAGGAGGATAAGTCTGGTTGTTGTTACTCCAACTTGGCCGGTAGCAGAAGTCTCTGCTGTATTTTTAAAAACCTGTTTGTTTTCTCAAGAATCCTAGGAGACCACCCACACGTGAGAAGAATATGATGGGAGCAGAAGAAGCTCACATATATGTGAATACTGTATCAGGAAGTGAGGAGATCATGCCTGACACTTATCGCCCTACTGTGGAGATGGAGAGAAGGAGGGGATTGTGGTGGCTTGTGCCCAGACTGAGCCTGGAATGATGTAGCTCAAAGAGCAGAACTGGAGCTGGAAACCCGGGGACCTGAGCGTGGAGTGAGGAGAGATGCTAAGCTGCTTCGTAACCAATCCAAATTTCATTGATGGATCTGGAAAACTTTTGGATTGGCTTGTTTCTTTGAGGACAGATCTGACAAGGTTCATTCCAGCTCTCAGATCTTGTGGTTTAAGAAGCAGCGAACCACCAAGTGAGATCACTGTGCATCCAGAAGGAGCCCTTGGGTCCCGTTCCTGACCTCAGTGGGAATTGTGTGTGTCTGTGTGTGTGTGTGTGTGTGTGTGTGTGTGTGTGTGTGTGTGTGTGATTTTAGAAAAAGGGCTTGATTTCTGAGTGTCTTGCCTCCTCACCTTTTTTTAAAATCCCATTTCTCAGAAAATCATTATACCTGGCTTCTATGGGAGGGTTCGTCAAGGCCAGCCTGATATAAAAATGAAGCTCAGAGGGAGTAATGAAGGAAAGCAGATCCTGTTTCTGAATATCTCAGGGTAGAAATCAGATGGAGCCACACATGCCTTGACTACAGGGGCAGCACATGGTTGGACCATTCATTACTCCCACTGTGTCTGTGATCAGACATATTTAAGGAAGACAAATTGCAATGGGCTGTGTGCACATGTGTGTGTGTACGGTAAATAGTGTTTTAAATGATTATTAGAAATGAGGCTATATCCATTTTGTGGGAGTAGAGAGAAAAGCCCAAGTCCTTGGACTATCATGGGGAAAAGCTCATGGACAAGAAGAGAGATCCAGAGGGTTCAGTACATGAACACTGGGCCGAAGGGGTGGCCTGAGTAGCAATGTGGCTGTGTGTGAGGGAAGGCTGTGCAGTGTCAGCTGGCTCGGGCCAGGCCTTCACCATCGCTTCTGTGAGGAGGCTTCCGGGAATCCTGTCTCCTCTCTTCTTCAAATAACAAAGGACGGATTCTACAAACTCAGTCACTGCCACATGCCATCTATGCTTTGCAAAGCCCCTTGTGAAATTCAGTTGTACTCTATATCCCCCAGGTGCAGTCACTTTGGCCATTTTGTCTATAATATGAGGTCTGACATATGTTGGACCATTTATTTTAATTCTACTTACAATCCATTGCTTAGAATCTTTCGTTCAAATTGTTTCTACTAAACTAGCAAGGTTCAATGTTTCTATCATTTTTTTTCTGCTACAATGCACAAAAACTTATCCTATATAATAAAAGGCTAATATGCAAATTGTCCCCTCGGGCGGGAGCTGGACTGACTGGGAGTTCGACCTGGGGGTGAGGCCAGCTGGCCAACCACCCGCGGCCCCTCCCCTTGGCCAGCCCTGCCCCCGATTGGCCCCCCCATCCCGATTGGGGCAGTGGCGTCCCTCCTGTCGGCTGACCCAGCCTGATTGGCCCCGATCAGGGCAGTCCAGCCAGACCCCACCCATGCATGAATTCATGCACCGGGCCTCTAGTTGTGGAATAAATGAAACAGTCCTTCTTATGGACCTGTGACACATCTGTGGTTTTTCTCCACCTATATTAAAGTATACGACATTGGCCCTGGGGTTGGAATTAAGACTATCCCAGGGGTGCTCCTGGTGCTGGCACTCTCTCTGCCAGCTGGTGATGGAGATGATCAGTCCTCCACAGGGTGCAGCCCATGATCATGTTGTGCTTGCCTTCAAAGGGTCTTCAGTTCACCACCAGAGGGCGCGCTGCCCCAAAGCCAAAGGCACTGAGGACGTCTGAATTCCACAAACTAGTCACCACCCTAATTGATGAAATTCCGTTATAGAGCACAAAACGGTGTGGCTCCAAATCCTCCCATTACTTCAAGCCTACTAGGATCCCTCCTCCTCTGAGAAGGCTCCCTGGCCTCCTGCCCCACAGTCTGTAATGCCCATCTTCCCCTCCGGGGGGCAGCCCTCTTACTGTTGTGCCGATCAGCCATTCTCTCTGACATTGCCTTCCAGGCCTCCTCGCTCCATGATTCCGGCCTCGGAATGTCTGGCCGAATGAAACCTGTTTCTCCCCTGGTGATCAGCCTTAAACTCTTTATTCTTTCATTTTTTTGTTTTTGTTTTACAGTATTTTCTAATAGTTGAGTGAAAAAAAGGAAGAAGATTCAATCATCTTGTGTCCTCCTATTTTTATTGGAAATAGACAGTATTTCGGCTACACTGTGGGGAAGTGGGCTTTGATGAGGAGCCTGGAAAGGAGCCACCAACGACAACACTGTTTCTATGGCAAAATGCATTGTGAATTCTAAGCAACGGTCGTACAAATGGCCTATTAGAGCATAGCCCGTTACCAGGTGATGCCTTGTCATGTTTCCAAAACTAGTTACTGCTGGAAACAATCTGCATTTCAGTGAGACTTAAAAACCCCCCAACTTATCCTAAGGCATCGTTAACTATAATATGAAGCATATTTATTTAACCTGAAGCTTTTTTTTAAAAAAAGTCAACAAAATTTTCTAGGCATTTCTTTCCCATGGATCAATGTACTCCAGTCCCAGGTGTGCAAAAATGTCTTCTTCACTTTCTGCTTCGAGAAATATCCTCTGAAAGCATAACAAGAAATATGGGCATTCAGATATTTTTGTTCAGCATCACAGTGCTAACACAAAGCAAGTGTTACTTGTAAAACTATCTTGACAAAATGAATTATTGCCAAAAACAGAATTCCCTGCTTCTGAGCATTAAAAGTCATCTTAACTGAATTCTATAATTTTTATATTTTCCCAGGACAAAACATAGCACTTAACAAATTAAGGTAAAATTATGACAGCCTCATATATTCAGTTAAAGGCACTTAGTATTTTTTCCTGTGGATCTTAACCACAGTTGTTCATTAAAACCACCTGAAGAAGTTTTAAAAAAATATATTGAAACTTGAGCTCAGTCTAATGAAATCAGAATGTCAGAAGAGTTCTTGCAATCAATCTATTAAAAACCTCCGGGTAATTCTAATGTGCAGCTGGAACTCAGTACTGTTGCTATAGGTAACGAGGAGTGACAAGAATTGGGTACTCCTATGTGTTGTGTTCTCCTCCTGGCCCTCCACACCTGCCCTTACCCCACCAGGCTTCCACTCTTGTCTTCTTTAAGACCAAACACCACTTCTCCTCCATCCCATAGTGTTGGGTACATAGGAAACACTCGATTATGTTGAACTATTTATTATATGTCAATTTGCAAGTGTTCCTAAATAGGGTTATGTGAATCTGCCTCCACGCACACGCTCAACATTCATCCAGTATCCATGGGCCTCTCTTCTGACAAGAGCACCTAGATTTTTCTTTGGGAACGCCCCACCCCCCACTCTCAGTCCATGAGGATCAGGGGGGGCTGATCTCACCTCCAAAAAGGGACACACAATCCAAGTCTGGCCAATCAGAGCCACCGTAACGGATTCAGGATGGGCACAGGGCCCAGGCCTGGCCGATGAGCATCAGCTCAGGCTCTTGCTGGAACTACTAGGTAAGAGGCTCTTCTCTGTTGGGGTGGCTAAGCTGGAAGGATGGGACTCATGGGAAAACCCTGCCTAAGAATGAAACCAGCACGGAGGGAAACCTGTGTGAGCGCCTGGATGCAGCCATACCTGAAGTCAATATTACCTGGATGCTGCAGTATTTAAGCCAAATTCCTCTTTGGTGTCCATGCCGTTTTAGGTTGGGTTCCTGACACTTGTAACGAAGAAAGGTCTAACTAAATACACCTTATATAAACTATAAACTAGAGGGCAAACACGATTACTTTCAGTTATTTTATGTCTCCTTTCCTCTCAGAGCTTAGTTTAATGTCCTTGACCACTGTACGAACAGTAGACCTCAGCACTTGTGGACTAACAGTTGAACATTTTTTTAGCTCTTTATAACTGATATAGTAATTTATCATTTTGCCGCTGCGTGAGTTTGAATTATGACATTGCCAGGCTGGCATGCCAAATGAGTAACATGGCTGCTGAGTGAGCCTAACTGACCACTCGGCAACCTCTCAGGGCAGCTCTGACGCTTCCCTTCTTGCAGTCGACTCTCATTAATGACCTAAGGGGTCACTCACAATGCTACTGCCTACTGCATTTGAGGAGTGCTTGAGTGGTATTTGTGATCTTTGGTTTTCTTTGGAGTTACTCATCACAAACACCAAGGATATACTAAACTCAATGAATATTCACTGCTGGACTGGTTCTGTGGGCCCCATGAGCTCGTCACCTTTGAGCCCAGTGCCCCTGAGGTGCATTCTGGGCCAGGTGGGAGGCTGTGCTCCCATTAGGATCTTCCCAGCTGCCCTCAGCTATGGTCTGTGGGAGCAGAACACTCTGGGCAAAGGAAATGGGAACTGGACACTAAAATCAGTTCAGGAAAAGTGCTCAGGGAGCCAGCCCTTGGGAGGAGGGTCAAAGTCGCCCATCTCAGGGAACAGCTCTACCTTGGTCTTGTCGTACAGAGCATGGTTATCCAGCATCATCTTCCGCTCGTGTGTGGCATAGCGCCGGAGGTCTCTCTCAAATTGCTAGACAAGAGGTAAATAAAATAAGTTACTATCAAGTCTAGACTGTCTTCAGTATTATGCATTTAGAGGCATTTACATCCCTAAAATGAAATATCTATCTCAACACTAAACGTTCCACGAAGTGGAATTAAACTCTGCTAAACATTCTCAAAACGATTTTCTCCCCCAGATCAAAGCTCTGCTATGACAGAACTCTGTGCTCATGTGTTCACACTAGAATGTAAGCTCTGTGGAAACAGGAACTCAATTTCTTTTGTTCTTAACTATACAGTATTCCTCGTCAAATATGCCTGGCACGTTGATGTATGGCAAATGTTTGCTGAATGAACAAATGGATATTGTGAGGATTGTGTACAGAATAATATCTGGTTCAGAGTAAATGCTGGCTAAGTAATTTGGGGGGACTTTTGTTTTTGTTTTTTTTTAATTTGGAATATTAGATTTCCAAAAGGGAAGGAGGAATCAGGAGACCCAGGTTCCAGCCTGGATTTTGTCCCTATCTGGCTGTACATCTCTTGACAAGTCACCCAGCCTCTCTGAATCTTGTCTGCTCAAACAGGATGGTGGAAGAAGTGCATGCGGAAGGTCCCCTCTGGTTCTAACATCCTCTCATATGAGATTCTGTAAAGCAGATGGTCTGAGCCACCTGCCCCAGAGCAGCATCTCCTATGATCAGGGTGGACTCTGAAGTCACAGGGGAAAAAAACCTGAAGCCTAAACTAGCAGACAGGAACGACTTGGAATAGGAGGACAATCAATGAAATTGTCATTGAAATTGATTTTTCTGAGAAGCGTAAATCTAGAAATACTGTCCTTTCCTGTGGGAATCGGGTGAAAGTAGGGATAATTGCGCCCTCTAGTGGCGAGGCATGCTTTTTTATTACAGGAAAGCAGGGTGGAGCTGGGAACTGCTCTGCTAGCCCACCACTTGGGTGTGTGAGAAGACAGATTTTCCAAGCAGGAGGCCTTTATAATGCAACAGAGGGAGGCCAGGATTGTGGGGAAAGTGGGGTGAAGCAGATTCTGGGTGCTGTAGCTGCTGGTCAGCACAGAGCCTCCTCCCAGCCCTGGGTCTCTCTCCTGCGGTCTACCACGCTTAGAATAGTGGCTGCTCACGCTGAGGGGAAGTCTGGAGATGAGGAGATAATGGGGTCACTGAGAGGCTGCCCTGGGCTCCCCAGCTCTGCGTGGTGAGAGGTTCCTGGACTCCTGTGCTAAAATGTCAGGAGCATTTTCCCACACACTGTTAGGGATTATGATGATGGCTTTCATTTGGAGAGTATGAATGTTTACTCAACAAATATTTGTTAATCATCTATTATGTGCCAGGTGTGTTCTGGGTCTTTGGGATAATTCCAGCCCCAAAGCACAGACACCTGACATTTAACTCAAGGTTGAGGGCAACTCATTTGTGTCATGTCATTCATCTCCCATATAAAAACCTCCAAGGACTCATTTCTCTGAGGCACAGCCAGCTGCTTTGGGACACGGGTGAAACAGTGGGGGGCGGGGGAGGAGGACTTAGTTCAGAGTGTGGAGCACGTGCTAATGAGACTCCAACCAGGGGCTCCATCTCTGTGATTATAAAATGCCTGGAGCGGGGAGCTGCCGCCTGGCCCGCCTGACCAGGTGCCGGGGGTGTGCCGAGGGCTTTGCCAGCTTCGTCTCACTGAATCCTGTGAGCCAGGGAGGTAGCTGACTGAGGTCATCGCCCTCACTTTCCTGATGGGAAAACTAAGACTTACAGGACATCGGGAGCCTGTCCTACATCACCCAGCTGCTAGGGGGCAGTGCAGAGACGTGTGACCAGGTGTGGGGCGGCCAAGCCTGTGCTCTGAGCCACCATGCTGCTGCCTCTGCCTCAGTGGCTCTCACACGTCACCTGCATTGGAATCACCTGGGGAGCTTTTTTTTTTTTTAAATATATTTTATTGATTTTTTAGAGAGAGGAAGGGAGAGAGATAGAGAGTTAGAAACATCGATGAGAGAGAGACATCGATCAGCTGCCTCCTGCACATCTCCTACTGGGGATGTGCCTGCAACCCAGGTACATGCCCTTGACCGGAATCGAACCTGGGACCTTTTAGTCCGCAGGCCGACGCTCTATCCACTGAGCCAAACCGGTTTCGGCACCTGGGGAGCTTTTTCAACTACGAATTGCTGGGCTCCATCCCCAGAGTTTCGGATTCAGTAGGTCTGGGTGGGGCGGAGAATTTTCATGTCTCACTCCTTCCCAGGTAAGGGTGATGCTGCCGGTTGAGAGACCACACTTTGAGAATAACTTCCAAATCCATCTGTCTCGCTTGACCATGTGCAGGTGGAATGCTGGGTGTAGAGCTTCCTGGGCACTGCCCCCTCCTGTCACCCCGCCCCCACGGCCACTGTCCCTGCTCTCGGCCAGGGTCCCGAGGACCCAGGCAGTGCTTACCCGGGAGCCGGTCCAGCCCAGCAGAGCGAAGGCCCGGCGCTCGTAGGGGCACATGACCAGGTCCACACGGATGGCCTTCCAGGTTTTTCCTTCCTGCTGGCTGGACTTGCCACCGTCTACTCTCTGATGGTGCAATTTTAAAATCAGGAAGCACTTTTGGAAGTGATCTAAAGCATCCACCTTCCTGCTAGGCAACTTGAACTTTTCAAATGTTGATTCTACAAGGTCATAGTATAAAAGTAATCCCTGCAAACAAATGGAAAGACACAAATCAGGAAGAGTCCCCGATGGACAGGGTCCCCGGTTTTACACCAGGCTCTTTTAAAATTTTTATTTATTATTATTTTTTAATTTTCATTTTTGTATTGTTTTCAGAGAGAAGAGGAGAGGGAGGGAGAGAGAGAGAGAAACATCAGTGTGAAAGGAACATCCAATAGCTGCCTCCTCCACACCCCTACTGGGCATGTGCCCTGACTGGGAATCAAACCACCTGGTTCATAGGTGGATGCTCAACCACGGAGCCATGCTGGCTGGGTGGCACCAGGTTCTTAAAAAAAAAAAGTTTCTATTGATTTTTTTAGGGAGAGAGAATAGAAACAGGCATGCCCGCTACTGGGGGTGGAGCCTGCAGCCTGACCAGGAACCAGTGATCTCTTGGTTCAAGGGGCCAACTCAACCACACCAGCTGGACTACACCAGGCTGTTAATGGATGTTCTTAATGGACGCCTTTCGGATTCCTGCAGAACGTGGGTGTGTTTTGTCCTGGCGCTGTAAGCCCACCCGGCCACGCCCAGAGAGGAGGCCAGGGCGGGAGGTATTATCCTCCCTCTGCAGCGGAGGAATTTGGCGGTTGGAGAGGCCCAGCCAAGGCCGCTTCACAGCAGAGCTGCCAGAGAATCTACCCCCCATTTCTGATCGCAGGCCAGTGCTCAGCAACTCGCCTTCCCCTTTAAGAACAAACCGACCATGAACAAAGAAAACACAGGCTGTGATTTTTAGCTCTCAGTCTTTAATGGTCTTTGTTTTTATGCCTTATGCTTAAGGTTTGCAACACAAAATGCTCCTGACCTTTGTTTAAACAAAATATCCTTGGTTACACCACCCCACACCTTGCAAGATAAATTTATGACACAAAAAATTTTAAAAATCATACATGTATATGATCATGTATGTGTGGGTAAAAAATGACAAGGAAGATTATTTCTTCTGCACACTCACACGTGCAGTGCACCCCCCTGCACCCCCCACCCCACACATACAGACAAGCATGGTAACAGTAAACTAAGAACTATATTTGCATAATATAAAATGGGGCTCTTAGGATTATGACATAGATTAAGGGCTCAGCTTGCCAGGATGGCCAACAGCTCCATGTAAGATAGCCAAAGAGAGAGTCAGGGGAGGGTGTGAGGGGGAAGGAATCTCCTTCTGAAAATGGAGGCTTTTTCCTGCACACACCTCTGTGGAGAGTTCATTCACTCATTCATTCATTCATTCATTCATTCATTGGCTCAACCAATATTTTTGAATGCCTACTTTGTGTCAGGCACCATGCACTGGTTCTCGCCAAGCACTAAGTTCTAAAATCTTAGTGGGAAAAGCACGAATACAAACAAACTACTTGGCAGCTCTCCAGTTTATACTGAGAAGGGGTGCCTAGCTAAGCATAGGGAGGAGGGATTCAGGGAAGGCTTTCTGGAAGGGGTGGCATTTGAATTGAATCTTAAAGGATGAGAAGACACCAGCCAGGTGACTTGAGGGAAGCCAGGACAAGCAGAAGACCCAGCTGAGCAAAGTCCCAGAGGCAAGAAACAGCCCTGTGTGTGCAGAGAATGACAAGCCAGTTGGGGTTGCTGGGGTGGAACACAAGGTGCGGGAAACCAGGCTGCAGAGAGAGGCTGGGGCCACAGCACCAGAGACCTTTCGTGCCAGGTTCAGAAGCCCAGGGAGCCACTGACGGCGTTAGAGCCGGGGAAGCCCTCGTATTTACCTCCGGAACCCTCCTGTCACGGTGACGAAGGCATCGGGGAGAAATGCCCAGACGGCCTCTTTAACCAGCACGCCCACAGCCTCCGCTTCGGCCTGGGTCACACAGCTGACCAGGTCTTCATAATAGAGGAATCCTGAGAGGCCATTGGACAGGTCAGTGGAGAGAGTGACACGTCTCGTGTGAAATGACCAGCCCTCCAAGGGAAGGGGTTCTGCTCCACATACAGCTAACGTGGCTACAGGCGTGTTATTTGTCCTCTCGGTTGTGAATTTTTCATGGTAACAATGGCTCTTTGCTTTCTAACTGAGAGGCTCACAATTTCCTAAGAAAGAAACAGTTTTGCATATCCCTGTAGAGACCAAGCGGTTCAAATCCGACTTCCTATTGAAGAGCCCGCTCTCCTGATCAGTAAGCCACGCCCTATTATTAAGGAAGACAATGCATAAAGGTTTGGGGTAGGAAGCTCAGGGCTGGAAGGTGATGGATGAAATAAAGTTAAAGTCAAGAGTAGGAAGAGGGTAGGTGTGCATCTAACGTGCAAAACGTCTTTGGTGGTTGGCTTGTTGCTTCTTTGTCTGACCACCATGAAGAAATGAACGCTCAGACGGGATTGTTCGGATGAAGAGATGTTGTAATGACTTGACTACTCCCACAGACCCATAAGGGGGCTGTGAGGCGGAGGAGTAAAGGAGAGGGAAGCCTTACCTCCAAGATGTGAGATGAAGCCTTGGCGGAGAGGTGAGCAGAGGTGGGGGGTCGGGGGGAGGGTTGACTCACAGACCCCGAGGGACAATGAATTATCCTTCAATACAAGGCTCTGTTCTCTCATCTCGGTCCAAGCGGGACACCTTCCAACTCTGCTTACGTCTCTCTAACAGTGGGAGGCTCTGATACCTCCAGGGGCAGCCCAATTCCCGATTGCAAAGTCTGTTTCAGGAATTCTCACCCCCCACCCCCCCAGTTTTATTGAAGTATAATTGACAAATAAAAATCTGTGTATATATTTAAGGTTTCCAATGTGATGTTTTGATAATTACCACAGTCAAGCTAATTAGCACACAATGGAAATGGATAAGTAAGTTAGGATACCAAGGCAGAAAAATTACTAAGAGGGTAGATCTCATGTTAAGTGCTCTTACCGCAATAAAAATCAACTTAACAAAATTAAATACATAATTTATTAATGTGAAAAAATAAAAAGCAATGTTCCATTAGACTTTTTATACAAAATATTTCATCATGGCTGATATTCAAACTGCAACTCACTTGGTAGCCATAAAATTCCCGTGTGCATTCAGGATGCACACACACCGAAAGTCATGATTGACAAAAATTTCTTTGAGGACATGTGCAGATATCAGGAATGAGCTCAGAGAGACTATAATAATTTGTTGACACCTGGGAAAGCAACTTTATTGGCTTTCTTGCTTTGCTCTTTGGTATGGTTGGGGAGGTTAACTTATTACAAGAAACAATACACTGAGCAATGTTATATTTCAGACAGTGATTGTTCAAGGCCAAATATATATATTTTTATTGATTTCAGAGAGGAAGGGGGAGGGAGAGAGAGATAGAAATATCAATGATGAGAGAGAATAATTGATCAGCTGCCTCCTGCACACCCTCTACTGGGGATAGAGCTGGAAACCTGGGCACGTGCCCTTGACCAGAATTGAACCCAGAGCCCAGAATTAAATACTGGGTCTTGTCTTCCCCTAGACTAGCCATGGGCAAACTACGGCCCGCGGGCCGGATCTGGCCTGTTTGAAATGAATAAAACAACAACAAAAAAAGACCGTACCCTTTTATGTAATGATGTTTAATTTGAATTTATATTAGTTCACACAAACACTCCATCCATGCTTTTGTTCCGGCCCTCCGGTCCAGTTTAAGAACCCATTTTCGCCCTCAAGTCAAAAAGTTTGCCCACCCCTGGGAGGGGCTCTGTGCCAGCAGTAAACAATGACTGCAAAGGATGTTATGGTTGGGTCACAACATGAGTAACTGTATTTAAAGGGCCAGAAGGTTGAGAACCACTGCCCTAGACTCTTATTTCCTATATGGCATCTTATAAAGTATATCAGCAATCTCTCTGAGGTTAGGAACTTGATGAGGGATGAGCAGGAGTTTTGTATAGCTATGTTGATGTGAACAAGCTCTGATTTGTTTACTTTTCCTTTGCTTGTTTCTTTTCAACACTTAAACATAAGATAGCTATTTTCTTTTATTTCTAGTCTCATCTTGTAGAAGATCCTCTTACTTTTATTTATTT
>NW_006285779.1:7360518-7367295 GCF_000327345.1 Myotis davidii
AAGAGTCCCCTCCCCTCCCCCTTACTTTTATATCTTTAAAATGTTGGCAACTTCATCATTCTGTGTAACTCAGAAGCCACAGGGCCCACAATTGTGGATATGATGCCCTTTCAAATCCCAATTAAATTGTATTTCTATTTTAAGTAAACATTTAAAACATGTACAATTATTTATTTATTTTTTTTACCATGCATTGGAATTTCTTCATTTAAAAAAGGTTTAGCAGGGCACTCCCTAAATGGAAGTGACCAAGCCACTTCCAGCCTCCAGGAGGCCCACCAGGCTTTCAGGATGCCTGTGTCAGCACAGTCTTCTCTTCCCAGATTAACCAGTCTGGTTGGGTCAACCAGATCAACCCTACGTCTGGATTTCCACCATTTCCATTCTATGTCCTGGTGTTCTACAGTTTCTAAAACAGATCTATATTTGTGGCAGACAACAACTCTAGTTGGTTCAAATATCCTTTGCTTGTTAATCCTCCATGTCAACTTTCTACCCTCGACTCCTCACCGGTCGGTGACTCTTACCCAACCAGGACCCGAAGGGTAGAAGGGGCAGTTCAGTAAGAACCGGGTCAACAGAGCAACCTGGTTTGACATCTGGACATAAAGGAATGACAGTCATTACATGAAGGGCGTATTTGCTCTGTGCCAGGCACAACACTAAGGACTTTGCCTGCACTATCTGATTTATTTCCCACTTATGTACCAATGTTACCTCCCTTTTATAGACGAAGTAACTTAAGCTCAGAGACTTTAACACTTATGTAAGATCACACAGCTGGAGATTGCTGGAACCTGGGTTTGGATCCAGGGCTGTCTGATTCCAAAAGTGTTTGCTTTTAACCACAGCAGGAAAAGAGGCCACACAAGCACCTCGGCTCAGGGGGACTAGAGTTGAGATGCAGCTGACTTAGAGCTCTACCTCCACCGGCCCAGCCCATGGCAACGACGGGAGGTTTTCAGGAGACATGGTTTACCTGCTTTCTGCATTCGTGTGAACTTGAGGGTTTTGTCTGACCTTATTTTACTCAGGGTCCTGAAACCCATCCGGAACCATT
The DNA here is from genome assembly GCF_000327345.1 of Myotis davidii. Classification (NCBI taxonomy): domain Eukaryota; kingdom Metazoa; phylum Chordata; class Mammalia; order Chiroptera; family Vespertilionidae; genus Myotis; species Myotis davidii. Next base: position 7,361,579 of record NW_006285779.1, read on the forward strand.
TCTCAGATGTCTTCAGTCCCACCCCGAAGACGGAAGTAAAGAGCTGAAAGGGAAGGAGAGGCATGCCTTCAGTTCTAAAATAGTCATAACAACGAATGATACTTTTCAAGGTCAAGGGATTAAGAAAAAGTGTAAGCAAATCTCTGACCCAGTTTCTCCTCAATATGACAAGTAAGTGGGTGATAGTAATTTTTTAGAGAAATTTTTGTTTCAGGGGGGTCCTCTCCTAATAAATGAAGTAGACACGAGGAGGCAGGTTCTGGCATCTGCATAGGGTTCCCCAGTAATTGGATGACGGCATGGCCTGTGCTGTCCACCTGTGACAACAGCTATCCCTGTCGGCATTTCCCTTTGCCAAGGACCCCTCATACACACTCATGCTCTGCAGATTTATCCTCACACTTTAAAGAGGGATGCGCATGAAGGTTATATAAATTCTCCACCATCACACAGCTGGTAAGTGGCAGAGCCCGGGCTGAAACCCGGTCTGTCTGCCCTCCAAGCCCGGGCTCCTGCCCACCACCACCTTGTGGGCCTGTGCATCCCTGCTGCACTGAGGGATAAAAAAAAAGGGATTGGCATCTCTCAATTCCAAGGTGAGGAGCATTGGGAGGTAATAAAGCTGCTCCAAAGTAGATAAGGATGCAGGAAGGAGCTTGTCAACACAGGTTTGCCCTTTAAGAGCAGGTTTGTTTCTTTCCATGGTTGTCGTGTCCCTGTGGTATTTGTGCACGTGAGTGACAGACTCCTGGAAGGTAAGGTAATTTGTATCTCATCATAGCATGGCAATAAGCTCCAGCACCTATACTTATTTAGGCATTTGCTTCCTAGACCATTGGTATGGACTGAATTGCAGCAACCCCCCACCCCCCAAAAAATCTATAATAATAAAGCATAATATGCTAATTAGACTGGACGTCCTTCAGGACGACCTTCCAGACGAAGCCGAGACTGCAGCTGCGGGATCAAAGCAGCTGCCACAGCTGCGAAGGCCTACTCTTGCACGAATTTCATGCATTGGGCCTCTAGTATATATATTCACATGCTGAAGTCCTACCCTCCAGTGTGATGGTATTTGGAGATGGGGCCTTTGGGAAGTGATTAGCTTTAGGTGAGGTCATGAGGGTAGAGCCATAGTGATGGGATTGGTGCCCTTATAAGAAGAGACACCAGAGAGCTTGTTCTCTATCTCATGTGCGGGCACACTGAGAAGGAAGCCACCTGCAAGCCAAGAAGAGAGTCCTAACCAGAACCCAACCATGCCGGCATTCTGATTTCAGAATTCCAGCCTCAGAACTGTGAGAAAAAAATATTTGTTAGTTAAGCCACCCAGGCCATGGCATTTTGTTAGGGCAGCCCAGGCTGACTCATACAACCGCCTAGAATGAGTAATAGGATTAACTGAAAAACCATTTTTGAGAAATATGTGTAAAATCACTTACTTTGAAGGACTGATATCGCTCATCATTTAACACAGCTTTAACTTCAGAACTTTCTCCATCTTCAATAATTTCCTGCATAGACATTTGGAAAATATTTTAAATTAGTGATGTTGGACAATCACAGTCTAAGATGCTGAAATCGCTCAACTTTTCATAAAATGCACACCCGTTGTGTGGAGGATGTTCCCCTAGCTTACCCAGAGAAAACAAGACATTTCCCTATAATCTTGAAAATCCCAGGTCATATATTTCCAAGTGTCACTTTACAATTCTCAGGAAAAAAGGTACAGAATGATTCGGGTCCAAATCTATGGAACACCTAACCAGAATATTCACTGACCAAAGGTGTCTAAATATTTGTGATAATTTTCTTTTCAATGGATACGAACTTGCTGAAATAAAGATTTTTTTCATCTGAGTGGATTAGGTTCAGACCCATTGAAAAGCCAACACGAAGTAGAGCCTTTATGATGTCTGGCTCAGAGCCACCCACCCTCCTCTAGATAGAGTTAGGGTTATTTACCTTGAATAATTGACCTTGCACTTGACTATACTGAAACATACTCCTGGGTGACCGACCTGCCTTGCTGGGAATCCTTCCACATCATTAAATAAGTAGGCACCTACCCCTGGCTCTCTATTTGAAACTTACACACAGGATGCGGAATCAACTCCACTGCCTGTTACACCCACCACCATCCTGGAGGGTGACGTTCCCTGATGGAACTGAGGCCCTTCACCCAGCCTGTGTCTGAAGTCAGACCATCCCCTGCTGTCGAGCTTTGAAGTCACTTGAGTCTTTCACTGTGATCTGTACTAATAAAAGGGTAACATGCTAATTATACCAGATAGACCAGACGTTTTCTGGACAAAGCCACAGTGGCTGCAAGGGCTGAGGGCAGGCCGGCAGTGGCAGCAGCAGCGGGGTGATGGGGGCAGCGCCTTCCCCTGATCAGCCCAGTCGCCTCCCACTGAGGGGGAGCGGGCTTAAGCCATCAGTAGGACATCCCGGAGGGCTCCTGGACTGTGAGGGGGTAGGCTGGGCTGAGGGACCCCACCTCCCAGTGCACGAATTTTCATGCACCAGGCCTCTAGTTAATAATAATACAGGAGAGTCCTTTTTTTTTTTTTTTTCACTTAGCTGGCCCCACATAGCTCCAGCTGTCATAATATTGGTTATAGATTTTATCTATCTATCTATCTCTCTATCATTCTATCTATCTATCTATCTATCATCTATCATCCATCTAATCTATCTAGAGAAAGTAAATAAGTCATGAATATATCTACATAGTTGACAGGAAAATCTATTCTCTCTCTCTCTTTCTCTCTCTCTCTCTCTCTCTCTTTCTCTCTCTCACTTTCTTCCCACCTACTTACCTATTAGAGGTGTGACAAATCACATTTCACCCTTACCTCTATGATACTCTTCACTCTGTCCCCCAAGCAGGGAATTCCTTCTGTGTCCTTCATACTGACAATGGTGAATGGCAGCGACTTAAGTACAGAAGCCGCTCTCATGAATGCCAGATAGGAGCCTTCGTTTTCTCTAAACTCACAATTTTCAGCCAGGACCTCAAAGGCATCCTGAAGAATAAAACCAGAGGAGTAAAACACGGTCTTGTTTCCCAGCCCCGTGGTCACCTGCAAATGTCTCTTGCTCTCCTTGAAGTATTGGAACCCCGCCTGCCCTTTTCCTGAAGGTCAGGATTGGGGCTTCAGTACCTTTGCACCCCTCTCCTGTTTGATAAGAAGACAGGCCTCAGTGTGTTGTGGAAGGAAAGCTTGAGTTCACTGCCATTAGGCATTCAGAAATGATTTGACTGAAGCATGCTCTCATGCTCACTGCATCCTACCAGTCATTACTTGGAGTGTCTGATCCTTCCTTCTTTGCTTGCTGACTTTCCCACCAGCCTGAGGCCAGGATTCTGCCTCGATCACTGGGCATCCCCATCTCTTGGCTTGTATATAAAGCACAGTCAGCACTGACACAGGCTGACTGAATGACGGGTGTAACCACAGGTGGCCCAGGCTCCAGGCCGGGGTCATCTGAGGTGGAGTATGTTTGCACTTCTGGCGGAGGAGGAAGCAGCTGCAGCTGTGTGGCATCGTGCACATGGTGCCCATTTCCTGGTCCTCCTCGCACAGAAGTCTTCTGTTCACCATAGTGCTGCATGCTTTACCCACCTGACAACTGACTCGACGCTGGAGGACAAGCAGTTGTGGGCTTATTAGGCTCATTTGAACCGCAATTGCCAAACTTCAGGGCTGGATGGGGCTTTAGAGATAATCTAGCTACTTTCTAATTGAATGGAGAAGAAACTGGGGCTCAGAGAGAGAGGAATTGACTTCCCCGAGCTAGTTAACATCAGAGAAGCGAGAAGCGCTTTCGGTTTCCCAGCACAGGCTGTTAGTGCAGTATGGCTATTTCTATGCAATTTGCTCTTACTTTGTTTTGGACTAATCACCGTATTTGCTTTTTCAGAATATTTGCCTTTGACAAGTGTGGTGCCCAATAATGGTGACTCTTAATAAATAGTAATTCTATTATTGTTAAAGAGTATAATCCAAATAGATTTGTCCATTTCCGTGATAGAAGTAGATCCATTCTTGATAGAGAGAAAACCAGAGATTAGGGTGTGTATGTCGGGGGGAGGGGTGGTGGTGAGTGTGGGAAAAACTTTCCTAGCTTTTCAGAAGAATTCACAGTTCGTAGACTCATGGGAAGGACCTGCAGGCCTCATCGGCCCTGGGTGCTGTGAAGCCTGGTTACCGTGAATATGTGGTTACGGTTGTTTAAAGTGGTTCTCCTCTGACACGCGTACGGAGAGATCTTTCTTCCAGCAAGTGGTGGAGTCTCCCGGGGCTCTGGGTTGGGGCCACCCGAATAGTCTCTTCTCACCTAAACAATTGCATGACATTCATGAGTAATGACAATCAAGAATAATAATCATAGACGTGCATGAAGAAAACATTGGAAGCAGTTTGATGGCAATTATCTCTGGAAAGAGGATAAAATTTTAGGAGAGTCAAATTTTATATTATACAAATCTCTACTATTTGAATTTTTTATAATTAACATGCATTATATTTCCAATCAGGAAAAAAAACAAACATGAAAAAGGACCATCAGTGAAATACCATTTTCTTTTTCTTATAATTTTTTTTTCTTTATTGATTAAGGTATTATATATGTGTCCTATCCCCCCACCCCCCACTCATGCCCTCACCCCCCTGGTGTCAGTGTCCCATTTTCCTTTCCTATGAGAAGGAAACGAACCTTCTTCGTGAGGGTTCTAGCATGATGGTGAAGGATTTTGAATTGAGAGCTTAACTTTCTTCATCTTTTGCTTTATGAATGGCCATAGGAAGAAAAAAATAGAAACCCTCAACTTCTCTGGCCCCAGAACATCAAGGCTTCAATATTTTGAATTTGTGTGTGTACCTCTTCGTAAAAATGGCTACCATTTAGTAAGGTCGGGCTTTGTGTTAAGTGTTTTGCTTGTCTGTTATTCTAATCCTCAGACCCGTCCTTTGAAGTGGGTGCTATTGTTCTCCCCTGTTATAGAGGAGGAACCTGAAGCTCAGAAAAGCTGAGTGACTTGCCCAAGGCCACCCGGGGCGTGAGCAGAGAACCCAGGTCCGTTGATTCTGTAGCCCATGTTCCCAACCATCAAGCCAAGGACAGTGGAAATCACAACCAGGACACTTACGACGAGCTGGTGTTGTCCTGTCGTCGCCACTGGCTTTCCTGCGCTCATACATTCTATCAGCCAGGAGACGTCGAGAAGTTCTGGCTGTGAGCTGGCTCTTACCTTCTGCACCTGCAGCCACTCCAGGACATCGGAGCCTGAGTTGTTTTCTGCCACAATGTGGGTGACAGAATCACTGCAGAAGGCAAGACAAATCACCAGCTGTGGGGACTTTCAGAATCAGGAGCTCTCCTCTCTCCTCAAGGTCCTCAGAGCATCCCCGCCAAAGGGCAGCCATAGAGATACAATAACACTTCCTAGGTAATGCCATCAGCCCACTGTCCCTGCTGCTGCCACATAGAACTAATGTTTTGGTATTTTATGTCCAATATCATATGAACTACAATAAGACTGCGATACAAATAGAATTGTCCCAGAAAGCCTGAAAGGACAGTTGCCATAGTTACACCCCAACATGGAGAAGCCACATTGAGGCTGCCAGGTTCTCTGAGCCCTGGGCTTTGCCTCAACCCGGGAGGGAGGAGCCCTGGGGCTCGTCTTCCAAATCCATACCCCTCACCAT
>NW_006285779.1:7367391-7383715 GCF_000327345.1 Myotis davidii
ATGCCTTGAAAAGTAGGTGAAAGAGAGACAAAATAACATACAGGCATATACAGAAGAAAAAGGCGAGAGAGAAGTACTCCAGAATATTAGAAAAAATAATAAGCACACACACACATGTACTAGTATACAGTTGTCCCTCGGTATCCACAGAGGATTGGTTCCAAGACCCCCATGGATACCAAAATCCTTGGATGCTCTAGTCCCCTACATAAAACGGTATAGTATTTGCATATAACCTAGCACACCCTCTCATGTATTTTAAACCAACTTTAGATTACCAAGAGCACCTATACAATGTAAGTGCCATGTGAATAGTTAGTATACTGTATTGTTAAGGGATCAACTTTCCAGGAATTTTAAAGTTATTTTCCATCTATGGTTGGTTGAATCTGTGGATAGAGAACCAGTGGATACAAAGGCCCAACAGTATATGCTTACTTGATCCCCCCAAGAGTCTTAGGAGGTGGGCAGTATAATTTTAGATGAGAAAACCGAGGCTCACGGAGGCTACATGAAGCCAGAATTCAAACCCAGGTGTGCATGACTCAAGCAGTCTCTTAACGTCCTACTACTCTGTGGTTAGAGCCCTGGGTGAGGTTTTGTTTTGGTATTTTAATGTATTTTCTGTCATGAACCATCTATCATCATTTTTCTCCTTAGGAGAGAAAATATACATGAATGTCATTTTCAAGGACAGAAAGACCTGGGGTGGGGCTGAGGTGTATCTGCCTTGCCCTGGGCTTTCTTCTCACAGTAAAAGGTGGCAGACTCATAAGGCGGTCCCCAACTTTCCAAAGACCCCAAGGCACTGCCGAGATGGCTGCTCCTGAAATATCAGTGGATTCAGTTCCTTAAATGCACCCAGTCTCTTCGCCATGACTAACTAATGTGCTGGACTAGGTCTGGGAGGCCCTGAACCAACCAAAGCAGTTATGAGATGGAATTTGTCCCTCAGCTCCCCGCAGGGCAAATGCGCAGGCTCTTCTGCAACTAGTGCTGAACTGAAATGTGCTCCTCATGCTCCTTGGTGCCCGAGGGCAGGGACAGTGTTATGATCTGCCTGGCTACAGTCTGGGTTATAACCAGGCCTGGTGCCCAGCACATGGCCAGATTCATAGTAATGATCAATAGGTAGACCATTGGTAGAATGAATAAATGAATTGATTAATCAATGGCTCCAAAGGAATATTTCTCTTTTTTCAAAGTTTTTTTTTTATTGATTTTTAGTTTTTAGATATATTTTATTGATTTTTTTACAGAGAGGAAGGGGAAGAGATAGTCAGAAACATCGATGAAAGAGAAACATCGATCAGCTGCCTCCTGCACATCTCCTACTGGGGATGTGCCCGCAACCAAGGCACATGCCCCTGACCGGAATCGAACCTGGGACCCTCCAGTCCACAGGCCGACGCTCTATCCACCGAGCCAAACCAGCTTCAGCTTTATTGATTTTTAGAGAGAGACGGGAGGGGAGCAGGTGAAAGAGAGAAACATCGATGTGAGGGCAAACCATCAATCTGCATACCCCCCTCACCACAGTGGTTCTCAACCTGTGGGTCGCGACCCCTTTGGTGGTCGACCGACCCTCTCACAGGGGTCGCCTAAGACCATCCTGCATATCAGATATTTACATTACTATTCATAACAGTAGCAACATTACAGTTATGAAGTAGCAACGAAAATAATTTTATGGTTAGGTCACAACTTGAGGAACTGTGTTTAAAGGGCCAGAAGGTTGAGAACCACTGCCCTACCAGGATGGAACTTGAAACCTGGGCATGTGTCCTGACCAGGAATCAAACCGGTGACTTTTCAGTGCATGGGATGACATCCAATCAACTGAGCCACACCGGTCAGAGTAGGAATGTTTCTTAAACTCTAGTGTTTATCCAAGACACCCAGAAAGCTGGGTGAAAATTCAGATGCCGGGCCCTATTGCCAGAGATTCAGGTTCAGTAAATCTTACCCCGGGCCCGGGAACATGCATTTTTGACAAACTCCCTCCATGATTCTGACGTAGTCAGCCAGTCCTGGTTATCTATTGCTACGTACCAACTGCCCCAAATGTAATGGCTTAACAAAGGTAATGATTTCATTATATCTGCAATTTTGTGGGTCAGGAATTCAGGCAGCGTGGCTGGTGAGCCTTCTGTTTGGTGTGGTCCCCATGGAGGTGCGACGTTCCAGATGTCAACCTTACACCTTTGCTTGGCCTCTCTCAGGGGCTCTCAAACTCCTTGCAGGAGGTTCTGGGATCCAGGAATAGTAGAAGCCACAGGGCCTTTTATGACTCTGCCTCAAAAGTCACATTATGTCACCCTATTGGTTGAAGCAGTCACAAGCCCTCCCAGATGCAAGGAAAGGGGAACAGCACCTGCCTCTTCATGGGAGCGCCCATGTTTTAACCGCCCTCCCCACACCCCCAGCCCAAGAACGCCACTTTGAGAAACACGTCTGTAAAGGAAGATCTTCTTTTAACTGGATGTTGTGTTTAATTACAGCAATGTTTCCCAACGCGACACGCATTTCTCTGCAGGTACATCAGATAATTCTAGCAGGCACACCTGAACATTTAAAAGGCATATGTGTTTATTCATGTCTACATTTAAAAATTATACCTACCAGGCATGGTTTAATGGGTTTCATCGTTTTTATATTATACCTTAACAGTGACGGCGAACCTTTTGAGCTCGGCATGTCAGCATTTTGAAAAACCCTAACTTAACTCTGGTGCCATGTCACATATAGAAATTTTTTGATATCTGCAGCCACAGTAAAACAAAGACTTATATTTTTGATATTTATTTTATATATTTAAATGCCATTTAACAAAGGAAAATCAACCAAAAAAATGAGTTCGCGTGTCAGAGGTGTCAGAGGCTCGCCATCACTGCCTTAGGACAACGCTAAATTATGTTTAACCATTCAATTTAGGAACAATGAAAGGAAACCCATTACGAGTATAAAAACACATGTGGTAAGAGATATAAGAGCCCCAGTGTGGCACTCAGATGTCTGGGAAGCCCTCATTGTGGAATTAACTTATAAATCTTAGTTCTGAAATTTTTCCCTGGTATCTGTATCCTGGCTCTTCCTGTCTTTCTTTTCCTAGTTGGTCCTGCCTCTCAGTATAATTAGAAAAACTCTCCATGAAGAAAGAGGCAGCATCCTTTTTGCCTGGAGACAGAAGCCCAATCTGATGTCCCCAGTTTTCATGGGCGGTCACCTGCTTTTATCTTTGTCTTTAAAACGGTTTTCTTTCCCTGGAAAGGTCATTCCTGATCCTTCCCATCTGATGTAGGACTTGGTTTTTTTTAAGCAATGCCTTTAAATGGTAATTTACAGTTAAGCTGAGCTGTTTACAGTTTAAAAACAGCCAATTCCACTTGGCAACTGATCTGTTCCCAAATCCCTGAAACAGGAAAATCGAAGCAGTAAAGACAGGTTTCTATTTCCAGCCCTGGTCGACTTAAAACTGAGAGGGTCTTGCCTTAACTTTGTGGCCCATCTGAAATGGTATGGTGAGCATTTTCATTAATTTAAATTCCACAAATTTTGAAATACAAAGTAATTTGGACCAGAGCTGGACTAGAGTATACATAGCATGCTCCTGAATTTATAAAAATAAAGTATCAATTTGCTGCTTACAAAAGTAATACTGGTGCATTGTAGAAAAAAATTTAATTACAAAAATTAATCTTGGAAATCACAAGTTCCTCTGGCTGGTTCCATATTCACCAGATAAATCATTCTTTTGAGGAAGTATTTCCTGAAGCCTGCCATGTCTAAGAAAATTGCCAGAGGTCTGAGAGTGAGGTGTGTATGATGGCCCGGGTGACGCCCTTGCCCTTGGGGTCAAGGAAGCATAACTGGATGAGATGAAGAGCAAAGCCAGTGGGAGGTCATGGGTCTCCCATGCTCCAGGGAGGAAGTTCTCTCCTCTAAGAGGGCTTCCAGGGGTCGTAGGTCTTAGACATAGAGGGGTGTAGGGAGGAGAGGTTCAAGTTTAGGGGAGAAAAGTAAGAAAAAAATATGAAGGAAAATGTGTTTGGACATCGGGCCTGGAAGGGGCCTACAGATGGACTAGTTCAACATCATATTTTCTGGAGCTGGTAGCATCTTTTTCATCTGGTGTTCAGTTTATTTGGCAATGACCTTTAATGTTTTTATTTCAGACACCACAAATTTGAAGTGATAGGACACTGTTAAAGGTAAACAAAGCCGGACACTAGTGAGAGCTGCAAGGATAGATTTTATTTAGTAACTAGAGGCCCGGTGCATGAAATTCATGCACTGGTGGGGGGGGGGGAGGAAGGGTCCCTCAGCCCAGCCTGTGCCCTCTCGCAGTCTGGGAACCTCAGGCCAGGCCAGCCTCTTGCAGGCTGGGAGCCCTTAGGGGGTGTCCAACTGATGGTTTAGGCCCGCTCCCGGCGGGGGGGGTTGGAGAGGGGGGGGGGTCTAAGCCATCAGTCGGACATCGTTAGTGCTACCATGGAGGTGGGAAAGGCTCCCTCCACTGCTGCTGTGCTCACCAGCTGTGAGCCCCAGCTTCTGGCTGAGCGATGCTCCCCCTGCAGGAGTGCACTGACCACCAGGGAGCAGCTCCTGTGTTGAGCATCTACCCCATGGTGGTCAGTGCACATCATAGCAACCAGTCATTCTGCTGTTCGGTTAATTTGCATATTAGCCTTTTATTATATAGGATAACTACTGCAATAGGGAAGAAGGTCCAGCATGAGGGCAGTTCAGCTTCAAAGAAACGAGGCAGGGGACCTTTTAAAGATTGGGGTGTGTTAAGGGAAAGGCACTGAAGGGCACTAGGGGAGTTGGTCCATGTGGCCGGCCACCTGGATTTGCTACTTGGTGCTTATTCAGAGGAAAAACACATTTCTTGAATCATTATGACAGGAGGCATCAGTGTAAATTAGAGCCTTTGCTTCCCATGGAGAATGAAATTGGGAGTTCTCTTCTGAATGTTTGCCTTTCTAAGAGCTGACTCTCTGGTCATTGAAATGAATGGAAAGTGAAGGAATCAGGGAAGGAAAATGCTAATTGAAGAAGAAGAAGAAGAAGAGGAGGAGGAGGAGGAGGAGGAGGGGAAGGATACTAGTACACACTTGGAAACTATATTATGGTCTCTTAATTCTAGATGATAACTAAGCTACAATCCTGACTCCCCTGTTTCATCATAAACTCCTGGCTGGCAGGGCTCATGTCTTCCTCCAGTTTGCATGTCCAGGACCATACACATACTGTGCAGAGTGGGTATGAACAGAACCCTTTACTTGTGGTGCCGCAATGGTATGCCTTGCTTTTACTGAAGACAATGCCTTCCAAAGGTAGCCTTGTAGACAAGTTATGGAGGCAGGACGAAAGTGTCATCTGCTGGGCTTCTTCTGCTTGAACAGTGGAACCCAGCAACTGTTAAACTGCCGGTGACACAACCCTGAAGAGCCATCCTTCCAGCCCAGCTCTTCCTTCTTCAACATGGAAGGGTATGTGCACATGTGCTGGGGAATATAACAGCTCCAGACAGTTCAGGGCATGCAGGTGCGCCATTTCTAAGCTGTGCTCAGGCCCAGGTAAAGGAAGAATCAGATTTTCCCTCAAATGTAATCCTCCTGGAAGCCAAAGAATGTGCTAGGAACTATGAAGGTTATTGCCTATTTTCAAAACATCCCTTCCCCCCTTTAGCTCCTCCTTCTCAGAATCTTATTTACTAGAAAGGACAGGCATAGCTAGCCTTCACTACTGAGAAGCATCAAAATCAGCTTTTATTTTCATTTTTAAAATAGATGCATATTGTAAACAATTTGGAAAATGGAGAATAAAAGCAGACATAATTTCTCACTACTGCTCCCTCCCCGCCCCCCAAATAAGCACTTATAACATTTTGATTTCCTTCCTGTCTTTGTTCTACTTGTTTATATCACTTGACCTAGTTCATATTGTGGAGAAAGAACCCTCTCCTCAGGGTTTTGCTGTAAAGGTCAATGGATCCAGCTAACTAACAAGAAAACAACCACACTTTATAGTTGCATAACTTTTAATTTATCAAAGCACATTGGCATCCAGCATCACCTCGGGTGGTCAGATCAGACTAAACCATTTATCTGGAAACCAAGGTCAGAGAGCAGAGAGGGCATCTCGCCTCACAAGGCGTGGCTGGAAAGAGTCAGGGCCAGAATTTGAGGTCTCTAGCTTTCCCCCTGTAATGATGTCTATTGTCCTTTCCAGTGAACGTGTGCGTGTCTCAGTACAGAAATTCCGTTTGCGAGCTAGGACTTCTACTTCCTGTGGTTTATTGTTGTGCCATAGAACACATTTGTATTTAATGTGTCTGCTGGGCTGCCAGCCTGGGAACTCTGCCACCATCGCACACACAGCAGCAGTTTGCTCACCATGCACCAGTTTCCTCTGTCGCCCGAGCAGCTGGGCTCAGCCCCTGGCAGCGGGCACCTGGGCACAGCGCTGCCTCTAGAGCTCTCTTGCCAGAAGAAACTTGCCTCCGTAATCTGCCAAGTACCTGCCTCTGCCACCAGGTATGGTTTGTAGCTGTGCCTGTGACCTCACTAGCCGGCCGCTGCTGGAAGGATGGACCGTTCCACAGAGAGCTTTCTATGTAAGTGGTACCTTGACCATCTGGCTCTCACCTCCCTGCCCGGCTCTCACCAAATTTCTTTACCACAAAAAAGCGGTTCCGTATTTGCTAAGGCTTTTAATTTCTGGGTGGTTCTTTTTTTCCCAATTTCTTTTTAAAATATTGCCCCCTCTCTGCCTCTTTGCCTATGTCATCTTTCCCCTCCTCCCAATCCAATATTTTGGGTTAACATCACAAATGAGATAGGGGTTAAAGAGAAAAAAGAGGCAGAGAGGGGCAAAGGAGCCCATAGAAAGAGAAACCAGAAGTGAGAGAAGCCATGGAAGATTCAAGAATTTCTGTATGAGGCACTTTGATAAAAAAATAAAATGTTTCTGTGACATGGTGTTTTTTTAGATGAATAATGGGTCTCATGAAAATTACCACATCTGATTATCAACTTTTTACATATGTCTCTCAAGCAATTTGAAGCTGACATTTCTTCAGCACGAAAGGCTTGCCCGTTTTATTTTTAAACATCAAAGACTATTTTGTAAATGCAAATCTATTTTCACATAGAATTCTTATCGTTTTTCCTGAAGGAAAAAAAAAAATCGGTCAGTCTATTCCTTTGACCATCAAATCCAGCCAGTTGTATTAATCATCATTCTTTATTCACTGCAAGGCCCCTGGTGGTTCTGTTTGGAACTATTTATGTCAAGGTTCTAATACCATTTATTTCTGGATTGTTCGTTTTCTCTTCCATCTATCTGAGCCCAGTGAAGAGCTTACATAACAGTGAGGAAAGCAGTAAGGCTAATTGCTGGGATGTGACTGGGTTTGTGAGTGAGCCAGTCAAGTGGCCCAATGGTGGCTTCAATTGCCTCGGTTCTCTTGAGCATTTCCATCACCCTCAGCCTCAGAGCTGTCCCTGAATCTTTAATGAGCATCCTTCTCTCTACAAACCCCACTCACTCACACTGTTCGTTGGAAAAGTAAGATCAAGGCCACATTGGGGTGCCTACCTGAGCCAGCTATAGTCACTCAACCTAGCCTGTCACAGACACTGGTCACCTCAGCACAGCCAGATGTTTAGCTCAAGAGCCAGGCAGCCAAAGCATTCTTTTTGGCTGAAATTTTTTGATTGAACTCGGGGGTGTTTTGTTCAAACGGGTCAAGAATGAAATTGAGTGGCTTCCGCCTTGATTTTTCAAGGTCCTTAAGTACCTCATCTCATAAAAGTCAAAGGCAAAAAAATAAATTGTACCTTATTTTTGGATGCTAATTATTTTCAATATAATTCTATTCAGTCACCACTCATCTCACTTCCCCTAATTGGCTCAGATCTGCTCCTTGGTTTCATCACCTCATCCCTACGTGGGAGGAAGCACAGGGTTTTTGGGTTTCAAAGGAGCTGTTCACAAAACTGACTCACAAACGAAATCAGTGGTGTCCTACCTGAGCTCATTCTCCACCCTGAATCCTTTCCTTCGAGCCAGCTCCATGAGGAAGGCTCTGCGGGTGGTTCCCATTTTCTTCTCCAGAATGAAGAGGACCAAATCTCGGAACTTGATGTCCTGAGGAGGAGAAGCCATCGAGGCACCCATCTGCCTGGGTCTCTTCTTCCGAGGGCCCGGGTGGGCCATTTGCAGTGAGTCCATGGGAAGGCGGCTGCTGCTGCCCCAGCTGTGTCTGAAGGTGGTGTCTCCAGCAGTGAGGAGAGTCTACCCCTCCTTCAGAAGAGCTCTGATGTCATCTCACCAGCAGGCTCTGAAGCCAGGGCAAGGTTCCTGGGCCCTTCCCTGGTGATGTTCTTACTGCTGGAGACTGATGGGAAATTTCTGTCTCGTTGTCCAATGTGGAGATTATAACAGAAACAGGAAATTAATGTTTGCTTTCCTATGCTATGTATAATCTCCTCAGATCTTATGAGAAGGGTAGGGAAGCATCATTTTCCCATTTTATTTATTTATTTGTTTGTTTGTTTATGTGTTGAGGCCCCTCTTGTCTTTACTTTTTATTTCTTTTAATCTCCCAACTTGCTTGCATTTTCTTCCTTTCGTAGACAATCATTGCAATACATGGGATTTCTAGAATTCACATGGCTGTTATAATACATTGTATGTGTCTGTTTGGAGTTTACATAAATGGCAGTGTTATATTTCTCATTCTGCTGATCACTTATTTCACTCAAAACTATGTTTCCAGCCAGGGTGGTGTGGCTCAGTGGATTGAGCGTTGACCCATGCACCAAGAGGTCACCAGTTCAATGACCAGTCAGGGCACATGCCTGGGTTGCAGACTCGATCCCCAGTAGGGGATGTGCAGGACACAGCTGATTGGTGTTCCTCTCACATTGATCTTTCTATCTCTCTCTCCCTTTCCCTTTCTCCCTGTCTCTCTGAAATCAACAAACACATATTAAAAACAAACAAGCTATGTTTTCAGATCCATCCATGTTGTTCTGTGTTCTAATCTATTGCTTATAATTGCTCCATAGTATTTCATGGTGGGCATTTTAGCTATGTTGATACATTTTATAAGTGGGAAAAAAACAAGATTCAGACAAGTTGCTCAAGATCGCAGAATAAGTGGCAGAACCAGATCTTGAATTAGGTCTTCAGACCCCACATGGTATCTGTCTCAGCTTTTTCAGTGGACTCAAAAGTTGTCTAGAGAATAGCCTATTATAGGCCTCAAAAACGGATCTTGTGGGATAAAATGGGCTGATCTTTTGATGATAATTACTGCCACAAAGAGATCTTTTCATAACTTTATGTGCAAATGAAATTAGTGTCTTTCATTGATACACTTGATAGATCTCATTTCCTGAGCATCTCTGTGTGGCAAAGGCAAGTACCGACAAGCTTCAGCTGACTGAATCCACACCACACTTGTTGAGTTGGTACTAACATTCCCATTGGGCTAAACAACCTGCTCAAACTCACAGAGCTGGTAAATGGTCTCAAGTAGGAAATGTTACAGAAGGGATTCAAATACCGTATCTCATAAGGACTTTTAATGCAGCTCCGTGGTTCCAGGATGTTATGACTGCTTGCTAACGATCAAAACCTGGGGATGAGGCCATTCTGGCCCTCACTGTTCATTGGGCCTTTGGTGGTTGAAATGCTGAAAGCTTCATGGGAGAACAGTCTTAACTACCAAGTGGCCCTGCATCATGGAGCAAGCAATAGACTCTGGCAAGAGCTGGGGTTGTTGTGTTCATCCCCACGGTATGGCCAGAGGAAGAACCGGCAAACGGATGGAGACCTGGCACAGAGATATGACCGAGAGCTCGGGCTCTGACATCTGGCTGTGGGTACAGATCTCACCTCCTTTGCCTGCTGAGCTGAGTGCTAGGCCCAGAGGACGCCCTTTAAATTAATATCAGTTGGTGGTAATTTGGTATTTTGTCTTTAAAGAAGTCCCAGTTTGGTCTGAAATTAGATCTCTATGTATTATAACATTATAAATCATCAAGATGCTATACCAGCCATTGTCTTATTTAATTTGCTTTGAATCACTGCTATTGAAAATATTACCCCCCAAAATTTAAAATGTGATGATGCCTGTCTGGTTCTTAGGCTATTTATTGTCTCTTAGCTCCAACTCTACTTTTCTCCTAGGCCCTGCCAGTAGGGGGCAGTAGAGGGAGACTGCAAGGCTGGAGAGAGGAGGACTTGATCTCCTTGGTTTGCTTGATGGTACTGTCAGGGTCTTTTCATGGTTCATTACTCCGACAGCAGCAGCTGGTCCCATACTCCAGCTTTTTATTTATTATTTTTACCTCCCTAGCCGGTTTTGCTCAGTGGATAGAGCATCAGCTGCAGACTTAATGGTCCCGGGGTTTGATTCCAGTCAAGGGCACATGCCTGGGTTGTGGGCTCGATCCTCAGTGGGGGGCGTGCAGGAGGAAGCAGCCGATCAATGATTCTCTCTCATCATTGATGTTTCTATCTCTCCCTTTCTCTCTAAAATCAATAAAAACATATTAGAAAATAAAATAAAAAAGATAGGATGAACATATCTGCCTGGCCCACTGTGGGCCCAGATTCTGCCCTCTCCTTCACCCTGCAGTCCCACGTGCTGCCAGACACGTCCCGAGCTCCTGACTTGGGTGGAGGATGACAGCCACGAGGAAACCGAGAGCACACCAGGTCACTGGCCGCTCTTCGTATCTCAGTGTGGATTTGTTTCCCCATTTGGGGCAATACTTGGCGCCCACATACATGATGGTTTTAGAGAGCTTTACTGAGTGTGTGTGAGTGGGCAGGGAAGAAGGGGAAGGAGGCAGGTTTTCCCTGGTTCACTGGAGAAGTGAGCCTCTTCCCACCAGCAAGCATCGCTTCATCCCTGGGAGCCCAGCTGTCCTGTGGACGTGCCCTGGGAGAAGTCCGTTTGGGAGAGAAAACGTCTGCTTCCGGCAGTTTTCTTTTCTTTTATATGAAATACCGTGTATCCTCTACTCATTTCAAGCTGTGCATCTGGGAGCTTTGCCATCCTTGACTGTGCGGGCAGCGTTTGGTTTGGTTTGGTGTTTTTCTCTGAGCACCAGCTTCCTCTGCTGCCTGAGCAGCTGTGTTTGGTTCTTGGCAGTGTGGAGCTGCCTCCTTCGGAACACTGGGAGTTTCCTTTTATACGTACACATAGGGCGGTGGTTTCATTTTATTAAAACATTTATTTCAATTACAGTTGACATTCAGCATTATATTAGTTTCAGGTGTACAGCGTAGTGGTTAGGTATTTACATATTTATGCAGTGACTCCCCCAATCAGTCTAGTACCCACCTGACACCACACAGTTATCACAATGTGATGGACTGTAGTCCCTGTGCTGTTCTTCGCATTCCCGTGACTATTTTGTAACTACCAATTTGTACTTTTCTGAATCCCTTCACCTTTTTCACCCAGCCCCCGGCCCCAGCCCCCTTCCCCTCTGGCAACCATCTGTTTGTTCTCTGTATCTATGAGTTTGTTTCTGTTTTGTTTATTTTGATTTTTAGATTCCACCTATAAGTGAAATCATATGGTAATTTTCTTCCTCTGTCTGACTTATTTCACTTAGCATAATACCCCCTAGGTCAGTGATGGCGAGCCTATTACACGCGTGTCAGAGGTGACACACGAACTCATTTTTCTGGTTGGTTTTTCTTTGTTACTGTAGTCCCTGTGCTGTACTTCGCATTCCCGTGACTATTTTGTAACTGCCAATTTGTACTTTTCTGAATCCCTTCACCTTTTTCACCCAGCCCCCGGCCCCAGCCCCCTTCCCCTCTGGCAACCATCTGTTTGTTCTCTGTATCTATGAGTTTGTTTCTGTTTTGTTTATTTTGATTTTTGGATTCCACCTATAAGTGAAATCATATGGTAATTTTCTTCCTCTGTCTGACTTATTTCACTTAGCATAATACCCCCTAGGTCAGTGATGGCAAACCTATGACACGCGTGTCAGAGGTGACACACGGAACTCATTTTTTTGGTTGATTTTTCTTTGTTAAATGGCATTTAAATATATAAAATAAATATCAAAAATATAAGTCTTTGTTTCACTATGGTTGCAAATATCAAAAAAATTCTATATGTGACATGGCACCAGAGTTAAGTTAGGGTTTTTCAAAATGCTGACACGCTGAGCTCAAAAGGTTCGCCATCACTGCCCTAGGTCCATTCATGCTGTTACAAATGGTAAGATATCATTATTTTGGGGGGGAGGAGGGGGCTGAGTAATATTTCATTGTAGATATATCTAAAAATCTTTACATTTTTCCTTTTGTCATTGAGAAGAAATCTGTAGCTATATATCCTTGATGCTAATAAATACAAGAAAATTCTATATTTTAGTGATAACTTGGGGTTTCACCTTCGTCTACAAGGTGAAAAATGATGCCAAGAACAAGGGAATTGATGGAAGCAGCAGCTTATATGTGACTTCTAGTCTCCATTAGTGAACTCCAGCTGTGCATACGGCGGTAGGTGAAAGCATGAGATCCAGGCACGGAAGTGAGAAAGTACAGACCCTTGCCTCCAGGAAGCATTTGGGAATTTTGGTAGGAGAGCTGGGATTTTATTTGCAAAGAATCAGGAGCTGCTGCAGGTGATACAGCAAAGGCAGGATGTGATAAAATGGTGCTGTAGAAAATTATCCAGATGGTAATGTATGAGATGAATCAGAGGAGGGAGAGAGAAGGGAAGACAGTAAGAGACAATTGTAATAGTCTAGGCATCCGGTCATAAAAGACTGGTTGGGGAGACTAAGGGTCAGCAATGACTCCTGGATGCCTGGGGGGAAGTCCTCCAGTTCTCCGTGATTTTAAATCTTTATCTTCAGCCCATTCCTCTCTCTTGAGTGCCAGACCCATTTAGGTTCCCCTTAGGGATCTTACTCAAAGTGCCTAAAACAGAACTCCTTCTCCTCACTCCCCAAACTGCTCTTCACCTCTCTCCCAGGTCCTTTCATTCTCACTGGACGGCATTTCCTGGTAACTGGGAACAACATCTCTGTCCCCTCTGGACCATGAGCCAGAATTAAGCACAAGGGTCAGATAGGTGTGGGGGAGTGTTTGAATGTTGGAAAGTTCCGGAATATTTAACCTTTGATTTTTGTTAGCTGGGCAAACCGGACCAACACACCACCGCAATCTGGGCCAGGGATTTGTTATTGGTAAACTGGAGAATCCGGGTAGATTGTTTAGTCCTACCTTATTGTTTAGGACACATATCATTTCATTGAAAAGCTATGACATAATCACATGACAATGATGGAATAGCAATAATGCTCATCTGTAAAGATGTTAGGCTTTATGAAGCACTTGAACATTTACCCTTACACTCCCCTTCAGAGAACCCTGGAGGATATTTAACTCCTCCTCTCACACTCTCCTGCTGGAGGAATTCGAAGGAGAGAGGGGAAGGGAGAGGCAGGAATGGTGCTTACAGGGGAGGGGGTCTGTCCAAGGTCTGGAGCAGCGGTGGGCAAACTTTTTGACTGGAGGGCCACAATGGGTTCTTAAACTGGACCGGAGGGCCGGAGCAAAAGCATGGATGGAGTGTTTGTGTGAACTAATATAAATTCAAAGTAAACATCATTACATAAAAGGGTATGGTCTTTTTTTTTTTTTTTAGTTTTATTCATTTCAAATGGGCCAGACCCAGCCCGCGGGCTGTAGTTTGCCCACGGCTGGTCTGGAGGGAGGGGCCAGGTCTCCAGAGCACCCAAAGCCTGAGTTGGCCCTGGGAAGCCACCAATAGCTTCTGAGCAGGCCAGAGGCCAGAGAAAGGCTGTCTAGCAGTAACATGTAGACTAGTCTAGAAGGTGGTGCCTCAGAGACATGGATCCACACTCCAGTTGGCAGACTATTGACGTAGGACCTATGAAAGGCCAGGAAAGAGCTGAAAGAAGCCTGAACTGGGGCTTCATTCATTCATTCACTCACAAATATTTATTGTGGGGCTACTATGTTCCAGGCACTATTCTACACAGTAAGAATATAGAGTGAATAAAACACACAATCCCCACCCTCATGGAATTTGCATTCTGTTAAAGGGAAACAGACAATAAATACAATTAACAAATAAACTGGAGAAGACCAGATGGTGTTAAGAGCTATGGAAAGAAATAAGGGCATTTTTAACTAAGATCTCAGAAGGCCTCACAGAGGAGGTGATATTTGAGCAAAGAAGCTAAAAGAAGCTAATTTCAGTAGGAATAGAGCTTGGGGCAAATGCGACAGAGCAAGGAGGCAAATCATAAAGAAACATCTTTCAAAAGAGAGACTCTCACAATGAAATGATAATGAATTAGAAAACAATAGGGTCATAACCAAAACTGTTAAATATACAGAATTAAGCCAAACGTGAAATGTGTTTGTCCTTTCCAGTTTGAAAAGAGTTGGTTGGATTTTTCAGTTATTCTTTACAAGATTTTGTGGGAGGAAACTTGATACCATACAGTACTATTTGTCACTCAAGGGTTGAGATGATCTTAGAGCAGTGAAATGGACAACAAACAGAATCTGATGATAATGATACAGGGTGGGCAAAAGAAGGTTTACAGCTGTGAGTACACAGAACACAGTTTATTCTTGAATTACTATTTATTAACTATTGTATTATTTATTTGTATTACAACTGTAAATCTACTTTTGTCCACCCTGTACGCTTCACATTCTGGGATTGCTCCTAGTCCCTTAGTTATGGGTCTTTGTCCTCCTCCTGCTGTAAACACTCACAGGCAAGGTCACTGAAATCCCCCCAGAGAAGATCCCTGGTCACTGAGGGTAGATGCTGTGGTTTGCTGCCTAGAGCCCCCCTTCAGGTCGGAGACACTTACTTCCTCTGCTGCTGGGCGTGTTGTGAGCTGATGGCTCCAGGCCAAGGGAGCCACCTGGCCTGGGGTCAGACCCCTTTCTGGTGGGTTATGAAGACCTTGGTTCAAGGGGTGAGGACTCTGAAGGCTCTCCAGCGCCTGCAGGATTGGCTGAGGCCTGTGCCTGCGCCGTGGACCAACGGTTCCCTCCACTAAGTCTACTTCCTTCACTTCCCCCAGACGTTAGTTAATCCCAAGGGCAGCCCCAACAGACTTCCAGCTCACAAATCCCCGCAACAGGGCCAGCTTCCCGGGAGCTCACAATTAGAACACGCATTTTGAGTGTCTCCGGCTCCTAACTGCTTTTCTTCATGTAGACAAGCCTGGCTTGTCTTCCCACCTAGCTCATAGGAGACCATCCTTGACCTCTCCTGAAGGTAAGGGTTCCATCCTTGACCGCTCTGTGCACCCCAGAGAGACAGCCCCTCGTTACACGCCTGCTTCTATCCAGAGGCCAAAGAATTCTGTGCATGCGCCACCCCGGCCCATAGAAAAGGACTGCTCGGGGCCACAAGTATTTATGCCAGACCAGTTCTCTAAAGCTGGTTTTGCTGGGGCCGCAGCCAAAACCCTCTCTGATTCCTTGCCAGGAAGTGAGTGTTTTATCACCACCTGGGAGGAAAAGGGGCCCAACCGCCCAGGCCCAGCTGAAACAATCACACACGGGTGAATATGGTGTGAAACTCAGTTCCTGATGCAGCAGCTCTGGGAGATTTATCTTGAATGTGTGTTTCTCAAAGAGAACAGTTTAGGGAGAGGGCATCGGGGAGGCCCTTTCAGCACAGTAATCTTTCCCCATAAAGGTTTGTGAGCTATTATTTACTTTCTAAAAATAACAGAAAATTTCATATTTGATGTTTTAATATTTTAGAGACAATGGTATGGCTTATAGCTCTCTGTTAACTAGTTTGTATTTAACCAAAGGTTTTAACTTGTATAAACTATATGCTACTGCGGTACAAAAGAGGCTGACTCCTTTCAAAGCTTTCTGAGGTGGCAGGTTACTTAGTCATGGGAGGAAATAGACCTACACACTCTTAGTAATTCTGAGCTCTGTTAGAAAAAAGCAGAAGAGGGTCCAGAAGGAAGAACTTTTGCTGAAGGAAAAAGTTTGCTTCAGAGAGAAAAACCAGCTTGGGAAGAGAACAGAGGGAGAGAGGAGCGTTCCAGAAAAATCCAAGTGGGGGCTGGCAGCTCTGAGACGAAAATTCTGTAAATTCTAGATGTTCAAAGTCTCCTGGACCTCGGTGGGTGTCTTAGTCCGTTTGGGCTGCTATAACAAAAAGACCATGGCCTGGGTGGATTAAACGATAAAAGTTTATTTCTCACAGTTCTGGAGGCTGGTTCAAGGTCAAGGTGCCAACCGATTCGGTTCCTGC
>NW_006285779.1:7383773-7391365 GCF_000327345.1 Myotis davidii
TGCTGAGACCTCTTACAGGTTTGCAGATGGCTGCCTTCTTGCTGACACACAGAGCGATCACCCCTCTTGTCTTTTATCTGATAAAAGCACTAATCTCACCCTCGTCACCTCATGGCCTCCCAAAGACTTTACTTCCAAATATCATCGCACTGGGGGGTAGGGCTTCAAGATGGGAATTCTGAAGGACACCAACATTCAGTCCATAACAGTGAGTAAAAACAAAAGCGAAAACAAAATCAATGTTTGCTTGTTGCATGCATACATTGTTACATAAATATTTGTTCTCTGCTCAGAACTTTGGTTCACAACCCTGGCTACACAGAAGCACTATCTGAGCTTTTAAAATACCAGGCACCAGGCTCCATCCCAGACTAATGGAATCAGAATCGCAGGGTGTGGGGATGAGGCTGAATGAGCATCCGTGTTTTCTCCCAGCTCCCCAGTTGCCCTCCTGTGCTGCCCAGGTTGACAAGCTGCTGGTTTAGAGTATTTGTTGTGGATGGCTGCCATTGCTAACTATGCTTTGTCTTCCTTTATAAAAGCTAAAATGATATGGAGACACAGACTCCTTCCTACTCCCTTTTGACATTTGGGTTTGCTAATTGAAATCACTGCTTTTAAGCAGGGCATCATGAGAAGGCATCCATCCCCCTTTAAGTACAAACTCCACTTCATCGTCGCCCTGTGAGAGTGTTCCTCAATGCCACAAGCACAGATGGCCACATGCTTCTTCCATTCACCCAGGCACTATCTTGAGGGGGTTATAGTGCCTGGAATTATCCAAGAAGATTGGACAGAAATTGACAGATGAAACTAAACTTTACATCCCCGCCCTCCTCCCCCCACATTCCAGCAAGAAGAAAGAAACTCAGCTCTTCCCTAGACAAAATAACAAAGTTCACATTTTCTCTGTACACAAAAGGTAAAGTAAGTGGTCTTGCACCCTGACACATGAGCTTTTAAATAAATTTTCATGTGCTTATGTGTATTCAGGGGTGGGCAAAAGGAGATTAAATTATGAGCCATCATTACCCAAAAGATAGATCACCCAAAAGTTTACGAAATAATAACAATAAGAAGACAAATAATACAAATAAATAACACAATACTTCATAACTAAATAATACAAGAATAAACTCTGTTTTGCACATTCACAACTGTAAACCTACTTTTGCCCACCCTGGCATGTATAGCCACCCACTGTAAACCAAGGCAGTGCGGATGGTAACTTAGAAGTGCAGGTCGGCAGTGGGCCGCACACCTGGCATGCTCTGGGATTCTGGTGGTCAAGAAGAAGTGCTAGCTTCGTGAGGGCAAATCCTGACATACATATGTAGGAAGTGCTGCACAATGGAACCAGGTCGGTGCTGTTCACCAGGGGTGCTGTTTCAGTCCTGCAGTGAGCTGGCCAGACAATGTCGCACTTCAGTTCCAACGAAGCTGTGGCCCGGTGCAGGCACAGACGTTCTCATTGTCACCACCTGGTGTCAGTATTTTCTATCTCAAAAGGTCTCTGGGTTGTAAAGCAAAATTCCTGTTGGAGAGAGTCTGGAGCATTTGGTTGTAAATACATTACTTTATTGAATTAGACCTCACTCCTTCATCTCCGGCTTTGTGTTTCTTTTCCCTCATCATACAGAAAAGGGGCAGCATCCTCTTCATCTGCAAAGGCCAGCATAGGACTCTATCGTTCATTCATTCAACCAACAAATGTTGAGGATCAGCATTGTGTCATACAGGTGCCTCCTCCCACGGAGCTTTTGGGGTTGTTGCATGCAGGTGTCAGCATGAACAGGGACTGGCCGGCAGCTCTGTATGAGAAGGGGTTGTCTCTGCTTTTGCCATTTAGCAGCAGTGTGGCCTTGAGCAGGAAACTTAACCTCTCTAAGCCATTCTGTCAGGCATAATAAGCACCTTTCTTTCCGTTTATCATGAAAATTAAAGCTGTTATTTGCACTTACAGCTATTGTGGAATGTCTGTTTAACACATAGGTAGGTGCTGCTCTGGCCTCATGGTCCTGCAGCTCTGGGACTATGCAATAAATACTCGGTGTACTGGGTATTTTGAAGAAAAGTGCTGCTGAAAGTTATCGTATATTTTGGGAAGCTTATGGTGAATATGCTCCATCTCAAGATACTTGTGAACGCTGGTGTAAAGGCTTTAAAAGTGATGATTTCGACGTGAAGACAAAGAACGTCCAGGTCAACCGAAAAAGTTTGAGGAACAACAATTACAAGCATTATTGGATGAAGATGCGTGTCAAACTCAAAAACAACTTGCAGAAAGATTAACCGTTGCTCAGCAAATAATTGCCGATCATTTACAAGCAATGGGAAAGATGTTAAAGGAAGGAAAATGGGTGAAATGTGTAGCTAGCGATGGACATTACTTTGAATAAAGCACTTTTGGTGTTTCTCTTGAAATTATTGTTTTCTTTTATTACAAAATCTGCATTTTTAACCATTAGGCAGATTAATTGGTAACGGGTTAAAAATGAGGATTAACCATTAACCGGTTAATCTTTTTGCAAGTTGTTTTGAGTTTGACACGCATCTTCATCCAATAATGCTTGTAATTGTTGGTCTTCAAACTTTTTCGGTTGACCTGGACGTTCTTTCTCTTTCACGTCGAAATCATCACTTTTAAAGCATTTAAACCAGCGTTCACAAGTATCTTGAGATGGAACATGTTCACCATAAGCTTCCCGAAGTATACAATAACTTCCAGCAGCACTTTTCTTCAAAATAAAGTACTGAATTAAAACTTCCCTCAAATGCTCTTTTTTTGGCACGAAATTCGACATTTTAAAGCGTAAAAATATCTATGATGTTAACACCTTCAGCAAATTTGACAAATGAAGTGTTGAAGCTTGTTGTCAATACAACAAAATAGCATACATATCAAATCGCATGTATGTCAATATATGTGTAACTCCATCTATTGAAAAAAATCCACATTATTAACTGGTACACCTAGCAGCATGGAGTTCGGAGCCAAGTCTAGGTTCCATCATTTACACTTGATGACAAGGTAACTGGCTTAAATCCTGCAAATTGTTCTCCATTGAGGGTGTAACAATTTACACTCAGATTGATATTATAAATATCCAAATGGCCCTTGGCAGAAAACAGGTTCCCCAACCCTGCACATCATTTATATCTGTTGCCTAGTTTCTATGGAATGTATTGTATTCTTCTTGTCAATTTGTGACATTTGTTTCCATATTACACAATTAGCCCTTTTCCTGCATATAGGTTGCAAATGCTGGGTACAATTTTTCCTCTGACTTTTTATCTTGTGATGGGTGGTGTTTTCTTAAACATAGATTTTTTTATGCAGCTTATATAGCAATTTTATCTTTTAAAACTTCTATGTTTTGTGTCATGCTTAGAAAGCCATTTCCCACTCTGAGATTCTAAACCAAGGGGAAAAAATCCCCAAGTTCTCTCTCATGTTTTAAAAATGGTTTTGTTTTCATGTTTAAGTCTTTAATTTTCATGGGATTGATTTTTCTGTACAAAGTAAGGTATTAGATCCATATTGTCTCCACTGATTTGAAACCTACTGGAGTGTTGAAAGAAGGTGAGTGACTTCTAAATTTGACAGCAGGAGGATGTCAAGCTGCAGAACTTTAGGCCCTTAGTACTTTCTGAATTGTATCTCTTGTCATTTGGAAAAAGAAGAAATATGTGCACATTGAACTAAAAATAGTTCAACAACTAGCTGTGTGGGAGAGTGGAAAGAACATGAACTTCCAAGTTAGGAAACCTGACTTCCCTTCTCTTATTGAGTAGTTGTGGGAAAGTCATTCCACTGCTCTGTGCCTCAGTTTTCTCCTCTGCACAATGGACCTAATAATAGTATCTATGTTATACTGCATTGTGAAGTTAAACTGCATTAACACCTGTGAAAGAGTTTATGCACTTAAAGGTCTCTAGACACATTAGTTATTTTAACTTTTACAAGTTGATACAGCATTGCCAGTTAACTTAGGCAACACACTTCTAGATTTTGAAATTTATTAACTTTCTTGAAATCCTTCCAACTTCTTTGGAGATGGCTAGCTTCCTTCTCCCTGCTGGTGAGTATTCTGAGTTCGCTGATTTTTGTTTATTTGTTTTCTGACATCTGAGTGGGAGAAGGTGGTGATAGGAAGAGAACGGAAGATTAGGAAGTTAGAATCATCCACTAGCCTTTGAGGGAGAGGGAGGGGAATCAGCATAGGGGAGGGGGAGTGATTTGGTGGAGAGAGAAAACAGGGAAAGCCAAAGGGAGCCTGAATGGACTTATTTGCAATCTTGTAAATATAATTATTTCCCAGAAAATCTTAGACTTTTGCTGTTTTATAATTTAACTGACAGTAAGTTTTGTGGGCAGTACAGAATAAAGGCAAAGGGTCAGGTAGTGCAGTGGTTGGATCCAAGTCCCTCCTTTTTTTAGTAGCCCCGGTTTTCTCATCTCTGAGGCAGAGAGCGATACGTATATGCATTCCTCATGCTCACGTGAGACAGACTGGGGATCGGAGTGGATGATCAAGAAAATATCTCATGAGGGTGGCTTGTGTTTGCCTTTGGAAAATGCAGTAACCGATCCTGCTGGAGACAGGTGCAACTGGAATCCAGGCAATGGCGCTTCCCCATCCCCCAGACAAATGCCCCTCCCCACCTTGAAGCTAGCAGAAGTCTAGGCAGAGGAAGATGCCACGGACACCCCGCCAAATTTGCATGAAATGACACGGGACAATGACTCCGTTCTCACAAGGGGAGACAGGGTGTCCAGGAGGTGGGGGCTGGCAGTCCAGGAGACCAGCAGAAGGACTAGGACGCAATCAAGCCACCATTCAGGTTGCACCTTTCGGTGAAGAAAAATCTGACTGTGATTTACTTGGTTGGAACCAGAGAAACCTGTTCTTCATAATTCTCTTGGCTGTATACTTGGCTTTATCAGCCCTTCTGTCAATCCATAACCTGATTCCTAACCCACAGGGCTCATCCATATATGTCATTACAAAGGTTCCAGCCCCAGGGGAAAAGTGACTTCAAAGTTCCTTTTCTGTTTAGCACATTCTCAGGTATTAAGTCCTAAAAGTTTGACGACAGGGCACCCCAAACACTCTGTTCATCAGTTGGCCCAGGTGCTGTTATGAGTTACAGTATTTTCTCCGCGTCAGTTATGGTCAATAAGTGAATACTCAGGAAGTGTATTGGAAACCACCACAGGATGTGTGCGCTTTTTGTGAGGTGACGTCATTACATTTTCAGCATGGGTTTCTGGTGAATTCTATACCCGCCTAGAGCATTGTGGCTGTGTCTATGTGTGCTCCGGTTAAAAAAATCCGCCAGCGGGGCCAGCTCCATGGGTGCGTGACCTATGAAGCCACATAGGACCCCCCACTCAGAAGAGACTCACACTTGGTTTAATGCTCTACTAACACCGTCCTGAAATTCTTAATAATATTTGAACAAGGGTCCTCACATTTTTATTTTGCATTGGATTCCACAAAATATGTAGCCAGTCCTGGTCACTATGAAATACCAAGCTTGGTTCAAAAGGACAAACAAGTTTTTGGTGTTTTTTTTTAAATGTTTATTTTGATAGTTACCAGTATTTTATTATTTTTAATGCCTACCATTTAGGTAAATAGAAAATACATACCATTGCTTATAGGGAAAAATGTATATATCTTATGCTAATGCATATACAAAAAGTCTGAATCTTGAAGGAACAGCAGTAACTTAATGGTTTTGAAAGGGGGAAAACTACAGTTGAATTAGCTTCTTCGGTTCAAGAGCATTAATTACCACGTCATCCCTTACTGTTAGAGGAAGTGAGAAAGAAATAAGACTAAATAGAGAAGGTCAGTCAACAGTGTAGAAAAGAGAGAGAGAGGGATCTAGGGTGGGAGAGTGAAATTAATTAAGTATTGAGCCCAATGTTCTCTTTTGAGGCAAAGAAAACAATTTGCATGGCCTCGCCTCCTGATGTCTGCATTACCTGATGGTATTGACTTATTAGGAGACAGATTGTGTGCTCTCTTCACTGTGTGGTTTTTAATTTTTCTAGGTCTGAACTTGCTTTGCAACACACGAGAAACATCTCCACGATCTCTCTCGACAATCTCTTTGGGTGACCGGGCTCAAAATAACACCAGCTTGTGCAGGTGGCTTTGATCCCTATCTCTCCTTCTACTTGGAGTCATTTTACCATTTTTCCTTAACCTGTAATAATACAGTTAAAAAATAAGTTAACCTCTTTTCTTATTCTGTGCAAGGACATATTTTTCTCCCTACATATTTAGCACTACTTCCTTTTTTGGTCCCAGCCATTTCTTTTGCCAAGTTTTCTCTTAAACAGATATGTGTTCACCAAAGAAATGATTCTGTTGCTTTAAGAGAGAAAAAAAAAATGTTACACTTGGTCAGTCTGAAAATGGAACACCTGGCACCCATATTTAGAAATTTTAAACACACACACACACACACACACACACACACACACACACACCAGCCTTGAGCACTGAAGTGTGCAAAACATTACAGGAAGTTCATTGCCTAAAAGCAGTTGAGTCCAATCATTTATTTGTAACTTGGTTGTTTAGAACTTGAAAGCACTTTTCCCCATAGAAGCAAAGCTATAAATGGTGCTATGGTCCCCAGGCTCAAAAAACTGTTGCAGAAACGTCTGGCGATGAAAATATAAAACAATTCTGTGGCAATACAGTAACTGAGCCAAAGAGAAACGCTAACCAAAGTAAGAATGTGTTTGCTTTGAGTGCTTATGCTTGGAGAGGAGAGGGTTTCATCTGAGAAGGTGAAGAGGCAGCTGCAGATTTCCGTGGTGCCGTGGGTCATTTCAGAGTCCCAGATTCTTCGGCCCCTCACGCAAGGGTAAACCACACGGTGCTGGTGTGAGGCCTAGGTCTGAGTTCTGTTTTTGGCTCAGAATGCAAAGGAGAGCAAGAGAGGAAGGGACTTTTCCTGAGGCGTCTAGAGTTGGGGGAGAAAGAAAGAGGGGGTGACTAAAGCTGGGTGAACTGTGGTATCACGGCCCACAATGTTCCATTGGAACAGAAACTCCCCTTGGAGCTCCTCTTGCTACCTTCCCATGTGTGTGGAAAGCTCCAGCTCACAGGTCCTCTTCTCTGGGGAGCTGCCGTGTATTCCGAACCCCGACTAGCTACCAGCCCAGTTAAGTCTCTCTCTGTGGAAGCACACTTTACGTGGCTTTATAATTACTTTTGTGTCTTCTCCACTTGACAAGAACCACTCACAGGAAAAAATACTATAAATTATTTGTTTCTTTCTTTATTGATTAAGGTATTACATATGTTCTTATGCCCTTATTGCCCCCAACTCCTCCCCCACCCCCGCACTCATGCCCTCACCCCCCTGGTGTCTGTGTCCATTGGTTAGGCTTATATGCATGCATACAAGTGCTTTGGTTGATCTCTCCCCCTTACCCCCACCCTCCTCAACCTTCCCTCTGAGGTTTGACAGTCTGATCAATGCTTCTCTGTCCTTGGATCTGTTTTTTTTTCATCAGTTTATGTTGTTCATTATATTCCACAAATGAATGAGATCATGTGATATTT
>NW_006285779.1:7392093-7399774 GCF_000327345.1 Myotis davidii
ATGAACATAGGGGTGCATATATCCTTTCTGATTGGTGTTTCTAGTTTCTTGGGATATATTCCTAGAAGTGGGGTCACTGGGTCAAATGGAAGTTCCATTTTTAGTTTTTTGAGAAAACTCCATACTGTTCTCCACAGTGGCTGCACCAGTCTGCATTCCCACCAGCAGTGGATGAGGATTCCTTTATAAATTATTTTTTAAAAAAATCTCAAGAAACTGCAAACACAGGAATGCATGTTTCAGTTGTCCACGTTGTAAGCAAGCTATGAGCAGCAAAAAACAGGAGCAGGGGAAGGTAGTGGGGACATCATCCCACCACAGGGGGAGATTGGAGACTGTAGGGACCAGGTCTCAGATCACAGCCTACCCATCTCTCCCTTCTTTGGTCCAGAACCCCTTGCCTCTTCTCCAAGATGAATGGAAGAAGGAATCCTGAGGCGGGTTAGGGGAGATTGAAACTGAGTATAAGTTACTGCTTTACAAGCTATGGTGGGTATGAAATCAGTGACAGCCCAATTGCAGTGGGGGGGCAGGGGAGGCATTTTAGGGTACTGTGATTAGGTCTCAGGTTTTCAGTGATCTTATGCCCCTGGGCTGTGAACCTCACGAGCGTTTTTCTTTTTTATTCTTTCCCCTTAGGTGGGACAGGATGGCCAGAGCGAGCTGGAGTGGGTCTCTCCCTTTCCCGGGTCACTTGGGCCCTGGTAAAACCCCAGCAAGTCAGGATCTGGTTACCTACTTTCCCCAGAGGGCAGGCGTTGTTAAGAGTGAGCTAGTGCTCTGGTCACTACTAAACAGTTTCTTTTCTTCTCCCCTGCTGGGAGCCCAAGGGGTTTTTTCTGATTATTTACCGTGGGAACCTGGTTAAGTTTCTAGAGGTAAATTTCACAATATAGTTGGGTTCACTTGTGGCTGGTTCTCCCTGTAGTTTTTTTTTTTAATCCTCACCCTAGGATATTTTTTTTTAAAATGATGTGTGTGTGTGTGTGTGTGTGTGTGTGTGTGAGAGAGAGAGAGAGAGAGAGAGAGAGAGAGAGAAAAACATCAATCATTACCCTCCCACCACACACACACACACTGACCATGGCCAGCACTGGGGAGGAGCCTGCAACTGAGGTACATGGCCTTGACCAGAATAGATGTGCCCTTGATCAGAATCGAACCCGGGACTCTTCAGTCCTCAGGCCAAAGCTCTATCCACTGAGCCAAACCAGCTAGGGCTCCCTGTAATTTTTAATTCTCAAAGTTGTCCCCACTGAACTTCCAGCAATTTGTCAACTCCATTTAGGGTTTTTCTACACCCTCTCTCATTTCCTCCTGAGTCTGTTCCAGTAGCCACAATGACCTATATTCACCTGTCTCTCCAATCCTGTGGGCAGTGGTTTGCACTGTGTCCTCTCCTCTCTTATAGGTCAAACAAGATTTGTTGATTTTTCATTCTGTTCAGCTTTTTACTTATTGTTAGAATGGAGTTGCAACTTCTAAGCACCTTATATGTGGGAAGCTGGCAACCTCAGTGTTTTTTTTAGCATTAATTCAATTCCTGAGTTTAAATAGTAATTACATCTCACAACTACTTTTTGCTTTATTTATTTTCAGGAGTCTTTTAATAACCGCCAGATCTAATTCAGAAAGTGTCATATATATATATATGTCATATATATGCCTAATATGCAAATTGTTCCCTCGGGAGTTCAACTGGGAAACCAGGAGCTTGATTGCTTGCTATGATGTGCACTGACCACCAGGGGGTGGCGCGGAACGAAGGAAGACCCTGGCCAGCAGCTGGAAGGCCCCAATCAGCTCTGATTGCCAGCCAGGCCTAGGGAGCCTACCCATGCAAAGGATGGTCTGAAATTAAAACTTTTTAAATTGAAAAGCAGTCTATGGTGGGTAGTCATGTCCTAGGCCAGTATCTTCCCTGACAAAGATCAACTTTGATCTTAACTCAGCTTATTGTCTTTTTGCATCTATGATAACATACCTTTGGAATGTCAGAGTAACTTGTAACTTCCCTTTTTCTGGACCCCTCAGGGCACAACCAGTGTGTCAGGGTGCCAGGGCTAAGACCACAAGTTCCCTCATTGTTATTATTTGTTATTTGTCTATTGTTACTTGTTAGTGTCAGTTATTGACTGGTAACTATCCTGTACCCACCTATGTAAAAGAAACATGTCTATCAGTTTACTTTTTATCCAATCCCAGAGGTTTCCACGCTTTGCTTTCTCCCACTTCCCTAATCTATCACCAGTGGATTTTATGTAACCCACTTACATCTCCTCCTTCGAGGGTAATTTATAGAAATAGGTGAAAAACCGCCATTCTCCAGAGCATTATCTCAATGTAACCGTACAATCAATGGGGCCGGGCTGCCTGTCACTACCTGAGCCAATTAAGTGGAGACATGAGCGTTTATTCCAATAATGCAGACAGAATGGGAGAGCAGCAGCTCATCCACAAAAATCTGCTCTGCACCCCACCATAAGCCAGCTGCTTATATTGGGTAGGAGGACAAAGATTACATGGGGAAGTAGGCAAAAGGGATATGCCGAATGGGCAGTTTACAGGCATGCACAGGGCTGGGGGTCTTCACAGGGCTGGCTGGTTTCTGCAACAAAGTTGTTAATCGTTTCAAGATAATCTGCATTTCCAGGTGCAACTCCCAGCCAGGTCAGAATGTGCCTTCTTTAATTAAAACAATCACAGTTAACAGGGCATGATTAATATTTCTACAATTATAGCTGGTCCCCAAAATTCTATTTCTGTCCCTGTCATTTCCCCACTGCTATTTTTATCATTATATCTATGAAATTAGTTTTAGATGATGAAAAATCTCATCCTGCTGGACTGCATTTTCTTCTGCCTAGAAAGCAGTTCTTGGGGATGGAGTACAGCAAATGCAGGATCTAAAAAGAGGAAGAAGACATTAAATACAGCAGCAAGCTATCAGACTACAAAAAAATAAACAGGAAAAAATTAAAAAGAATTCCTGCAACCCAGTTAGGTTGGATAAGTCAATTCCAAAAAAAAACCCTTCTCATTGCTTTACCTTGGAGATGGTTTCCCTAATTTGTTGAATGTTGCTTTCTATTAATTGAGAATTGTCAGAAAGATTAAAACAGCACATTCCTTCAGATTCCTCACAACCATGGTTATGCCACAACAACAAATAACCTATCGCTGCTCAATTCTCTAGAACTGCCTCCCTGACCTGGTTCAGCTCTTGATTTATCCCACGTGTAGCCCTGGAAGTGGCATTCAGGGCTTTTACCATGCCACAAGCGAACCAGGTCACTTCTACATTAAGGGAGCCTACCATCACCAGCATTAAAAAAATGGCTAAAGCAATAATTCAGCAGGGCTCCACAGGGGGAGGTCGTCTCTGCAGTCCGGTGCCATGGCTATGAGAAGGTCTCTTTTGGTTTGGACCCTGAGATGTTTTGGGGCCATAAAGACTGTCAGTCGTCCTAAGGAGCAAAGCCCCCTGTTCCTCCTGTTGACAGTTATCCCACATTTCAGAAACCAATCAGCCTGCACCTTAGTATGTCCATTACTATAAGGGAAGGAGAAATGATGAGAACAATTCATATTGTAGTTATTAGATACTTAAAGACAATACATAGAACACCTGGTAATAAGTCAGACATTCACCACAGAAAGTTACTGCGGCAACATTTAGAGCAGCGGTTCTCAGCCTGTGGGTTGCGACCCCTCTGGTGATCGAATGACCCTTTCACAGGGTCGCCTAAGACCATCGGAAAACACATATATAATTACATATTGTTTTTGTGATTAATCACTATGCTTTAATTATGTTCAATTTGAAACAATGAAAATACATCCCGCATATCAGATATTTACATGACGATTCATAACAGTAGCAAAATTACAGTTATGAAGTAGCAACGAAAATAATTTTATGGTTGGGGGTCACCACAACATGAGGAACTGTACTAAAGGTTCGCGGCTTAGGCAGGTTGAGAACCACTGCTTTAGAGAAAACATCCTTACCCAAAACGAATAGAATCCTATATAATAAAAGCCCAGGGACCTAAAAGCAGCACGACCAGAACAACTGGAACAATTGGGGCCCCTTGCCCTGGCCTGCCCCACCCCCAATCGGCCCCCATGGGGGCGGGCGGACTGGATCCCACCAGTGCACGAATTTGTGCACCAGGCCTCTAGCAATTCTATAAATTAGCAATAGGTGTCCCAATGCCTATTAGGCAAAATGTAAAGGTCCGTTCTACATAGGTTCTTCCATTGCCAGCTTTAGAGCAGTTGGAGTGGAAAGATGCATGTCTCAGGGTCTCGTCCACGTCTCCTCTGGTTGGCCCTTCGTCCTTGCTCTGCTTGTGTCTGTCTAACTGCCTACCACATCCCCCATCAAGGACCTTGACTCTGAATTCTTCCATGGAAAAGGGGTATAGGCTCTCCTATGAAAATACTTCATGCTGAGGAGGGACAGAAGTTTTCTTTCAGAGTCAAGAGAGCCTTGCTCTCTGTCAGAGGGACAATGAAGCCTGGACACAGAAGGAGGTGGCAGTGGTGTCTAGAGGAGGTATTCCCTAAGTGTGAGTAGGGCTTGTAACCTGGGGGAGATAAACTGTTATAAAATTCAGTATTATTGGGCAAAAGTTAGGAGAGCAAGAATTGCGACAAATGGTCTGGTGAAGGAAAAAACATTTTAGTTCTAATAATCCCCCCCCCCCCCGAAAATCACCCTCATTTTTATTAAAGAGCCAAATTAAGACCAATTTATTACAATTTAGCCTGATTGTTTGCATGAACACAATAAGAATAATAGGTGATCATATAGGCTTTTAATATATATTCCATACTTTGCTGGAATCTCATGATCAAGCTTTAATTAGCCCCACAGAGCAAAGAAGCTGAACCATGTAGCTGCCATCAGGTTTGCATGCAATACCCATAGACTTCGGTGAATTCCTCAAGTTGAGGTCCCTAATGATGTCTTGAGGTTCCTTCCTTGCCATCTCTCGGGAAAGCAATCTTCGTTCCAACCTTCGTTCATAGAAAGACTGCCATGAACCACATGACCAAGCAAGGTACCAGGCTTTCTCCAAGGCGCTCTAATTGGCTTCATTCCTTAAAATCATGTGTAGGCATTTAATTATCACTGAAAAGCTTTATCATAAACCCTTCATTTTGTTAGGGGCAGAAATAGAATATTGGGGACCAGCTACAATTATAAGAAATATTAATAATGATGGTTCTGTTCTGATTAGAGAAAGCATATTCTAACTTGGCTGAGACATAGGAGCTGACATTGGAATGTAGTCATCCTCCTTTACCAAGAACAGCTTATCATTATGAAAAGATTTACAATCTCGTGGCTGAAACCATCTAGTCCTACCACCCCCAACCCCTATTACCTGTAATCTGGTCCTGGGGCACCTGGAGGCGCCAGCCTTCTGCGACCACTCCCCGAGCCCGCATGACTTGTAACCTGTAATGATAACACCGTGCCTACTTTCCCATGCCTGTAATTCCTACTTTCCCACGTAATCTTTGTCCTTCTACCCAATATAAGCAACTGGCTTATAGGGAGAGGAGAGCAGATTTCTGTGGATGGCCTGCTGCTCTCCCACACTGCTGGAATTATTGGAATAAACGCTCATCTGTTATTCAACCCTGTCTCTGCTCAATTGGCTGAAGTAGTGACATGCAACCTGGACCCCTTGGTTGTCCGGTTACATAACCTGGTGACTCTGGTGGGATGTAAGCGAGGGACTACTCTGGGTGAGTATCAGGGATCTCACTTGCTGCCTGGACTGGGGTTCCTGGGGCTGAGGCCTGGACTTTTTTATTCAGAGCACTGCCAGGAATTTTTCTGTTTTGAATCCCAGCTGCAGCCTCGTCTCACCTAAGATGTAAGTTGAATCAAGCATTTCTGTATGACAGGAGGAGGAATCAGGTGAGCCTGACCAGGTCTTGGTGGCAAGGGACCTCCAGCAGTCCTTGCCTGGTCTCTGAGCCCTTAGTCTGATCCACTCTGGGACGAGATACACTGCTCTGCTTCAGTAGTGTTTTAAATGGAGGGCATTCTGAGGTTTCTGTGGCTGGACAGACAAGGAGCATGGTGTGAAGCTCTTGTTTATGGTTGTGCGCACCTATAAATGTTGTACATAGAGTGTCCCTGTTGATTGTTGTTTTGTGTCTCTTTGTTGTTGGTTTAACTTATTTAAAAATGGGGGCATATCCCACTTTGCTGTGGGGTCCCAGCTGCTTGTGGCAGACTGAACCCATGGCAGGGATTGCAGGAACGTCCCAGCAGCTGCCGAGTTCTTAATCTTGGGGACCCTCCTTGCTCTCCCTCTCAAGGCATCAGCTGCCTGAAATTCTTAGCTAGTGAGAGTTTTGTCTGTCTGTAATGTAAATTGGTTAAGGATGTTTCTTGCTTGCTTTCTAATCTTTTGAGGACTTGGTTTACTGTTCATCATTTTATGAACACAGGGAACCCTCTGTTTCTGCTGTTTGGGCTTTGGGCCACTCAGAACCAAAGGCCATTGCTGTTCTGGGTTAGTGTAAAATAAGATTCTAGGGCTAATGTCCCAGTCCCTCCTTTTGGGAGCACTCACCTATTTACTTTAGGGGTTGTTTTTGTTCCTATTTTGAAACAGGATAAGATCTCTTTTTATATGCAAAATTTCATGTTGTTACAGTTGTTACAGTCTACTCAGAAAGACAACTATGGGAAATAAGCCTTCTAAACCCCCAAAGTTTTTCTCCTAGAAGGGCCAGATCTGCAGAAGTGCCCTCAGGCAGGGGCCACCCCCACTTTGTAAAGAAAAAAAAAGTATTTGGTAACAAAACATTGGAGTTATACCAGTTTAAATAGTAGAAATTATTAAATATCTAGGTATTTTGAAATAAGTTGATACTGAAATATTAATTAACCTGAGTTTGCCTAGTTTTGATCTCTTATTACAGAAAAGCCCAGTGTGAGTTTCTGTGAACGAGGTTCTGAGTGCTGGCCTCTAAGAGGGTGCCTGTGTCTGTAGTAGACTCTGTCTCTCCCTGCCAGCTGGGATCCCTGCTGAATTTGAGAGCCAGATGTTATACGTGCGCTTCGTCCCAGCTCTGGTGCGCTGGGCTTGGGATCCTGGTTTGAAAATGAGACCCCACACTACTTGGGGGAATTTTGCAGCTGAGATATCTCTCCCAAATCTCAGCCACCAGCATCTCTGCCCTTCCTATGAGTCTCGATGTGGTTTCTTTCTGTAAATCCTTCAGCTAGTTTCAGTTGGTTATTCAGGTTGATTGCTCTATCTTTGCATTATAATTCCAGTTTGATCCTGGGAGGAGGTGAGTGTAACATCCAACTACTCTGCCACCATCTTGGACAAAAATACCTTTAAAAAAAAATGCTTTCAAGAGAGCATTCTCAGAAACCAACGTTAACAACCCTTAGTTCTATATTCCTGGGCCAGCTTGCTCTAATCATTGCTATCTGCTGGTCTTGATAGAAATAGCTCAAAAGTGCTCCGTAAAGTCAGGAACAAGGGAAAGGAGTCAGGATTCACAGGCAGGACCCTGCAGGCAGAAGAGGGTCTAGGGCCTAGGCCAAGCCATCTGCTCTTAGCCAACCCAATTAGTTATCAGGAGGGATTTTCTTCTCGTTGGGAGAGGCCTACCAGTGAGTTAAAGAAAATATGTG
>NW_006285779.1:7399847-7403525 GCF_000327345.1 Myotis davidii
TTCAAGTAGTTGTAACATATGTGTTTGTACCCGAGTTCCTATGGTCAGGAGTGGGAGCACAATAGGAGAACCTGAGAAAGCAGAGCTGGATGAAGAGACCAGCCTCTGGGAAGACCAACCTCTGAGTCGGCTGAGGGACGCTCTCAACATGTTTTCTTATGACTTGGGCCATTTCAGCCTGTTGATCGTTATTTTAACTGCTGGGGATATTTCAGGAAACAATGTAATGCTCAGAACAAAAACAGAGAGTAGTGTGTATTCTTTTAGGAGCTGCTCATGACAGTTGCCAAGAAATCAAGATCAGCCGAAACCGGTTTGGCTCAGCGGATAGAGCATCGGCCTGCGGACTGAAAGGTCCCGGGTTCGATTCCGGTCAAGGGCATGTACCTGGGTTGCGGGCACATCCCCAGTGGGGAGCATGATTCAGTGGTTGAGTATCAACTTACGAACCAGGAGGCCACGATTCGATTAGGGGTCAGGGCACATGCTCAGGTTCTGGGCTCGATCCCCAGTGTGGGGTGTGCAGGAGGCAGCCAATCAGTGATTCTCTCTCATCATTGATGTTTCTATCTCTCGCCCTCACCTTTCCTCTCTGAAATCAATAAAAACACATTTTATAAAAAGAGAGAGAAAAAAGATCAGATAAATGCCTTGGGGGCCAAGGCCCTGAAGACCCTGAAGACACATGGCCCTCAAAAAGTCCACCAACACATACATTTTCAACTTCCCTGCAGAGTGCTCCAAAAGAGAAAGCCCATGAAATCTAGAACAAATCATTTGACTCCTACAGCAAGAAAGGGATGAGTCACTAGTATGGCTACCAGTAAATGTTTTTCCCCTACCAATGTATTCTCAGAAAGGGATGAAGTTTCACTCCCATTGACCAGGGTGGACATGCTGGAGAAAGGTTGGGTGATACTCTTTAAAGTTTATTTTAAATGAGAGGACTGTTGCAGTTCTAAAGATAAGAAGAAGTATATTTTGAGTAAAGTTTTGAAGGTGGAGAAAGAAAAATCAGGCTAGGAGGGCCTCAATCATGGGCGGGTTCCGTCATGGGGTACTATCTGGTTGCATGTTGTAAAGCTCCTTACTTCTGCCATCTGATCTTCCAATTCTTCAGTGTTTAATGTGGAAAGCATGTTGTTGATATAGAA
The DNA here is from genome assembly GCF_000327345.1 of Myotis davidii. NCBI lineage: Eukaryota > Metazoa > Chordata > Mammalia > Chiroptera > Vespertilionidae > Myotis > Myotis davidii. The sequence goes on from NW_006285779.1 coordinate 7,401,002, forward strand.
TGGAGGGGAGTACAGAGGCCTTCTTCAAGCAACGCAGCCAGAGATTCCCAAGTTCCGGTTGAATTTAGCTGTACACTTAAATATATTGACATTTCACTCTTTTGCTCCCTCTAAAAGAGAGAGAGAGAGAGAGAGAGAGAGAGAGAGAGAGAGAGAGAGCTTTTTTAGCCTCATAGTTATTTATGGTGGATGAGAGAATGTGTAGTGATTTCAAAAGTTCATCAGTTTAGTTAAGGTCCCAGGGAACAGGAAGAGGCTGGAGAGCAGTGTGAACATGATAAGAATGGGGGTTTTATTTAGATCACTCTTTGTCAGAAATTTGTATTCTCCTATGAGTGGTATTTGTGTCCTTGAGCCCAGGATAAGGTCAGGGGTGGGGACCAAAGAGCCAGATAAGGTAGAAACCAGTACACCTACCCCACCCCTTACGTACATACACCCTCTACTTCCATAGAACTGGTTTTCTTTTTGTTGCTATAACATTTTTGGCAACAATCAATCCCTTTAGAATTTTTATTTTCTACTGTACAGAAAAAAAGAACTCAACAAACTTAAAACTCCAATTACTTGTGTCTCTGGTGTTCATGTCTAATTCTTGCCATGATATTTGTGTATATAGTCATCAGTGTGAATCTACTACATTGTGTTCTAATTTTTCACTCATTATGCTTTGTCTTTACATTCCCATGTGTGATAGTTATGTTCACTAAAAGTCCCAAATATGTAGGCCACATACCCTGCCATTTTTATTAGCTACCAATTCCTAGCCATCCTCCAATGGTTGGATTTGCAAAATTAGGATAAATCTTTGCAGTTTGAATAGGGGTGGCAGTCATCCCTAGATGTATTTTCCTAGAAAGGTCTGAGCTAAGCAGAAACATGTTTCAACTCCCACACTATTTCCAGAGTTGGAAAGGTTCAGGCCCAGAAGAAATGAAATTAGCTGGAAGGTTTTGGTTGCTTACTATTTTATAACAGGTTATAGGTTTAAAGTCCAAAAGGGCTCGAATTTCTACCCCATGTTTGACGTCTCAGACCTCAATCCAGAGGAGAGCGAGCTGAGCTGGCTTTCCTACACCCCGACACACGACAGTGATGTGAAGGCTCAGGGGGCCTGGCCCAGCCCTCTCCACCACGGTGTGTGGGGACAGAGGTACCAGCCATACCGGCATCTGTAGCTGCCAACCTACTTTCTCTGGATCTTCTGGGGTGAATCAGAGGCGTACCTGCTGCTCATCTTGCAGAATAACAACTCCCACAGGAGTTGCTGGGAGTGGCAAGAAGAATGAATGGTGAGCAGCAGTGCTGTGTAAGGCCTGGTAGGACCTTAGGGAACATAGAAAGGAGAAGCACAGATGGACCGGACACAGCCAGACGCCAGCTAGAAGCTGCCCAAAGGCTTTTAAGAGCCGAGCGACAGGGAGAGTGAAAAAGTCCAAAGCTCAGGAGCTGCGGGAGCCTCATAAAGGTCGGCCTTTTCACCTCCGTCCTTTACTATTTTCCTCTTCACGTAAACACCTGTAGTTCCCATAAAATATCCTTTGAGTGTCCAGCTGAAATGAAAGGACTGTCCTTTTCTGCTTGCAGGCCAAAACTGCCTCTTTATTTGTTATTCTTTTCCCAGCACAACATCCAGGACCAAGTGAGTACTCCGGGGAGCTTTGGTGAAGCGAGCCCTCTTCTTACATTCTTCTGCGTTACTGGTAAACTCCAGCATGAGATTCCAGTCCCAAGTAAAGGCAATACTCTGTTCTTAAATAGAGCCTGGGACGGACCTGGGTGATTTTCTGGGGGGGGTTTTGTTTGTTTGTTTTTTTTAAAAAAAATATGTTTTTTTATTGATATTAGAGAGTGAAGAAGGGAAAGGGACAGAGAGAAACATCGAACATCTGCCTCCACATGCATGCTGACTGGGAACCAAACCTGCAACCTGGGTACTTCATTGTGGTTTGATATCTCGTATAGGTTGAAGAGAGTAGTTGATTTTATTGACTCTCGTAGCCAATAGGATGTCTCACATTTAACAGATGCACTTGCAATCCCATTAACCAGTGTAGTTTAAGATGTATGATGAGTTAATACCAAAGCCAAGTAAAATGCTTAATTCTATTCTCCTTTCTCTGTGTGCCTTTCCAGCAGAGCTCTCAATCCCATTGACATAGATCGCGCACCAAGAATTCAGTTCAGGTTCTTGGCAAATGGGCATCAGCATCACCCATTAGCCAACAGGATGGAGATCACATCTTTAAATTCTCTGAAGCAGCCATCACTGTGCAAGGATGGAGAAGAGTGTCAAGAAAATGGAATTCTACAGAAGGGTGTCCCCACCCCTGGGGATAAGAAGGAGTCCGGCCAGGCCTCTAACGGGTACTCAGTGGTGCTGAGCCTCAGTGCAGGAGATGACACTCCGCACTCCATTCCAGCTGCCACCACCGCCCTAGTGGGTGAGGTTCACCAAGAGGAACGGGAGACCTGGGGCAAGAAGATGGATTTCCTCCTGTCGGTCATTGGCTATGCCGTGGAC
>NW_006285779.1:7403569-7416314 GCF_000327345.1 Myotis davidii
CGAGCAATCTTTTCTGTCTTGCTTTACCAATATGGGTCTGGGAACATGATTGCTTAGACATAGAAACTTATCTAAAAGATAAATCTCCAGACTAAGTCTGCGTGTCTCAGGCTCTCTGAACCGTGGAGCTGGGTGAATCTCCCAAACCTGACCTCAGCAGATCTTCAGCATCATCCGCCAGCATTGGTGCTCCCTTCTCCTCCCTGCATTATCCACGCTCCACTTCCACCCAGCGAGATGTGGGGGTCACCAGCTGCACTGTGCTGAGCTACTTCACTCCTGCTGGCAGATTCTGCTCAGAGGAGTCCAGAGAGGGGAGATCTGTGGCAGGAACAAATGGGTGGTAGCTCTAGGGTCCAGACCCTCCTGGGCCTTTGGACCCGTGTGAGACCAGAGAAGGGTGTCAGCTCAGGTCCAGAGTCATAAGTCACAGCCTGGGCATGGTCCAGAGCTGAACCCAGACAAGCATGACATTCATACCAACCCCAAGCCATGCACAGATGTGTCTCATGTCTCCAACAAAAGGCTTAGGTTTTTGAGGCCAGCGACTAGTTCTTGTTCCTCCTTCTACCCCTAACACCTTCAGAGCAGTGAACTTGTCGATTATGAAAAATAGTAGGCATGGATATGGGAGCCCCAAAGAGGGGAGTGAGTAGGTATGGGACTGACATTGGACTTGCTATCAGAACAGGAAAAGGACGAGAGATGGGAGTCAAATCAGCTGATATTTATTTTGACAGGAGCTCTGGCAACAGATTTTGGAGGACAGCTAAAATGAGGTTGCGGCGGGCGGGCGGGGGCAGGTGAGGGAGTAACTCATTTGTGTCCATTGCTTAACACAGAACTGCCTGTCTTTGCTGCTTTTAAGGGCCATGGTCCATGCAGCTGCAAAAGCAGTTCCTGTTGAGGGGAGGGGAGCTGACTCCCTGCCTGGGAGGAGCAGAACCTTATCTCCAGCTCAGGAGGACTCACCTTTAGCCCGAGTGTTACTTAAGGTGCTGGGTCACCAGTGCTACACTCATTCCCTACGGTGAAGTCAGGCGAGCAAAAACCCTTTGGACAAATGCCACCAAGAGAACACAACATGGTTCTTATTCTCAATCCAGATTTCCCCAGATTGTAAATTAGGTGGGGCCTTTCTGGGCGACACTGACTTCAGGCTTCTAGGTTCAAAGCACTTAATGGGAGGGTAAGTTGTCAGGGGAAATCACAGCTCATCCATCCTGTGGGCTAAAACTCAGGCTGCAGGCGAGCGAGCAGCCTTAACTTGGCATTTCCACATTCTGCCTCAGCCATGAGAGACCAGCATCGCCAGACATGCAGCAGCTCCGCCTTTTCTCAGCCTGTGACAAACTACCCGGTTCGGCCACATCTGCCCAAGTGGCTCAGGAGGGAGTGTTCTGGCTCAGTGGAATTAGAGAAAATAGTTCGCTATCGATAATCAATAGTGAACAAAGTTCTAATTCAGTGACTCATAGATTACTGCAGCTGTTTGTCACGGAGATCTGATCCAAGGTTCCCAAACGCCGATCCATGGACTGGTTGCATCAGAAATCCTAGGGAGCTTAAACATGTTTTGTGAGACCCATACCTGGAGCTCCTGCTTCAGGAAGTCTGGGTAGATGTGTGTTTTTAAGCCCACCAGTGAGTATGATGGCTGGCTGGGTTTGGGAACCTCAGCTCTCCTCAACCCAGTCATTTGCTAGGGAAGCCAATACTCACAGAGGAGATGTGGCCCCAGGACCTCCAGGCAGTTAGAAGTGGAACTAACTGGTCCCAGTGCCTGTTCTGTTGACTCCCAAGCCCAGCTTTCTTTCCGTTTGCTCTCTGCCTCCGCCAAAACCTCACTTGCGCTGTGCAGCTATGTCTGCTGCTACTGGTAAAGCACCAAACCAGTGGAGCACAGTGTGGGGGTCACTCAGCATAAGAGCCAGGGTCCATGATGCTGGGCATCAGGTGGCTCTGGGGTTCCCAGTGTGGACCCTGGCGTGCGGATCAGTTAGGTCTTCCTGGGACAGATGAGGGCAGGGAGTAAAATTGTCTTTCATCTGCCTCAGGGGCGTTCCTTATCCCCTACACCATCATGGCCATTTTTGGGGGGATCCCACTCTTCTACATGGAGCTTGCGCTGGGCCAGTACCACCGAAACGGGTGCATTTCAGTATGGAGAAAAATCTGCCCGATTTTCAAAGGTAACCAAAGGCTTGAGTGGGTGGGTTTTCCAAGAAGTGGTGATTTCCATCATTGGGCGGGAGCTGGGGACCTTCTGGAGTCAGGTCTTCGGTCACCCTGGAAGATAACTTGAGCACAATAATTAAGTTTTGACTGCTCAGGTGGTAGGAGACAATTAAAGGGAAATAGAATAAGTGACCATCCAAAGTAAACTGAATAGAAAAGCTTAAAAGCATTAACAGCGCACACACAATTTCTGAAGCATGTGATCTTGCAAATCCATGTAAGTCATTTTACCATATCACCACTTTTCCACTGCCTCCCGGAGTGGCAGCCCCCCCACCCCACCCCTACCCCCGCAGTGCCCTCCAATGCCCTGTTCCGTCTTTCACTGTTGGGCTGCCTTTTACACTTGGCCTCCCTCACCCTCTGTCCCAGGGATTGGTTACACCACCTGCATCATTGCCCTTTACACTGCCTTCTACTACAACACCATCATGGCCTGGGCACTCTACTACCTCATCTCCTCCTTCACCGCCCAGCTGCCCTGGACCAACTGCAAGAACTCCTGGAACACTGCCAACTGCACCAACTACTTCTCGGAGGACAACATCACCTGGACACTCCACTCCACGTCCCCTGCGGAGGAATTTTACACGTAAGTGCCTATAAGTGAGGGGGTGGTTTGTTGAGGGCGGGCCACACCCCTGGGGTTTGGCCCAGGCTGGATCTCTACCTTGAATGCTCTGTAACCTGGCTGTCTGTGCCATCTGGTCCTTTCCCATGTGCCATGCCAGGCAGCTCTGACATGCCCAGAACGATCCCTACTGTCTCATTCCAAAATTCCACCCCTGCTCCAACCTCCCTTCTTCCTGGGCCCCCTCCCAGCCGGTGTCAGGGAAGCCAAGCTTCTGGCCACTTCAATAGTTTGAATACAGTCACAGTGTCTAGTTCCATGTGTTCACTTCCTAAGTGGGATCTACCCTTTGGAAGTAGGGACTAGGGAGTATTCTTTAAAGCTGGCTTTTGGCAATGGCAGGCCAAAGAGAGTGCTCGTTTGGGGTGGGGAAGGGGTCTTCTACCGACACATACAAATCCTCATGGTCCTGAAGCCAGTCATGCTGGTTGGTCAGGCCCGAGCCAGGCAAGGGGAGACCGGAAGACTGCCTTGGGGCTGAGCATGTTCCCCGGGGTTGGTCGGCTGAATGTGTTGGTCTCTCCTTCAGGATGGGCAGAGCCCATCCCAGCTCTTGCTGCGGCTTAGTGACCACCTGGTGCTGGCTGTGCCGTGTCCATTCCTTCTCTTGGCACCTCCTGCAGGTGTCAGCAGCTGTGTGCTCAGGTCACTATTCGTACCATCTCCTGGGCCTTTCTGTCTCTTTCACTCCAGGCGCCACATCCTGCAGATCCACCGCTCTACGGGACTCGAGGACCTGGGCAGCATCAGCTGGCAGCTTGTCCTCTGCATCCTGCCAATCTTCGCTGTTATCTACTTTAGCATCTGGAAAGGCGTCAAAACATCTGGCAAGGTGAGGAGACTGACTGCTGATCCAGGCCTGCCAAGCAGCCCGGAGGCTCTCAAATTCAGAACTCGGTAGCCCAGACAGCCATAGACAGAGGGACATTTCCTTCCATACCAGACATATCCCATAATGCTCAATCTCTCTTCACCAAATCTGTTAGAAAGTTCTAGAAATGGGCCAATCCCAAGAACAATTACATGATTTCTAAAAAATTTCTTTAGCCCCCTGTTAATGTCATCATTAATAATAGTGGCAATAACTTATTGAAACCCCTCGCGGACCATGTCCAGTGCTTTATACACACTGGCTATTGATCGTTTCCTGCCACATACTTCACCCGCTTACAGCTGGGGAGTGCGTTTGGAGGTAGTAAGTACCAGCAAGCGGTGGATCAGATCCCTGGCTGATTCCAAATGCTGTGATCTTTCCGCCACACCCACCCTGCCTCCTATAATTACAGGAAAAAGGAAAAGAAAGAAAGGGAGACCTCCTTTCTTAGGGGTTTTCAAGAATAAAAGACACCAAACAGCCACGTGGGAATAACCTGTGTCTCCTTCCTCACAGGTGGTGTGGGTGACAGCTACCTTCCCTTACATCGTCCTTGTGGTCCTGCTAGTGAGGGGGGCCACCCTCCCTGGAGCCTGGAGGGGTGTTCTCTTCTACTTGAAACCAAACTGGCAGAAACTCCTGGAGACAGAGGTAAGATGATAAGGAAAATGGTGTGCACCTATCTGTCGTTTTACCAAGCGAAGCTAGTCCTCCAAATAGGATAATAGCAACAAGTAAAATTTGGGTTCAATGGCAAGTTTGCAATGATGCTTTTATTCAGAAATACAAGCATGAAAAGTACAGTCGAGGGCCCTGGGTTGGTTTATGCCTACGTGATAAGAAGAGAAATCGCATTTGTTTGCATCTGAGATGTGGCCATCCCTGTAACGGGCCTGGAGAGCTGCTTCTTTGTATCTGTACACAGCCAAGAGGGTGCTGGCCCTGCTGGTACCACGTGTTGGCCCAGGTCTCAGCCCTTACCTTACTTCTGCTGTGTTCCAGGTGTGGGTAGCTGCTGCCTCTCAGATCTTCTTCTCTCTTGGTCCTGGCTTTGGGGTCCTACTGGCTTTTGCTAGCTACAACAAGTTCAACAACAACTGTTATCAGTGAGTATCACGGGCCCTCCAAGCAAAGCTGAAAAGTGGGATGAATATATATCAGCCGGTTGGGAGGAACCGAAGGCCTCCATCCTGGCTGGGCTCAGGCCATGTTGACACTCTGGCCCTCAGAGGTGCCACAGGTCCCTGACCAATTCACCCACAGCCAGAGCCTCATCCGGGCCACTCAGGGGTTGAGAGAGGCCCCAGGCCACTTCCACTTTGTGAGAGTCTCTGTCTACTAAAAACATTAATTCAGAAATTCTAATGCAGGCTTACAAAAATTATAACAGACACTAAATGTTAATATTTGACTTATTGTATTTAACAACACAATTATAATGTGATAATTTGTTTATATAGGATGTACCGCCCCTCAAAAAAAATGTATACGTACTTTGAATAATTATTAATTCCAATAGGTTAAATCTGAAAAGAAAAAAAAACATTAATTGAGCTATTAACAATGTATGTGTATACATTTTTTTGGACATCCTATATATATATATATACACAAAAGAATGATTGAACTATGTTGACCAACACAAAATGCCATAATTTTTGTGGCAAATCTTATTTCAGAAATGTTGACAAAACAGAGAGCATTGCACCAATTATGATTTAAATATCACTCATCATCTTTAGAGTGGGCTTTGTTTTAATGTTCTATCACAGATGGCAAGGTGCAGCAATCAAATTATGCTAGTCATAAGATAATTACAGAACTTGTTTTTGTGTGTGTGTGTGTGTGTTTTAAATGAATTTACATACAACCCAAGAGATATGGCCTTGCGTTAGGACACCAGCCAGAAGTCCGATGATGAGCTCTTATGTTAAAAGTGTCAGAATATCACCGCGGCAGCCTTCTAACCTCATTTGCAAGTCGAAATCTGAGGACTTAACAAATGTGAGGCCAAGGTCCCCGTCTGGCTCCCACTGCAGCCCAGGCCCCACTTCAGAGCAGCCGTGTTTGAAACCGAGGGGTGGACGCTGTGCTGGTTTGCAACAGGACTGCATTTGAAACTCCCCCTAAGCTGCGGTCCTCCCTGCATGCGTGCCGACCATGGCAGCTTGTGAGGCCGGGCGCCTGGAGTCGGGGAGGGGACACCAGCACAGGCTTGAAGTCCCTGTGAGCGCAGCCTGCTCACCCTTGCCCCAGCTGGAGGCAGATGCTCCTCAGACTCCTGACTTGGAAACGCCTCAGCCCCTTGGGTTTTCTGCTCCAGAGACGCCCTGGTGACCAGTGCGGTGAACTGCATGACCAGCTTGCTCTCGGGGTTTGTCATTTTCACGGTGCTTGGATATATGGCTGAGATGAGGAAGGAAGATGTGTCCGAGGTGGCCAAGGATGCGGGTAGGACCTTTGTTCTGTTTAGGTCCCTCACTCCCGATGAATTGCTTTGCTGCTCATTGGATCTTTTCAGTATCTAACTTTTGAGTGATTTCTAAATGTTTCTTTTAAAATTTCCAAAGATTTTAGAGAGATTTAATGCCTCGGGGAGCTCAACCCTTTCCAGGCCATGGTGGGAATGGGGCGGCTCCCTTGTACCCAGTACTGGGGTCTTGACTACACTGTGGGCCTCTCCTCTCTCCCCTCTGTCTCAGGCCCCACTCTCCTCTTCATCGCATACGCAGAAGCCATCGCCAACATGCCGGCGTCCACATTCTTTGCCATCATCTTCTTCTTGATGTTAATCACACTGGGCTTGGATAGCACAGTGAGTGAACGGGGAGGGGAATCTGGCTCTGGGCAGGCAGAACAGGAGCGGGGAAAGGAGGGGAGGAGGAAGGGGAGGGGATGGAGGAAGTTGTACCCATTCCCTTCCAATCTGGCCTGTTCCACCCCCTCCTCCCCCCAACCCCCGTCCCAGGGGCTCCCCCAGCCCATTGTTCAATCCTCATCAACTGTGCTTATCATCCTCCAGTATCCTAGAGAGTCATTAATGGGGTGACTGTGTGTATGTACACAAGCACAGGCCAAGGGCTCAGCATATGTAAACTGTTATTACTGTGCACTGTCCCTTGACCAGATGGCAGCAGCTTGACCAGATGGCCAAGGCAAGGTCCCTCTGTGTCTCTGTGCCCTGCCACCCAACATTCAGCCTGATGCTCTGCACTTGGCTTTGAGCTGGCTTTCCTGGGGCAACGAAAGGCTCCCCAAGAGACCTCACATAAAAAGTCCTGTCCATATGCTATATTTTCTTTCCTTCATCTCCTTTGCGGTGGGTTCTAAGTCAGAGTGTAGACAGAAAAATATACTTCCAGGGAGGGCTGACGAATAGGGGGAAGTGGTCACTCGGCAGTCTTGTCTCTCCCTCCTGTTTGCTGTCCTAGGAGGTAACAGATTTGTCCCAAAGCCTCCCTGTGACCATCTGTGTGCGTGTCTCAGTTTGCAGGCTTGGAGGCGGTGGTCACCGGTGTGCTGGATGAGTTTCCCCACATCTGGTCCAAGCGCCGGGAGTTGTTTGTGCTTGGTGTGGTCATTACCTGCTTCTTTGGGTCCCTGGCCACCCTGACCTTTGTGAGTACCACGACCCTCAGCTTTGAGTCGGCCTCGCCAGAGGCAACAGAACACTACATGAAGCCGCTCCTTTCCTCCCATCCCACATGGAGCCCTGGCTTTGGGGCTTATAAAAGGCTGTGACTGCTTATAAAAAGCTTGCCGTCGAGGATAAAAAGAAAAGCTGGTTCTGGTGGCGCCTGTTGGTAGAATCTGTGCTAGTTATCCGGAGGCTCTTCACATTTTACAGGAAATCCAATTAGATTTCAGGGTTGGCAGGATATCTTGAGAAAAACTAAGATTTGCTTTTCCGGTTTATTTCCAGTCCTTAGAGCTGCTTTCATGGCAATAACGCCCTCATGTCTTCCTATGCGGAACATCTGGAGGCTGGTGTCCCATGTTTGTAATGTCACCTTGTCTCCTCCAGAGAATTCATAATGGTGAAGGAGTGAGACCCTCTCTAGGGTTTGTTTGTCTGTTTGCTGCTAGATGAAGCAAATACTGTACAACGGGCATTAGGTAGTACCCATAGGATCCCGGGCTTGTGTCCTGGCTCAAGGCAGATGTTGCAGATATGCATCTTCAAGCCATGACTCCAAAATCTGTGGAGCTTCGGTGGATGGTGACATCCTGAGCAGGACCCAAGGGGTTTGTGAGTTAGGACAGAAGGCGGAAGTGTGGCCAAGGTGCTCAGTGCGTCTGGAATTGTGGACTCTCCCAGATTCAGTCTTTAGGGACCGGGATTCTCCAAAGTCGAGTACGTAGTAGGTGTTTGGTAAATTGAAGAAAGTTGATCAAGGCCCTTTTGAGTTAGTCCCTTAGAACTAAGTGGGGAGAGGAGACAAGAAGAGAGTGCTCCCTAGGGAAGAAGAGGTGTCTGAGGGGGCGAAATCTGGCCCAGCCCGGGAAGGCCACTCTGAGAGATACTTACATTAGGTCCAAGGTGGGCATTTTCCAGAATTATCCTTAGTTAAGAAGCTTCTTTTGGCCCCTACGAGAAAGCAGAGGCAATGCCTCAGGGGGCCCCTAACCAGGGTCCCGATCTCCTTTCCAGGGCGGGGCCTACGTGGTGAAGCTGCTGGAGGAGTACGCCACGGGGCCCGCGGTGCTCACCGTTGCCCTGTTAGAAGCCATTGCTGTGTTTTGGTTCTACGGTAAGATGCTTCCTTCCACCAGCCACTGTCCTTTCTACACCAGCCCGAAGCCCCAAGAATAGAAAAGGGCTGATTTCACTAAAGGGCAGGGCAGTGTGCAAGATGCCACCTCCCTGTAAGATAAGCTCGGCTGAGTGCCTTCTTCCAAAACAGGGCACCATCTCCTCAGCACTGTCTACAGCGGGTTGCTCATACCCTTGGGAGGACATTTTTTCTTTCTGAGTTTAAATGTCTACCCAGTGGAGACAGGCTAAAGCGGTTTCCTAACAGTTCAGCCACAGCGGATGCTTAAGATCCTGGCTGGCTCTAAGAGCTGGACACAACATGAGGAACTGGCGCACAGTGATTGCACTTGCAGAGTGGACTGTTGTATAGAGTGGCCCTCAATTTAAATTTCGCAAGTAAGAGCTCCCTCCAAGCCCTGTTTAAGAGGCAGAGTTTAAGAGCTTAGTTTCTAGGGAAGAGGCAAGAATGTTCCTGTTTGGATTATCTGCCCTAAAAAAAAACTAAACAAAAAACCCACACAACTCTTCTGGTCCTGGGATGGAATCTGATAAGGGTGAAACCAACAGGAACAGAGATAGTGAGCTGACACAGGTCCATTGGCAGGAGTCCCAAGAGCCTCTGGGTGGGATGGGGAGGGCACTGGCAATTGAAGTGAATAAAAGACAGCAGGTTCAGAGATGCCTGTCTTTATCTTTAAAATCAAGGAGTGATTGCTTCATTCTGAAATGTATTCATTTTCCTAGTTTCTATGATAGTAAATCAGCATAAGCTGCTCGTCCTTCTGCATAATATGAGGAAGGGGTCCCCATATTTTGAGTTGCATGTGAGTTCAGTTTTTTAAAAAGAAGTCCTCCCCATCTCCTCAGCAGTTCAGACAACAAAGTGTGTGCATCACTGTAGACCTGCCCGAGCTATTGCTGGGTGCTCTCAGGGAAGTAAACACAGAGCTATTTCCCTCCCCCTTCTCAATTTCTCACCAGTCAGAGTCTCACTTCTATTCCATGCCATTTCCTTTATAGAGGAACCTTGATTGCGACCTGGCACGTGAATGGACCATAGTGTGGTTAAAATTTCCTCTTGGAAGTTTCCACTACATGGTTAACATGGTCCACGTCAGTCTCTGTTGAGCAGGCTCATCATTCCTAGGCAAAATTTAACTTTCTTTTGGACAGTAACAATAAAATAAATATATGCTGAGATCTTAGAAAGGCAGTGTGGGCACCAAGAGGGGGCTTTCGGTTTCTCCCTGAATGTCCACCTACTCTCCCACTCTGTGTTGCTTGCTATGAAATGAAGTTCTGTGACAAGTCCCCCTGTCCCACTTTCAGACCAGATTGGAGCCCTGAGCCCCTCCCATGAGAAATTTCAGAGCTGCTTCTTCTCTGAGAATCAAGGGATCAGACAGTCCATGTCCGCTTCCTGTCGCTCAACCTCTCTCTCTTTCGGATGACTGTAGGCATCACTCAGTTCTGCAGCGAAGTGAAGGACATGCTGGGCTTCAGCCCTGGGTGGTTTTGGAGGATCTGCTGGGTGGCCATCAGCCCTCTGTTTCTTCTGGTGAGTTGTCATTTTCCTCCTTCTGGCCCTGGAGAAAGGTCCATGTAAACACATCAAAAATAAATTTTATCGAAGTGTAACATATACACAGAAAAGGGTACAAATCCTAAGTGCCCATCTCAATGAAGTGTTATAAATTGAGCACACTTTTGTAGCCAAGACCATACCAAGAAACAGAAATAGGGCCAACACTTCAGAAGCCCCTCCTGTGTCCCCTCCCAGTCGCTGTGAGCCCCATGGTTAGCCACTCTTCTGACACAGAGTCATCTGGGCCTCAGTCACCTTATTGCTTCACTCCCCTGTTCAGCAATGATGATAAATAACATTTATTGAATATTAAGGACCAGGCCTTAGTGCAAAACTTATGCACCCATTGCTCTTTTAATCCTCACAATAATTCCATGAAGTAGTATAGTTCTAATACCCTGTTGTACATTGAAGGAAAATGGGGCTTAGAGATGGTAAGTAAAGGATCCAAAGTTACATGACAAGTAAGAGCTGTTCAAGGCCGGGGAAGAGTTTATCCTGAGGCCCTGGGAAGGGTTCCGGTAATATTGTGTCCATTTTTAAAAATATATATATTTCAGAGAGGAAGGGAGAGAGACATAGAAACATCAATGAGGAGAATCATGGATTGGCTGCTTCCTGCACGCCCCCTACTGGGGATCGAGCCCGAAACCCAGGCATGTGCCCTGACAGGGAATCAAACCGTGACCTCCTGGTTCATAGGTTGATGCTCAACCACTAAACCACACCGGCCGGGCAACCACACAAATAATTTACATTATTGTCTTCTTTATGACTATAAAATAATTAAATTAAATCTAGAGCGAAAATGATGTTAGCATAGTGGACACTAGGTAAAAACTGATATTTATGCCATCGGTTTCCCTAAAAACCAAACTGAAATAAGAAAACTCCGAGCCTGAACGTTGGAAGCATGACATGGAGTTTTTCTTGGTCAAAATTTTCACAGAATTTTCAAGTAAAGAGTGTATTAAGCTGCGTTTTCCCTCCGTTACTCCTTTCATGATGAGGGCCGATGGCAGGCAGTCATTCATTGTTGAGACACCTCAAGGCACAGCCGGCCTTGTTGAAATCCCAGGCTTAAGGCGGAAAGCAGAGAGTCCGGGGAGAGGAGGAACACAGACCCAGGAGTCCAAGTCCTCTTCGGGTCTTAAGAACCTTATTATCAGCCCTGGACATAGGTACCTTCCATCTGACCAAAGAAATCACAGCCGAGGAGTGCAGGAGGAAATGAAAGCAAAGCAAAGAGGAATAGGAAGCCTGAAGCCTGGCAGGGGCTGTGGAGGGGCTGCCCAGCTTATTGCTCCACCGTCTGGTTCGAGGAGCCCAAACACTTCTGACGGATGCCAGTCTCTTCCCCTTTGCCCTGAATGGGGAGCTGTAATTCCCTTAAATAACATTCTGAGGCCTTGGCATCCCCACGGTGGAGGTTGAGGTGGGGGTTAGGGGGGAATCAAGATAAGCACCTGGCTGTTTTATTTTCACAGAAAATTAGGCACAGAAATTAGTGAATTTTTTATATGAGCGTTCAGTCTAAGATATATCATATTTGGGGAATTTCCCGAAAGTATCTTAGCTTTACACTTGGTGTTCATGGTACCAGAACTATCTCTGGCTGCACAGATGTTATTTTTAATGTTTCTTGGAATTTCTGTTTTAGTTTGTCATTTGCAGTTTTTTGATGAGCCCACCACAGCTACGACTTTTCCAGTATAATTATCCTCACTGGAGTATCATCCTGGGTTACTGCATCGGAACCTCGTCTTTCATCTGCATCCCCATATATATGACTTACCGGCTGATCATCACTCCAGGGACACTGATGGAGGTGTGTGCATGTGTGTGCGTGTGCATGTGTGTGTGTTCAGACTGGTAACTGAGGAGAAAAGGGTTCGCATGTTATTCACAGGAGGTAAGTCCCCCACATACACCATGCAGACCTCTGATGGCTGCCACTGTCAGGCATTCCCCATAAGCCTCAAATACAACAGCAAAGGAGCGAGCTGGAAACTCAAGAGCACCGTAGTGTGCAGCACGGGGTGTGAGTAGCGTCCTAAACTTACCGGATAACTACTTTACCTCCTGCTTGCCATTGGCGTGGACATCAAATTTGTGGTGTCTGGGGCAATACACACATTTTGATTTAAGTGGAGATCATGGTGGGAAATGTCCATGGTCATTTTTTCTAACAGCAATGTAACAAGGGCTATTTTGAAAACCATCACTAAATAAGGCTGTTGCAATAACATCATAGTTTTAGCTTAAGCCACTAGAGTTAAAAAAAAAAAAAAAGTTGCCATTATAGGAAGGTTTGTTTCTTTAATTAATAATGGGCTCTAACATTTTTAATAACAGAACATGAAAATTTGTATAAGATTGTATTTTTTTCCAGGGCATCTTCATGTAGATTATCCCATTTTGCCATCAAAATACCTTGTGAGGTAGGTGGGCAGGTATTATTAGGAGACAAAGGTATGGAGGCTGAGGATAATGCTGCTCAAAATTTCCTTATTTCGGTGACTTGTCCAAGGACCCACAGTACAGGGAGGCTCAGAATCCAGGCCTTCAGATTCCCGAGCCAAGGCCCTTTCACTCTAGGTGCAGTTTCTCTTGTGTCCTCAGTTTGCCTTTAAGAGTTTGCTAGGTGTAGACATTGGTGCT
>NW_006285779.1:7416438-7437293 GCF_000327345.1 Myotis davidii
ACTTGTGGAAAGCGAGGAGGGATGGTACTCTATAATGAACTGAGAACTGAGACGGGATGGTCCACGGGCTCTTAGAGACCAATACACTCATCTTCCTAAAACATTTTAAAAGAAACATGAAGCAAGAGAACATGAGGCAATTAAACATCAGCTCTTCTTGAGAACCGAGTTCATTTATTCTTACAAACAGGAAAACTGAATTCTAGGTGAACAGAACTCTGTAAGGAATTACTAAATTCCTGCATCCAAACCCGTCCTGTCACTACCTCATTCCTCCCAAAGGGCCTTGGGCTCTGGTGTTGCTTGAAATACATGCTCAGATCTATCTAGAGTCACTACATTTATATCTTCGGGTTGTCCTTTATGGCAGTCATGATGGTCCACTGGTTCTATTGACTCAAACCCAGACGCCAAGGTCAGGGGTAGGAACTCAGGTTAATAAATGTCAGTATCCTTTGGTCACAGACTGCACCTCGAATATTTGTCATCTTTCTTGCAAATCCCTCCCATTGGTCATAGGAAATGCCACCCAAAGGTATATAATTAACAGAGCTCAGATTCATTAATAATAAAGGTGAGGCTGATTGTAGGGCTATTAGTAATAGATCAAGGCAAATTGCCATAGGTCACCAGAGAGGGAATGGTGGGTTATCAGTAAGTATCATGATACAGCCAGCCTAGGAGGGCTGGGAGGGACAAGACCTAATCAGCTATAGCAAGTTATGCACCTTCTCTGAGCCTGAGTTTCTTCATCTTCAAAATGTGCTCATTGGACTGGATTAACATTTGCCAAATGTTAGTGTATTTTAAGGAGCAGTAGTTCCATGGGATATCAATAGGCCTTATGCTTGGGGAAAAGATTTAGTTTCAAAACTTTTGGCAAATGCTGGATTAAGGCAAGCGAAATAGGTTTCTTTATTGTGGGACTTCCCAAAAGCCTTACCATGCTGCATGTTTGGTCTCTGAGAGGGATAAAGCATGCCATTTTTTTTTTTTTTTTTTTTTTTTTTTTAAAAAGTTTTTTTTAAAACCTGGCACGCCAAGAACACCAAGGGACTATAATTCATCACGAATACCATTCTCGATGGTCTGTAACATTTTATCTATGAGGGAGGGAGGCTTCATATGAAATTTTGGTATGGGTAAAAAAAAAATGACTAAGAGAAAGGTAAATTGTTTAACTCGTTTGGGCCCTAGCCATACACAAGGTTGGAGTTTGTGGAGTGAGCCACCAACTTGCTCACCTATAATTTGGAGGGTATCCCATGCACCTGCAGCCTGCAAGTCTCAAGGTTGGAAAATCAGCTTGATTGGGTCATTGACAGAAGCCCCTCCCTGGTGACTTACACACTGATACTGGTTCCTCATAAGTAAGCATTCAACAGCGACCCATTGCTTAGATTACCACCTGGCAGAAGGCCAGGATCCAGCACTCACTCTTTCCCCCCAAGCCCCATGTGGCCACAGGAAACCTCCTCCTACCAGGAAAAAAAAAAAGATGCATTTTCCCAGGTTGTCAAAGGCATGTTATAAACCTTGCAGAGGTTCTATTGAAGGCTTATCATTTTCTCCCATTAGTGATATAATGACTTTCAAAATTAGTTTACAGATGCTTATAGTTCCTGAATATTCCATTTTAATTCCTACTTGAGAATGAATAAATTGGAAATTCCTTTCTTAAGGAAAGTCAAAGAGACTATTCCAATTTACTATTAAATGCCGTTAAATGCCATTCAAACTGTTTTAATATTAATGTTGAAAATTTTTTTCAGGACTGTTAAGTTACTAGAATGTTTGTAACATCATATTTTCTTCCCAACAGCGTATTATTAGAAGTATCACTCCAGAAAAACCAAGAGAAACTCCCTGTGGGGACATCCACTTGAATGCCGCATAAGACGCTTCAGGGAGAGGAAAGTAGCTTCCCAGCAACCTCTGCCCCCAGTTCTGACAAGTCCCACCTCATCTCCTCCCTCTAAGTGAATGAGTTTCCAGCTCAGCCTGACAATGGAAGGGCCTTCTTCACAGAGACTCAGCCCCAAAAGACTGTGGTACCCAGACGCTTACGGCCTCCAGCCACTTGTTGCTGTGAGGTCTCCTGGACAGATTACCACGTTAGACTCTGTGATGCAGCTGAACTGGACTATCTTGGATGCATGAGGGTGTGTATGGAGGTGATGAGAACCACCATGTACCAGTTAGGGTTAGGACTAGAATCAAGTCTGTGAATGTCTCCTGTATCATTTGTTGTTATGATCATTAGTATTGTGGGGGGATAGTAAGAAGCTAGGGAAATTCCTTGACAAGTGGAATAAGGGAAACTGAGACAATTAAACAAGGCCAAACAATTTGAGCAATTTACAGCCAGCTAATGAATCACACGGTTTTATCTTCCCTAACCAAGGACACTTAGGAGCAAACTGTTTACACATTCCAGACTGTCCCAGAACAGAGCAGTCTCAGTCCCTCTTCGATGACGTTCTTTAAAAATAAAAGCAACCAGAAAATGACCCTGACCCCTCTATAGGAACATTTTGACAAATCAACATATTCAAGGACACATGTGGAAAGCTAATGAATATTCTGTTAAGACCTTCCCCTGAGACCTCCCCAAGGAGTCCCACCTGCCAAAGATAAAAAGCCTCAAGACAAAGGACCTACTGTGCACTCTCGCTAGTGCACAGCCATGCCTTTATCTCTGCTGTCTTTCTCCTAAACTCTAAGGGTCCCCACAAGACTTGCGACCAGGAGGGCAACGGGCAATGGCAGCTCATCCCAGGCTAATCCCCTGAACCTGTCTCCAAGGCCCCCTTTTCTCTGACTTTACAGTGAGCTAATGGCAGCCCCACCTTGGCTCTCCTATTTTACTGTGACTTCTATTTCTCAGTGAGCCAAAGCAGTCCTGCCTAGGCTCTCTCCTGTTGTTTCTTCCACCAAAGCCCTTCCTTTGCTGCACTGTCCCAGCTTTAATAAACAGATTCTCAAAATCGCCTGGACTCATATTGTGAAATCTTTCCTGCACGGAGTCAAGAACCCACATACTACTGGCTGGCAGCACCCACTCCACGCCTAGACCCTGTCTGGTAACAGTATCTGACCCTTGTTTTCTTCTAAAGTTGTCACTGTTCACGGATGCATAGACCATGTAGGAGAAAACAGGAATGCTGTCTTGCTAGCCATATATTTTCTGAAGAGCACAGAATTCTATAGCTGGATCCACTAGAGCCCTGTAATCCATGTGTTGCTGGGGAGTCAGGAGAGGAAGACATAAGGAACTAAACTGAAAAGTAACTTGTACATGTGACCATGTATGTCTGTGTGTATTGTGTTTCAGGATATCCTTACTTACCTTTATTCCAATATTTTGTGCCCATTACAAACTATATGAATTTCCTCTAAGTTTTCTTACATTAACAAGTTCCACCTACTCAACTGTGGATGTATGTTATTTGAAGAGTATAATTGCTACAACATGCTCGGCCTCCTTTTCCTTTCCCAGTGACACTACTTGAGCTCACACACTCTTTTTTATGGGCCAGACTTTAGCATTTGCTGAACTTTATTGCCATCTTTATCAAAATCTTAAAGGGAATAAAGCCTAATCAATGATAAAACAACTCAATTATCTAGCTCCATATCACTTCAGTCCTATATGTAAATCAAATTTAATTCTAATCACCTATGGAAAGAATATCCATATAGCAGAGGCTTGGTTTTATCCGTTTATAGTTCTTCTTCCTTATCTGGGAACAAGGCCTGGAAATGAGAATGGGGTAGATCTGACTACAGAAAAGTAATAGGAGGTTGAGTAGTGATCCAGGTGAGGGCCAAGGCTGGAGTAAGAGCAGGGCAAAGGTGGCAATCTTACAAAGGAGAATCTTGTTGGCAGATTGGCTCAGAGGACAAAAGAGAAGGAGGTGAAGATGACATATAGGCCAGGAATTTTCTATCCTGATTATAGGCTATTGTAATGTTCTTGCCGACCAGGGACTTAGACTGATACAATGAGGAAAGGCTGTTTTCTTCCAAGTTATTCTCCTAATATACAGAGGATTTACTCCAGGCTAATTTGACGTAAAGAATACTGAGTTTACTGAATAGATAAAATAGGGAACTGATTTGTGTCACAGCAAGTGAAAGCTTAAGATCTAAAGAGCCTTTTCCCATTGTTTAAGTCACAGAGCTGTTCTCTTCTTCCTTCTTTCTCCCTTCCTTCCCCCCAAATTCCCCCGAAGGAGAACAGACAGACTGCTACCAGCATCTGCCACACTTCCTTTTCTCTCTCTGCCTTTCCATGGCCTCTTCTGTTACTTTTCCCCACTGGTTTAGCCTTCTCCTTCTGGGCCCCTAACTGGCACTGGCCAGTTAACCAAGCTGCATCTGACAAACAGCCAGCTCCTGCGACTTTGGCTCACATGCATCAGAAAGCTGCCAGGGCCACTGTACCTGCAGGATACACACGTGCCCATCCCCACCCCACCCCAAGTAGGGCCAGCACAAGAGAGGAAAGAGAGTGAATGATGGTTTGGGGGTTAAGGCTCAGGAGTCAGGAAGATGAATGGCCTCTGGTAAGTTATGTCACCTTTCTGAGGTTCAGGCTTCAGATCATAATATGGGAAATGATAATAACACTCCCTCATAGAGCTGTGAGGCTGACTATCATGGGAGTAGGTTATGGTTAGAACCATACTGCATAGTACCAATGCTACACCCTGTCTACTTTCTTTGGCAGTTTGCTAAACCAGACCTGGCAAGGGAAAAGCCATCAGCAGGTGGATGGCAGGACAGAGAGGGTAAACAATAGCTGATCTCCCAGTTCCAGTGAGGACTCAGATTACTTCCACAGCTCTGTGTTAGGCCACACACCTAGCCCCGCTTTGGGAAGCAATCTAGTGTGGACAATCAGAGCTTTCTCTTCTGGAAATGGAGAGTGCTTCCACTGGTGGAATCCAACTTATGTGCACACGGACCAGTGTCCAGGTGCCAAGAAGGAGCCTGAGCTCTCCTTGAATCCCCTTTCCTATACTTGATGAGAAACTGAGGTCAGGGAGACTAAGTGATTCCTCATGGTCATGGTTAAGTTGGTGTTTTAATGCCAGCACAGGGCCCTCTACTGAGTCACGATCTCTTGTGCAATGATAAAGCCCTCTGATTGGCAGCTTAGACTATGGAAACAGGTGTAATGACATACTTACCTATGACACAGCATGGGCCATCAACGTAACTGAGCACAAAGAGTATTCCATGTACATCATTTGTACATTCCTGGGCACAAAGAACATTCCATGTACATTCCATGTACATTCCTTTTATAAGTGCTGGCTAAGACTCAGTGTCCTCAAGACTATGGAAACAGTCTTAAATCCCAGCTCTTCCACTGATGAGTAGCATAACTTTGGGCTCTATAAATCAGTTTCTTCACCTGTAAAATGAATGTCATCATAATACACAAACATAAAAGCATTCAATAAGCATGTTGTTGTTTGTTATCATTAATAGATGCAAGGAAAAGAGCCCAAGAGAAATCAGGGCTGGTCTTAATCCCAAGCTTCAGTATTATCTGTCTTCTTGTTCTCAAGACATCATCTCACAGAGCTAACTGAGATTTAGGCAGTCTGTTCTGGCTTTGGACCATAATTCTAGTCCATATCTTCTTTCATTTGTTTTTGTTAAATATTTAATAGCTACAGTAGGTACCTATATACCCACCACTCAAGAAATAGGACACTGGCATTGCCATTGAAGCCCTGTGTGCCCCTTCACTCCAATCCCACTCCTTGGTAACCATTCTCCCGAATTTTACATTTATTGTTCCCTGCCTTGGTTTGACTATATCTGTACATGTCATAAATTATGAGTTAGTTTCACATGTCTTTAACCTTAATATAACTGTGATCATGCTATATCTTTTTAACTTGTCTTTATTGCTTAAATTATTTTTGTTGTTTATCCATACTAATGCAATTGTACTTCCCTCATTTTTCACTGTGTAATAGTACTCCATTGCATGAATATGCCACAACTAATCTATTCATTCTCTTGTTGATAGGAAATTGGGTTATTTTATTTTCTATTAGAAATGGTGCTTCACTGACAATTCTTGTGCATGACCTTGATGTACATGGAATACTCTTCGTGCTCAGTTACGTCGATGGCCCATGCTGTGTCATAGGTAAGTATGTCATTACACCTGCTTACATTTTTATCAGCAGTGTATAGGACTTCTCAGTTTCCTTTAAGGTTGGGATTATCCATTTTTCATCTGTTAATCTGGTGATTAATCAATGTCTATGCTCACTGTGCCATGTAGATAGAGACACGGCACAGTGACCATAGATATGTTGTTCTGGCATGATACGTTGTCCTTCATGTGCTGTGGAAACCATGTTTTGTGATCTCATTCCTTTTATGAGTGTTGGCTGAGACTCAGTGTCCTCGGTTTCCATGCTTGCACTGACCTCCGTGAGAAACTGGTTACACCTGCTGAATGGTTGGGACAGCCTGGAACATTGTGGCTGTCACGCTACACACCACATGGGGCAAAGTGTCCAGTCTGAAAAAGTAGACTCTCATTCTTATCATGTCAGACTAAATACAGTAAAAAGAAGAAAGACAAGTGGCTGTAAAAAGAAAAAGCAGAAGTGTAACTCTTGCCCCCAGTCTTTTTCTCTGGGGAAAATAAGAAGTTACCAGCCCAGGTGCTGAACAGAGTTTTGGTTGAGAGAAAAATCAAGTGGCCGATGAGTGTACTTTACCATCATTTAGAAGGAACAAGCTGATTATCATCATTTCATTCAGTGAAGTTTGGTTTTCCTGATCCTTGATGACATTACATGTGTAATCATCATCCTAGACTACTGGTTTCAGTTAGGAACTCTGGGAAGAAGGTGGGAGGAGGTTTGGAGCTCCCTCAGGACACACTGCAAGAATATTGAGCTGTTTGTTTGGGGAAAATAAATGATTGCAGGCGACACGTGCTCTCATGTTTCTTATGAAGATTGTCTGCCCTCTTGCCGGACTAGCCAATTCTGTGGCTTGGCCAAGCAGAAGGGCCCTACCCTTCAATAGCTCTGAGGACTCAGCTCCTAAACATCTGGTCGAACTAGAAATTCAGATGTAGTACATGAATGTGAATAATGAAGATGTACCTGGAGAAATACAGAACCTCTGTACAAAGGTGAGGCACAGGAGGGAAGAAATCCATCTACTGCTTCCACCTCTGCCATTGCTACTGCTCTAGCACCCCCACCCCTGCCTTCCTCCTTTGTCTCTTCCTCCTCTATTTTGGGTCTGTAACAGGATAATTACCTAGGAGCCCTCTACTTTGTCTTTTCTGTGTAATCTTTAGACTGGGGAGAGGACTGGTCACCTGGATCATGGTGGAAAATGTGTTCCTACTCACAAAGGCGAGCAGGGCACTCCTGCTCGCTACAGGAGAGTGTGTCTAGGTATAAAAGGAATGGTTCCTCTCATTTCCTTCTTCCCTGGCCTTAAACTGCCTTCTGTTCTCTGAATGACAAACAAATCAGAGGTTTTCAGAATAGGTCAAAGGACTAGGCGAGTCTTCCAGAGGGAAGCGGACCTCTTTGCTTCCCTCCTCCCTGCTCCCGCCCCACCCGCTGTGCTTGGGATGCCCTCACTGCTCCCAGGTCTGCACTCCACTGGGTCTGGTGAGCAGGGATGAGGGCAGAAGGGGACAAAGGCAGTGAGGAGAGTGGCACCCTGTTTCTAGGGAGCTTCCAAACGGCCTGATGTCAGAATTGCATTGTTGGGAGATTGTTGGATTTGTTCTCAGCTGACATTTGGGTACATCCTGGTTTTGTTTGCAAGCATCTGGCTATGGGCATAACTCCTGACTCCACCAGCCTGATAAGTAGGACATATATCTTATGATGGAGTTTATTTTAAATACTTCAAAAAATATTTGGAAGGTGGAAGGAACAAGCAGAACAACATAAAAATGCCATTTTCATATAATTTCCATCTTTAAGTGGAAAAGTTTACCCATGACTTTATGCAAATGAGCATAAAGTTCCAGAGAAACCTTCAGATGGAATGAATTATTCTGCTTTTTCTTGAGCCCAGGAAGCTGCTGGGGACAGCGTGACACCTGCTGGAAATAGGACTAAATGTGTTTGAGACAACAGGAAGTAGTGACCAGCAGAGCTTGCCCTGACCTGGTTACAAATCTGGTTATAAAAGAAAGCAGCTGGAAAGAAATTTGCATGTCCAATAGGTTTCACTATTAAAGTTTACACAACGTGGAGTAGTCAGCCAAGCTGGCTGGCTCCCCAGATCACATGATTATGTAGAAACATGAAACTTAGCTATGTGTTCGAGCAAGTTTTACTTCTCCCTGGTGCAAGGGTGTTTGCCAGCAGTCTGAACTCTCAGAAATCAGACTCGAGTGACTGGGGCCCTTGAGATCAAAGGTTTATCATGCTACTCCCTAGGAGGGCCAGGGACTGCTGACGTTACCACTGGATGGTTACTTGTGGCTCTTATCATCACCAAAAAGAATGGACAAGCTTAATAAAATAACTGTCCCTGCCAGTCAAAAGTTGAGGTAAGATTCTCCCCAATCAATACTTTTTTTTCCTTCTTCTCCTTCTTCTTCTGCTTTTTCCCAATGCTCTTACTGCATCTCAGAAAAACTGAAATCCTAGAATACTTTCTAGTTCTAAGGCAGTGGGTGGCAACTGCTATAGGGAAGTGGGCAGGATTTTTTTAGGAGAGTGTAGGAATAAGTGGGTTTGTTCTAGCTGGCTGTTGCCAATAATAAAGTGTAAAGCTCTGGAGAGAAAATAAAAAGAAATGTCAAAAGTTTAGATTCTACAAAAGATCAGCTTTCAGAGTCTGAATACAGCAAACTTTTGCTAAGGAAAAGTCTACTTTGGTCCTCAATAATTTCATTGTAGATTGCTATGCAATGTTAAGGGTTGTTGTAATCATTTTATTAATTTACTTTGTGGGTATATATCACAAGTGTTTTGGGGAGATTGGGTCTGGTTTTCTCATGTCCTTATGTCAGTGTAACAATTATCTATAAAAATCCACTTAGAACAAATAATTCAGAAATGACCCAGGGGCAAGAATCAAGAAACTTCTTTGATCTATGGAAAAGATAACTTCCCAAATTTTGAGTTTGAAACTCTTCTTTTTGTCTCATTGTAAGGGCACCGTGGTTTTTGGAGACTGGAACTTTTAAAATGTTCAATGACTGTTTTATATTCCAACTACCATTTGAACTTCAATTTTTCACAGTTGTGACTTGTGTAGCAAGTAAGTTATTACAAATATCAAGGAACTAAAACTTTTGAGACCAAATTTAAGAGAAATTAGCCCAGCATTGGCAAAAGGACAGCCCTTCATAGTTAGAATATGGGCCGTATGCCTGGTAGGTGCGTGGTAAATGCAGTTGGAGGTGAACTTGATGTGAAATCTGTAGGCGGTGTCACTAAGTCAGCCATTTTGAGGGCATGTTGTTGGGTGTCTGTGCCTGATCTGCAGGGACAGGGGACAAGAAGGCACTCTGTCAAGCCCTTGATCTCAAGTTTCTACACCCTCATGGGAGGGGGGCAAGGAAAACAATGGAAGTAGTAATATAAGAAAAGAAGTAGAGTAGCTGGAGAAGGTTTCAGGGAGAAGGTGCTTTCTTCAAGAGCTAGGCTTTGAAAATATCTTCTGTTCGGTTGGTTGCCTTTTTGTTTTGTTGGTGGTTTCTTTTGCTGAGCAGAAACTTTTTAGTTAGATATACAGATCATGTAGCACAGACTTGTACACTTGAGACCTACATAATCTCATTAACCAATGTCACCCCAATAAATTTAATTTTAGAAAGAAGAGCTAGGCTCTGAGAGGTAGGTAAGATAACCATAGAAGGAAAGCATATGTCCTGGGAGGGAGGAAATACAGAAGCTGACACGTGGAGCTGGACTTCAGAAAGGTCCATGGTGAGATAGTGAGAGTTTTCTGCCCAGCACAGACAACAGAGTAGAGCGTGCAGGACCCGAAGTTCCCGATAAGGTTAGATACATGGGGTGGGGCCAGATTACAAAGGACAGTGAGGACAAGGTTGGAGAATGGGTTACACTGTTAGAGTGTCACGCCAGCAAACTTATAGGAAGCTGGTAGGATGGACTGGAGGGGGGGGGAAACTGGAGGCAGGGAGACTCAGTAGATGGGGGCAGTTAAGTAACCCAAGCATATAGTGTTGCAGGCCTGGATCTGGGGCACAGCAGTGAAGAGGGAAAGGGAAGAAGAGGCAGGGAAGACATGCCAAAGAAACCAGCAAGGAATGGATATTAGGGCTTCTCTCCAATGAGCAGGAGGGTTTTTATAGGTCATTCTTAGAGATATTCCACAACCTGGAGCTATACTAAGTCTTAGAATCTCTTTCAGGAAATACAAATGGGAATTTAAAGAAAAGCAATAGAACCTAAGTCACTTGATGGTCTCTCCCTCTGGGACAAAGTCCAGCTTGATCATAGAGTGGTCATAGGTAATATACACCCATAGATTATGGGGTAGAAAAACAAAATTATATTGTGGATAATCATACACTACACTCATCAGCTTAGGCAGAAATAACTTTTTTTTTCCACTTGGTTACTCAGTTGTCTTTACAGAATTGGCCCATTTTGGTAAAATGTGCACTGTCAACGTGGAACTTTTGAAAGAAATGAAATTGTAAGCACAATGGATTTAAAGCACCATCTCACCTCTTTTTCTGTAATTACATGGGAGAGTGAGAAATAGGTAAATGAAATACTTGATCCCTGTGGTTTAAATCCTCTGTCCCAACTGGTTAACATCAATTCAAAAGGTTGCCTAACTGTGCAATTATTTGGCACCAGATGACAATATAAGCGGAGAGTTGTGTATATACACTCTTAGGATTATCAAAGTTTATATGAGACTTTGCTTAAATTCTTAGCCACAAACATAGAAAGATAGTGAGTATCTATCAAGAGTGGCTAAAAGGAATGACCCTGATCTAGGGGATATATTCCAAGGACTGAAAAAAAAAAACAAAAAACTGGAGCAGAAGGAGTGACCAGGAAGGAAGGAAAAGCAGAATCAGCCAAGGAAAGGAGGGAAGGCAGGATTGGAAAGAAACAAGGGATCCTCAGAATGAAAGAGAAAGAGAAGGTTCCTCGATGAACACCGTTGGGGATCAGTATCACCCTGAGACCGTGCTATGGAAGAACTGAGGGTGAGGTGGCTAAGTTATATTGGACCACAGAAATGTGTGAGCACAGATTCTCCCCTTTTCTCTCCCATTGGGGCACTACAGAAAGTAGGTTTCTCTGTTAGTAGTAATTCATAAACCCTCAGGATCTTCTAGTTCATTATTAGCCATAATTTTCCCTGGATTTTATGAGATAATTATATCATCAGAAAGCCAGCTAAGACCTGGGTTCTCAATTCTCACACAGTAAACATTCCTATGGTCATAAAGTTTACACTTCTAGGTAAACATTCAAAATTTACAATCCTGATTACATTGACTATGTTCTTTTCAAGTTAGTGAAACTAGTTTAAAAGGAAATTTTATATTTTTGTACTTTTAATATCCTCCCCGAGACTCATCATCTGTGCTTTTGTATTTTTCTTTGAAGCACCTGAAAACACATGTTCACTTATTTTTACAAATGCAAAGGGTCTTTGACATGAGTCTGGTTAAGCCAAGTCTCCACAGTCCTTATCTTATTGGTTAAAGAGTACAGTAGTTTTCAGTCAAACTGACACATATTAACTTTAGGTACATTTATTTAATCTCCCTGGTCCAAGTTTCTTTTCTGCAGCTGATAAGACAGAGATAATAACAGTATCGATCTCATATGGCTGCTGAAAAGATTAAATAAACTATTTTGTGAAGCAGTGACACATAGTGAATCTGGCACATTGTAATATTGGATTTTAAAATGGTAGTTTTAAAATTATATTTAATTAATATCAATATTATTATTCTTGTTAATTCCTCAGGATGCAATTGATTTTCTGAACATAAACATGGGACTTTACATTGATCATTGATAAATGTCATGTTAGTTTCAGTTCTTCTTTCTGGCTATTTTGGTTATTTTACCTGTTGATTCTGACATTTGTGGCATTAAGCTTTGCATGGACTGTAGATGTGAGAAACACCCCTCCTCTGCCTTAATCCAAGAGGCTAATGCAACTGTTGAGCATGACAGAGCCCTGTCATGGGTGTCTGGGTTTAATGCTAGGACTCTCACTTGGAGATCTGATTTAACAAATTCTGGGATATGACATCTCTTCTCAGGTCTTGGAATTCTCAATTGGAGTTTCTAGTTACTTGACATACCAATTTCTGAAGAAACATTCACCTTCTTTTCACCATTCTGGCACTAGCGCCCTCTCTGGTCCTCCTTGTTTCTGTCAATAGTTTCATCCTCAACCCAAAGTCATCCTTCGCTGCACCTCCATCACCTACCACACCCTATAATCTTTCCTTTATGATGCCTCCATACATGCCCTTATCTTCCTTTTCTGCCACAGCATCCTGAATAGAATTTCATCTCCCCTGTGTCCCACATCTACAAAACAAGGAGTTTGGGCCAGATAATTCCCAAAGTCCTTCTCAACTCTGTGTGATCCTTTAAGCATGGAGACCATGCTTAACATATGTTACATTTCCTAACACTGTTATTTTATGACTCTCAGGAAATATTTCCTGAATGAATTATCCATGTATTTGAGACAAGCTGTTTTCAAACTCTTTTCTTAATCTGTTGAAACTGCCCACCTCTGAACACTGGGGCCAGAGGATTCTAGAGAGCAGCCAGATAAGATTATCTAGAAGGTAACTCTGATATATTTAGAAGGACAATGCAATTGGAGCCCAAAAGGGCTGAACTCCAATTGCCAGTTACTAACCATGGGTCTTGAGGAAGTCACTCAACTCCTCTAAGCCTCAGTTTCCTCAAATGTCAAATAAAACTAGAGATGCCCTCCTCACAGGCTTGTTGTGAAGACCAAATAAAATAACATGGACTGAAATACCCTGATAATATTTGTCCAGGGCCTCACGGTGGATAGAGCAAGTCTTGAGGACACACGTGTCTGGGGGCATCACTCCACTCCTTCTTTATAAGCTTGGGTTAAAGGCCAGTGCTGATGTGGGAAGGCAAAAAGGAGGCACCACTTCTGATGCTAGAGATCCAATAGGCTTCCATTCTCCTCACACTGCATTGTGTCATCTGAGAATCCTCTTATCTGGGCCATCTTGTGTCACACAGATGGATGGACTATTCAGACAAAGCCTCTTTGTCCTTATAGAAAAGCCACACAGGAGCCACATTATTAGATATTTGCTATGTGTGTGTGTATCTCAGAATCATCAGCTAAGAAAACTCATGGCACTCTTTCTCACCCGTGGCTGTGCCAGGAAAATCTGCACCAGAGTCCACATATCCAAGGCACGCCCTCTCCTGAATCCAATGATCACCTGTGTGCCATGTCTGAACAAGTCCTTCCTCTATGCAACCGATCTCCAAATGGGCTATGATGCAATTAATTAGGTTTCCAAGAACTGAACCACAATTACATTCCATCCCTGCCTCCCACATCACTGGATTAGAGGAGACAAGGCTGGTACCAAACGCTTCAGACACACATTTACAGACAATCTCTTGCTTCTTCCCTCCACCCCCAACAGATGACTAACCTCTTCTGTAGAATTTACTAGTTTAGTTCATTTTCAAAGAGGATCTAACTATTGCCCTTATGCAATGACATCAAAGAATCTAGGCTTATTAAAGAATACAGTTTAGGGGAAAAAAAGAGAAAGTAAATGACAGCTTGTTATAGGGAAATTGAAACAACGGATGGTTTTCTTTGGTTTTTTAATAAACCCTAGACATAGCTGCATCATTGAGATGAGTGGTTCTCTACCAGGGTCAATTTTGCCCTCTAGGGACATTTGATCGCCACAATTGGGGAGGGAGGTGCTATAGGCACCTAGTAGTAGATGCCAGGGGCGCTTCTAAACATCCTTCATTGTACAGAGCAGTCCTCATCGTAAAGGGTTATCTGGCCCAAAATGTCAATAGTGCTACTGTTGAAAATCTCTGATTCAGACCAAGAAGCACATATCCATTTGCATATTTTTATAGCGACAGTATGTACTTAAAGTTTAGAACATAACATATGTAACTTTGCAATTGATGCAGCCTCTGCTCACTGGAATGATTTTCCTTGGTCAGGGATGGTTTGAGTGAAGGGTTGCCAAGGGAAAGGGCTAGAAGTACTTGGGCCTATATTTTAATGATTTGTTTTTTTCAAAAAAAAATAGTTTGTTTCTAACAAAACTGGATTCCATGAACTACATGCACCATTGAGGTACATGTTGTTCTCTCCTGGGTAGAGAAATGGGAGCAGGAAAAAATTTCTAGACATAAGATCCTCCTGGAATAGTCTCTGCTTCTACCTCTGTAAGTAGACTTGGTTTCCTTGAGTGGAAGCCCTCAGAGCTGGGATAGAAAGTGACGACATAGCTATTAAAAAGCCCAAGGGCTCACAGATCTGACCCAATGGCCAAATTCTGGACAGAGGTGGACATCCTATTCTTGTCCTGGAGCAGCTTGCATTGCCCTGAGGTCCATGGGTGGAACACTGCCTGATAAAGACAAATCAAGGCATGGAGGGGAGATGATAGGTATTTGTTTGTCTATCCTTTAATGCAGTGGTTCTCAACCTTCCTAATGCCGTGACCCTTTAATACAGTTCCTCATGTTGTGGTGACCCCCAATTTCATTGTTACAAATTGAACATAATTAAAGCATAGTGATTAATCACAAAAACAATATGTAATTATATAGGTGTTTTCCGATGGTCTTAGACGACCCATGTGAAAGGGTCGTTCGACCCCCAAAGGGGTCATAGCCCACAGGTTGAGAACGGCTGCTTTAATGTCTTCTCCATCACATATGGAGATTCTGCAGCTGTGTCTGCGAGGAATGACTTTGGAATAATTTTTTCATCATCTGGGATAGTTTCAGCTGCAGTATTCACCCTCTGGGTCTCCCTGGGACCAATGATCTATATTTTGTGAAAATCATGGATGGGTTTTGAGGGTGCAGCTTAAAACACACACACGCTTATTCCAGTTCTTTTATAAAGCAATCCTCTATCTCCCCCTATGCCATTCCCCATGACTTCTTAAGTTGGTATTGATCTTATCCTGATGTCAGAAAAACAGTTTTCCTGATTCTCTTGTGCTATCAGGAATGTGAGGGATGCAGGCTGGCGTGGGCCTGCTGTCTGATGTAATGTCAGATGCTCCAGGCTCCTGGTTAATCCCAGATTCTGTCTCCAACCTAAAGGGGCTTCAGTACTCTTGGCAACTGTAGAAATAGCCTTGCCACGGACAGCTAAGGGCTGTCTGCTCCCAAAAAGCTCCTCCCACAGGCCCCTGCTCTCCTGGTCTGGCCCACCTTCTCCTACCTGTCCCCACCCCACCTCCCTTCCAAAAGGGCATCTGTGGGCAGCTACACCTACAGGCTTATTTTTAACTCCAATGTTTTTTATAACCCTTTCTGGTCTAGGTCCCCAAATAAGCCATTTTCCTTTAGCCCAGCATGGCTGTTTCAGTGCTAATTTCAAAAGTAAGGCAAGGAAGCCGCTTCAGGGACATGTACCTCCTTGGTGAGTCATGCTTCTCCATTAGCCACTTTCCTGAGAAAGGAACTCATAAACCCAGGGGCATTCCAACATTCCTGCCTCCCCCAGGCTAGCTGGGGCCCCAGACCTACTCCATCCAGACAGCACCCCTTCCCACATTCAGCAGGGGCCTGTGAGCTCCCTATAGTGTGGCCGGGCACTCACCCAGGGCTCATGCCCCAAGAACCCCATTCTGGGGTTAATGCCGTGCTGTCACAGTCTTGAAGGGCCCTGCATTTTCATAATACACTGGGCCCAGAAATTATGTAGCCAGTGCTGGCCATGGGTTCCACGAGTTGTGAGGCTGAGCCTGCTCCCCCTGCAATGCGTAGGGACATGGACATCAATGGGGAAGCCCCTACCCAGATCATAGAGGTTTACCTGCCCAGGACTGAGAGGCCATCTCTTCTGCCCCTTTATTTCTCAGGTAAGAAAGCCAAGGCCCAGAGAGGTGAACTTACCTGTTCTAAAACTACACCTCAATGTTCGCCAGCCAGGAAGATGAGTAGGCCACACCCTGCTTTTTTTCCCCTGTGTCATTTACTGGCCAATTAAACATTCTAATTTAGTCTGTATTCTAAAATCTTACTAGACATTTTTTTTTAATTAAAAGGCAACTAATTTACTAGTCAGGATCCCCAGTGAAGCCCTACCCAATCATGCTGTCAGTATTTCAGGCTTTTACATGTTTCCAGGTCCAAACTTGAATCCCACGCTTACTCAGATGTGTTTGATGTACAGTTTTAAAGAATTCTCCCACTGGCCAGGTGCTAAATTTAGGTCTCTTCCAGGTGTCATATTGTGTTGAGACTAGCACCTCTGCAGTTGCCTTCTCTTTTTACCCCTTCTTTCTCTCTTTTTACAAGTTTTTAAGTGAATTTCTTAGGGTGACATTGGCTCATAAAACCATATAGGTTGCAAAGTGTACAACTCAAGGAAACATCATCTACACACTGCATTGTGTGCCCACTGCCTCAAGCCAAGTCTCTTTCTGTTCCCATTCTCCCCTCTCCCCTTTGCCCACCTCCTAGCCCCTCAACCTTCTTTCCCTCTGGCTAACACCACATCGTTGCCTGTGTATATGTGATATATATAGTTTTTTTCTTAATCCCTTCACCTTCTTTCATCTAGCCTCCCAACCCCTCTCCCCTCTGACAGCTGTCTGATCAGCAATTCACGGCTTCATTCATTCATCCCTCATTCTTTCCTTTCTTCAGTGAAGAGACATTTATTGAGCATGTACTGTACAGTGAGCACTGATCTGGTCACTGCCTTTGAGGAATGCAAAGTCCACTGGGAAGAAAGACATTTAATCAAGTAATTCCAATAAAGAATTGTTGGGAGAGGCAATCTCGTGGGTGCAGTATTTCAAAGCCCCACTCAACCACATGAGAAGGCCCTTGGGCCTGGAATACTTCCTTACCAAGAGATAAGGAGTTCCTGCAGGCTGTGCCAAGCTTATCACCTTGTTTGAGAATATCTTTCCCTCTTTTCATGCTCAAGGAGTGCTCCTGTGCCTTTGTTCTGCTGAGGCAAGTATGGCAATGGCCCTCAGGCACACCACTGCCTTTCAGGAGAGAGGATTACCTGCAGGCCAAATGGCTGCCGGGAGCTGGGGTTAGCCACAGGGGACCACTGCACACCACTGATGTTGATTTTGCTCTATCCTCCATGTGAGCAAAGCATTGCTCTATCTGAATAAATAAATGAATAAAATAAAGAATGCTCCCACAATACTGAACATGAACGTAATCTGAAAATGAGTTATAAGGAGCAGAGTTAGTCTTACCTGTGGACTGAGTGTACAGGATCAATGTGGTGTAATTTAAGTAGTGCTCAGAGAGGTGTATTTGCTGTTCTGGAAAGAATATGAGCTTTGGAATCAGGCAGACCTAGGTTTGGGTACTTGCTCGGTACCTACGAGCTCATGGCCTTTGGAAAGATCTTTTTTAGCCTCGGCTTTACCAGCTGGAAAATGGGAATGATAATATATACCATAATGGGGGTGTTGCAACAGTAGCTATGTTGACTAGAAAGAGAGCTCAGTGAATGTCCCCCTAAAATCCTCCTAGCCTGAGCTTTCCTGATGCCCCAAATTGTGTCATTAGCATGGCATCCAGTTGGACAAGGCAGTGTCTCTGATTCTTGGATCAGAATTAGACAGCATGAAGTGTAACAGGCTCAGGCATTAGTGTTATCTGTCACTAACACCCAGGCAGGAATCAATGATCTGAGCCAGCTCAGACTGAGGTGGCTCAATCAACAGTTGTTAGCTGAAAGAATGGAACATTGTTCAAGAAAGTGGTGATAAGAAAGAGGGAAAGGTCAGAGCGGGGAGGCAATTCCCAGGGAGGCCATGACTAAGGGTACTTAAGGGTACTTGGACTAGAGCAGTGGTTCTCAACCTTCCTAATGCCGCGACGCTTTAACACAGTTCCTCATGTTGTGGTGACCCCCAACCATAAAATTATTTTTGTTGCTACTTTATAACTGTAATTTTGCTACTGTTATGAATAGTAATGTAAATATCTGATATGCAGGATGTATTTTCATTGTTACAAATTGATCATAATTAAAGCATAGTGATTAGTCACAAAAATAATATGTAATTATATATGTGTTTTCCGATGGTCTTAGGCAACCCCTGTGAAAGGGTCATTTGACCTCCAAAAGGGTCACGACCCACAGGTTGAGAACCACTGGACTAGAGGATTAGAGTTCAAAGTCAGAAGAAATGTCCTCCCATGTTCAATTTTTTGTTGTTGCTGTTTACTTGACAACTTCACTTTGTTCAAAGTGTAAAACGTTGCAGAAGGAAGAATAATCCTTCAAGCACATAAAGCATGTTAATGTCCATATTTAATACTGAACAGGAAAGAAATTGTCATTTTACTGTAGTGCAAATAAATACTGGAGAATCAACTACAAACATGAGAAATGTACTTCCAAAAAAAAAAGGAAGATGGAAAATGGAATACTAAGTCATTGGAAAACTGAACCTCTTACCCATATGTGACTATGTTGCCCTTTAAACGGCCTCTTTAGCCTGTTCATGGGCAAAGTTCTCTTTTTACAATGGAAAGTCTTTTGATTTCACATCGTTTCCACATTCAAAGATCATTACAGTTGCCAAGTCAATCCCAGATGATTGGGCCTAACATGCCTGATGAATTCTGAAGACAACCTCTTAACAGAATTAAAACAAAAACTATTCATGCAAATACCCCAACAGTTGATTGAAAAAGAATCTGCTTCAAAATTGCTAAAGATTGCTTTAGGTGTATGAGGTTTCCTTCCGGGGTGAGGAGAGTGTTCTGTGACTAGGTGGTGGCAGTGATTGTACAGCATTGGGAATGACTAAATGCCCCTGAATTGTATACTTTGAAATGGTGAATTTTATATTGTGTGTATTTTACCACAATAAAAAAATTGATATTGAAATTTTCCATCTTTACTTAAAATAGTTTACTTAAGAGGCCCATGATCATATTCTTATTTGACCAATTAGATATTGTTTCAAATGTTTAAAAAATGTATTATCAATAGACATTTCTGAATGGTTTTTAATAATTAAAAGCTTGCTTCTACTTCAATCTGTACACATCATGTTCTCCAATATCCTTTTTGCTGCTGTTAATCCTCACCTGAGGATATTTTTCCATTTATTTTTTAGAGAGAGTGGAAATAAGAGGGAAAGACACAGAGAAAGAAACATCGATGTGAGAGAGACACATCAATTGGTTGCTTCCCACACACGCCCCGACCAGGGCCCCAGGGTGGAGTCTGCAACCAAGGTACATGCCCTTGACTGGAATCGAAACCAGGACCCTTCAGTCCACAAGCCGATGTTCTATCCACTGAGCCAAACCGGCCAAGGCCCCCAATATCCTTTAACGCAGAGCCCAGTGAAATGAGCTTAACTGAGTCAATTTTTTCCAGTACATGGGAAATACCATCCCATACTATTTACTCCCTGAAAATACTTTAGCTGGGCAAATGGATGCCCAGACAAGTAGTGTACCATGTACACACAGCTACGACTCATTTTCCCCCCTTAGGTTAATTTTGAAAAGAACATACTCAAAGTCTTAGAACACATTCATTTTCTGGAATTATATAGGTTTACTCCGTGTGAAGAGGAAGGAAAGCACGGCAGCCCTTTAGGACCCAGTGGCTCCTGCCCATAAAACCAGGGACAGGGAAAGCCAGACAACTTGTGTCACATCAAATGAAATCTAAGAAATTTAAAAGCTAATATAGCGTGGTTTCCTTGTCATCTCATTGGTTCAGGGTGATGTGCCCCATGCCTAGCTGCCTCTGATAGGGTAAAGCATTCCAGGATTTTGTTTTTTTTAAGGATTCAGGGATTTAGTATAATCATCCCTACTCATGGTTGTGCCCAGTCAGCCCAGTTTCTGTCTGCTTATAACCCAGATCAGCAGTTTGGACGTGCCAAAGACTACCACAAAATATTTGCAAATCCCAGTAGGGGAAAGAAAAAAAATGGCAGAGTGTCTGGAAAAACTTGCAAATTACTTTCCCCATTTAATACGTGGTTAGTAAGACAACCCAGGCTGTGAGATGCTCACGTGCAACGTGCACACATTCCCTCCACCCAGGACTCCTCGGTTGTCTTTCTGACCAGGGTGTTGAGAAAGGCCACACGAGGCTGTGGTGCTCAGGCCTCCTTCCAGCTTCCAGCCTCTACTTCTTCTTTTTTTTTTTTTAATAAACCTTTATTGTTCAGATTATTACAGAGGTTCCTCTTTTTCCC
This sequence comes from Myotis davidii, assembly GCF_000327345.1. Taxonomy (NCBI): domain Eukaryota; kingdom Metazoa; phylum Chordata; class Mammalia; order Chiroptera; family Vespertilionidae; genus Myotis; species Myotis davidii. The sequence continues at coordinate 7,436,900 of NW_006285779.1, forward strand.
CCCATATCTCCCCTCCACCTGGTTCCCATCCCACCCCATGCCCTTACCCCCGGCCACTGTCCTCATCCATAGGTGTAAGATTTTTGTCCAATCTCTTCCCGCACCCCCCACAACCCCTTTACCCCAAGAATTGTCAGTCTACTCCCTCCCTTTCTATGCCTCTGCTTCTATTATATTCACCAGTTTATTCTGACTTAATTTTTAGGTTCACTTGTTGATAGGTATTTATTTGTTGTCACTTTATTGTTCATAGATTTTATCTTTACCTTTTTCTTCTTCTTCCTCTTCTTAAACGATACCTCTCAGCATTTCCTATAATACTGGTTTGGTGGTGATGAACTCCTTTAGCTTTTTCTTATCTGTGAAACTCTTTATCTGACAGTTTCTAGAAAAT
>NW_006285779.1:7437571-7439625 GCF_000327345.1 Myotis davidii
CCTTGGAGGTTCACAGAAGATTCTTGAGTAGCCTTATAACTGTGGTTTTGAACTCTATGTCCTCCATTAGTTTGCTTTCCTCCATTTCTTTCATTTGTGACATGTTTCTTTGTCTCCGCATTTTTGGCTGACTGTGAGGACCCCCTGTGTCTACAGTGGAAGAACTGCTGTGTTGGAGACACCCTTATGGGACAGGACTTGCTTCAGTGGGGCTTTGGTGCTCACTGAGTCTGCTTCTTGAGTGTGTCCCTTATGGATGTTAGGAGTTGAAATCTGGTATCTGACCAGGGGTACCCTGGCTCCTGGATCTCCAAGTCAACCACTGTGTGGGTCCACCCAGCAGGAGCTACAGTGATATCAATAGATTTCTCTTCTTTGTTTGGAATTTGGAAGTTTTGGAGCTCTCTGACCCAGCTGCAGTTTGTTGGGTTAGGCTGCAAAAGCACAGGTGATTCCTTTGGCCACTGGCACAGCTTGGGTGGGGATGTAAATTGAGTGGGGTGGGGTCTCAGAGAATCACCAGGGAGGAGCAAACAGCAATGGTTGTCATCAGCGTCGACTCCTCGTGTCTCCATGACTAATTCCGAGTCTCTAAGTCCCCGAGTGCCACGCCCCCACAGCAACAATGATCCCTGCGAGCAGCTCTGCGAGAAGGCCACCCTCACTTTCTAACCCGCTACAAGACAGTCCAGTTTCTCCCCGTAGGAGTCTGGGACCTCAGAATCTCGCCTTAAACGAGCTCAGTGCATTCGAGAGCTTGTATCCCCTTCTGATTGAAAAAAAAAAATGCGCACCCAGGTGCAGCCTCCTCGCGCCCACCTTTGTACGTCTGTTCTTGGTGCCTCTGCACCTCCTATTCAGTCTCAATGTGCTTCTTTCTTTCCTTCTAGTTGTAGAACTTCCACTCGGCCAGCTTTCCCGTGGTTCTGGATGATAGCTGTTTCATCTTATAGTTGTAGTTTCAATGTTGTGGGAGGCAGCACGCATAGGTTTATACCTTATGCCGCCATCTTGGTTCTCTCTCCCAGCCTTCACTTCTGAGCATGTTCTGACACCAGAGAGCTCGTGCCACAATCCCTCCTGCCATCTGCATACATTGCCATCTCTCTTTCCCCCTTCTCCGGTCATTGGTCCCTTTCTCTTTTCTCTCTGCCCCTCCCTAAAGACTGCAACAAGACCTAAGATTCCATGCTTCCCTCCAGCAACAAGTCTGACCTTGGGGACCAAGCAAGGCAGTAGCAGGGGCACGTGTGTCCCCAGTAAAAAGTACATGGCTTGCAGAGGGACTAGATGCCTTCTGCAAGGACAGAGAGGAAGGTCCCAAAGAGGCAGCTGGTCACCTGCCCTGGTTAGGGACCAAGTTGAAACAAGTTAGAAGGTGACACCCACGGGTGGTTGAGAGGACAGGTTCTCTTTTGGGGTTCATCCCCAGCAGGTCCAGGGGTTCCCAACGGTGTGGACGGAGTCAGCGAAGAAGGAATGACACGGAGGCAGCGTTCAGTTGATCATCATAGCCAGGTTCCGTCTTTATTGTCCTGTTACATCTGTATTTATACTAGTTGATTTTAATCCTATCCATTCTATCCCAAAGGTTAGGGCGTTTCTTATCTCCATTCCAAGGTTACCCTATTGTTCCATTAAGCTACAAAGAAGTAACTGAAGGAGATTATCCTAGGTAAAGATTATGTAGCTAGCCCTGACTGGTTTGGCTCAGTGGATAGAGCCTGTCAGGGCACATGCCCAGATTGTGGGCTCGATATCCCCAATAGGGCGTGCAGGAGGCAGCTGATCCATGTTTCTCTCTCATGGATATTTCTGACTCTGTCCCTCTCCCTTCCTCTCTGTAAAAAATCAATAAAATATATTTTAAAAAAAGATTATGTCGCTTTTATCTCTAAATGACTTGCCTGAGAGTACAAACCACAAGAGCTGGAGGAGTTTCCAAGGTATCAGTTTCCTGTTGCTGCTGTAACTAATTAGCACCAATTGAGTGACTTAAAACAATGCAGGTGTGGTCTCTCACAGCGCCAGGGAAGCCTAAAATCAGTATTAGA
>NW_006285779.1:7440579-7442598 GCF_000327345.1 Myotis davidii
CGGGAGCCGCCTCCGCCTCCGCCTCCGCGGGAGTGGATCTCCTCCTTGGGGACGGCCTTTTTCACCTCCACGCGATGGCCCTGGATCGGATGGAACTTGACCACTGCGGCCTTGTCTGCCGCGTCGTGATTCTGGAAATACACGAAGCCGAAGCCACGCTTCTTGCCGGACTGCTTGTCGGCAATAATCTCGGCTTTCTCTACGGTGCCAAACTGCGAGAAGTGCTCGATGAGGTCGCCTTCGGCCACGTCTCCTTTAAGGCCACCGACAAAGAGCTTCTTAACCTTGGCGTGGGCACCGGGCCGCGCCGAATCCTCCCGGGACACCGCCCGCTTCAGCTCCACCGTGTTGCCGTCTACGGCATGGGGAGAAGCGGCCATGGCGGCATCGGCCTCCTCCACATTGGAGTAGGTCACGAAGCCGAAGCAACGGGAGCGCTTGGTCTGGGGGTTCACCACCACCATGCAGTCCGTCAGGTTCCCAAAGACCTCAAAGTGGCCGCGCAGACCCGACTCACTCGTCTGCACATTGAGGCCGCCGATGAACAGCTTACACAACTGGGAATTCTCCATCTCCAAGGCCCGGGCCTTTCCCCCGCCCTGCGAGCTCCGAGGTGTCTCCGTCGCCGTTATCGTTGCCTAAGGCCTCTTCACAGATCGGGCCCAGCCAGTTGCTGGAGCCGCCACCGCCGATCACAGACAGGGAAGGGAAGGAGGGAAGGGGAGAGATGCTGGCTAGAGGACGAGCGGAGGAGACTGGAAGACAACCAAGGCCGCAGCTACCGCCACCTCCGATTCCCTATCAAGTCCCTCTGTTGGGGTCCAGCCCCAGCAGGTCCAGGGGTTCCCAAAGGTGTGGATGGAGTCAGCTAAGAAGGAATGACACGGAGGCAGCGTTCAGTTGATCATCACAGCCAGGTTCTGTCGTTATTGTCCTGTTACATCTGTATTTATACCAGTTGATTTTAATCCTATCCATTCTATCCCAAAGGTTAGAGCGTTTCTTATCTCCATTCCAAGGTTACTCTATTGTTCTATTAAGCTACGAGGAAGTAACTGAAGGAGATTATCCTAAGTAAAGATTATGTAGTTTAAGCGTGATTGTTGGTAGTTAAAGTGATTAACTACCCACCTGGCACTTAGTTCTAAGTGGTTTTACAGATTTATTCCCTTCCTTGGTCCTGTTAATCGCTAGCTCCAGGGAAAAAAAATCCCACCTGGGGAAACAACCTTTCTCGGGGAGGTGGGTCTGTTTAAAACACATAGTGCTAAGAGGGGGAGCAAACATATGCCATATACGCCAGGTCCCTTGAAACATAAGCTGTGCAGATGTTTCTTCCCTGCAGTGACTGTGTCAAGCAGCAAGGGTGGACCAGCTTCCAGCAAATTCCCCCATTTTTACTTTTTAAATGACAGCGCGTGTAAATCAGCGGCCACCTCTCGGATTGGGTTAAGACTCGGAGAAGACTTGTTTGTGACTTTGCCAACAGATCAGTCCGAGGCTTAACCTTCTATCGGCTCCCCACAGTTCTCATGTCAGATAGCCTGACTCTGAGTCCCATCTCTGTCTTTGTTGGGTGAAGGACCTGGGGGAAATGACTTCACTTCCTGGAGAAAACTTCTCATCTATAAAACTGGGATAATCACAGCAATGTGCATATACAAGGTGTATGTGAATGCACTACTGACCGTACACATAAAAATAGCTAAGGTGGTAATTTTTATGTGGTTATTTTTTATCCCAATTTTCGTAAATGGGGATGATTATAGGACCTACCTAGAATTGTAAGGGCTAAATGAGATAATGCCCCCAAAGTACCTGGCACATAATCCATGCTCAGTAAGTGCTGGCTTCCACCATTGCTGCCGTTGATGAACTGAGTCTGACTGGCATGGCTTCTTGGGCTCTGCCTGTGACTGTGGCTCTGGGCTGTGGAAGAAATCCCTGCCACGGAAAAGCTGATCCTCTAGCGGGAGATTCCAGCCATGTCTGGAAAAGGAAAAAAAAAAAACGGTATAA
>NW_006285779.1:7442653-7471102 GCF_000327345.1 Myotis davidii
GGTTGACCCAGGACATTCCTTAAGGCTGCCACACTGCCAAATTTCTGTGACGACCTTAATGACAGGCAAAATTAGGAGCAGGCTTTCAAAGCTGTGTGATCTGAGACAAGCAGGATGACCTCTCTGGGCCTCAGCACCTGCATCTGTGAATGGCATTGGGGGTGCCAACTCAGCCTTGGGAGGCTGCCTCGGATTATCACCCATGGAAGGGACTGTCGAAACTTCTGTGCCGGCTCTACCGTGGACTCACTGTCCAGATGGAAGCAGACTTGGCTGCCTACTTTGAAAAGCTAAATATAACATCAATAAAGTCACAGCAAGGCCAGGCTGGGGGAAGTGGGACACGAGGAAGTTGGGCCGGAGGCTATGAAAAGGGCAGAGGGGGAACTGGGGACAAGTTCTGCTGCATGCAAATACCAGCTTAGTCACTAAAAAGTGCCATTCTGTTTCAAAATGACCGATGGTGGCCAGAGACTTCAGCTTTGAGACAGAAATTACCCAAAGGGAGATATTTTGTGTGAATCACCCTTCTCTGTGTATACCTGTCCCCAGGTTTCACACAAGTCACAAGATTTTAGTCCGGGACCTCTCTCCTGCATTACAGTCCAAGAGGGCAAGATCTGTGTTGAGCTTAGCTCTGCGCCCTGCATATGCCTTGCTCAGTGTGCATTCAGAGAGTATTGGAATAAATAACAAACACATGTCTTGTGTAAAACAAATAATAACCTTAAACTTTAAGGGGAGCCCCCCAAAATCAGTAAATCAAGATAAACAATATAGGGTATCCCCAAAAATGTATATAAACTTTGTATAATTTTTAATTCCAATGAGTTAAACCTGAAAAGGAAGAAACATCAATTGAATTATCACTAATTCAGTATTAAGTATAATATTTTAAAAATCAAAATTAATACAAAAAAATCCCTGATGAAGAAAATATTGACATTTTAAATGAAGACAGGACTAGCCCTGGCTGGGTTGCTCATTTGGTTAGAGTGTCATCCCAGTATGCCAAGGTTGCAGGTTCAATCCCTGGACAGGGCACATACAGGAATCAACCAATGAATGTATAAATTAATGTTTCTCTCTCTCTCTCTCTCTCTCTCTCTCTCTCTCTCTCTCTCTCTCCCTATCTCTCACTAAAAATCAATAAAAACATATCCTTGGGCGAAGATTTAAACAAAACTGAAGATGGGACTAGTACTGCTGATTTATTTTGCCTTAGGCCCCAATATGGTGGGGCACCGCACTGTGTCCAGGCAAATTTCTCTTTGAGAGCTGTTGACCTTGTGGCCATCAGTGTTTCTTCTGCCCAGATGAGGCCTGAAAGGACACTCCTAACATTACCCCAGTGCTTTTGCTATCCCATGGCCATGGCTTGGGCTGGGGCCCAGGAGAGTTGCCTTCATACTGATCTCCCAGCCAGCAGTGTCCCCATGCCCAGGCCTCCCCTAATCCATTCTTCTCCCCAGTCAGGACACACCCCTGAGCAAAGGTCTCTGAAAGGGCTTCCCACCGCTTATAAACCCCATCTCCTGGACCTAACACAGACCTTAACTCCTTGCACCCCAAGCTTAAATTACTATGCCCCTCCCTCCAATACCCCAATTCTTGCCACTCTCAACTTCTCACTAGACCCCAACACCCGAGACAATTTCACCTGGGAGCCTTTGTACTTGCTGTTCCACTACCAGGCTGCTGTTCCTCATTCTTTTTGCCTGGTGAATTTCTATTTTGCATGAGGATCCAGCTCCCAGGTCTCTTCATCTTAAAACCTTAAATCAGTTATCCCCTTCTTAGGATCCTCCCACCTCTCTGATCTTCCCTGTTCCCAGCAAAGAATTATGAGTAGTTTTCACTTGTTACCTATCTGGATCATATGAATTTTTAAAAATTAGCTTGTATTACTTTCACAAACTAAAGCATTAAAACTAGTTTCAATTTAGGACCCCAAAAAACAGTGTAAGATATAAGATACAAAAGATGTCACATGAACCAAATAATATTTCACAAATTGCTATTAGACTGGAGATTAAATGACCAATAACTAGTGCTACTAATTTAGGGTACATAAAATAAAACTTAAAGCTGCAAAAGACCCGAGGTTAAGATTCAGGAATAAAGAAGGAGGAGGAAGTTCCCTGCTCTTTTTGTTTGCAAAGAGTTGCTTTAATATGAGACCTTCTTTAATCCTAAATCCAGATTAAACAGAGATTTTCTTATTGTAATAACTACTAATAGCGGGCAGGTGGGAAGTTACTCTGTAATAACTATGTACTATCTCCCAATAGTTCCATGTGGGTACTGGAATTTCGGGGGAAATGCTTTGTAAAGTATATGATTGTCTAACCCAGCAATTCTCAACCTGTGGGTCACGACCCCTTTGGGGGTCAAACAACCCTTTCACAGGGGTTGCCTAAGACCATCAGAAAACACATATATAATTACATATTGTTTTGTGATTAATCACTATGCTTTAATTATGTTCAATTTGTAACAATGAAAATACATCCTGCATACCCTACTGTTATGACGATTCATAACAGTAGCAAAATTACAGTTATGAAGTGGCAACGAAAATAATGTTATGGTTGGGGTTCACCACAACATGAGGAACTGTATTAAAGGGTCGCGGCATTAGGAAGGTTGAGAACCATTGCTCTGAATGGCTCCATCCACACCGAAAAGCTTTGTAGCATGTGGGTTCTAAATCCTTACCGAACCAGAGAACATTCCTCCCAGGTACCCCCTCAACCCACAGGGTTTTACAGACCTGCGCTAAGCTTAATTGTGCACCACTATTTGTATTACCCAACAGAAGGCTCAGCTTCCAGAATCAGAGACATCTGCATGCAGGTTTATGGGAAATCACGATTTTCTCTGGGTACAATGATTGTGTATAATCTTTCCATTTTGTTAACTAAAACCCAGTCAAACAGTTTTTGCAGAACAAAGGAAAGGCTTGCCTGAAAGGTGAATTCAGATATTCTACTTTCTCAGGGCAGAGCCATGTTATTAGGAAGAAAATAAAACGTGGCCTGATCCTCCAATCCTGTCAACATGCTTCTGTATATATGTATGTAAAACAGATAAAAAGGCATACACTAAGGTCATGCTATCAAGAGTCAAATACTATAGAAAAGTTTTCATTGTAAAGTAAAAGTCTCCTTTTTATAAAGTAGGAGCCCCCTTCCCCACTCCAAGCCACCAGTCCTCACTGTCCAGATATAAGGACTGGTAGGGCCTGAAATCCCCTTGTCTGTTTGCCAAGCTGTGTGCCCGGCTACTGGGCAGTGTCCATCCAGAGGCAAGGGGTTCCCTTTTCTAATTTGTGTAAAAGCACTCCATTGGCTCTGAAAACCACCTTTTAATGACCTCTTGTGTATCTTTCTAGAAAATTATGCACATACCAGCACATATGCGTGTATATGGCCTCCCCGCCCCCCGCCCCCGACAAAGATGGCACATACTACACACTATTCTGAACTGCCCTTCCTTCTTTTTTCCTCTTCCTCCTTTTCCATTTTTATTTAACTTAATATTTCTTGGGGATTTTTATATACCAGCAATACAGATGTTTGTTTTTTAAAAAGGGGTTTGTGGTATTCTGTCATATAGCTTTATCAAAGTTTATTTAAGTAGTTCCCTTTTAGTGATTGATGGGTGTTTAGGTTGTTTCCAGTTTTTTTCAGGGGAAGGCAGAAAGGATGAGGGTTATTATAAATAAGGCTTATATGTGTACAATGTGGATATCTATATAATAGTATAATTTTATGACCATGTTCATAAGGCAATTCCTAACAGTGGAATTTCTGGGTCAAAGGCATGGACATTTTAAATTTTGACAGATAATGACTGTAACAATTTACATTCCTAAGAATATCTGTATTCTCATACCCTCATTAACCATGGGTATTGTCACACAAGTTAAGTTTGGCCAGTCTGATAAGCAGAGCATATCTCACTGTTGTTTGATTTAGATCTCTTTAAATATAAATGATATCTTTTCATTGGGTCCAGCCAGTGTGATTCTGTTGGTTGAGCATCGTCCCATGCACCAGGAGGTCACCAGTTCAATTCCTGGTCAGGGCACTTGCTGGGGTCACATTGCAGGCTTTATCCCCAGTGAGGGTTGGGGGCGGGTGGTGAAGAGGGCGCAGGAGGCAGCAAATTGATGTTTCTATCTTTCTCTCCCTTTCCCTTACTCTCTCTGAAATCAATAAAAACATATTTAAAAATACATATATATCTTTTCATTGGTCTGTTGGCCACTTATGTTTTTCTGTTAGCGATATGTTCACATCCTTTGCTCATTTTTCTATTGAATCATTAATCATTTTTTACTTCGTTGTAAGATTTCTTTGTAAATCAAAAATTGTAGTCATTATTGTAATTACTACCATTATTGTTATGTGTTACAGATATTTCTTCCACATGTCATTTATCTTTTGATTTTTGTGCATATTACTTTTTGTTCTACAGAAGTTTCAAATACCTGTGCAACCAGATTCACTAATCATTTTCTTTATGGATTTTCTATGTGTGTAACTTTTAAATGACAATTAAAATTACAATTAAAGTTAATGAAAAAAATTTTGGACCTGATTTCAGCCTATCCTGTGAGCTTCAAGATAGCCCCATTCTTGCAATATAGGGGCTGAGAGGACAGTAAGTGATGAACAATGAGGCTTATGATGGGATCAGAGGGCTTGGACCTCACATGTCTCCTCAGAACAGACAGCTCTGGGAATCAGAATTCCCCTTCACAGATGCCTGATGGGGCCACGGCCCAATGACCACATTCCTTATAGAACCATAGAATCAGTGTTGAAGTTAGCTGCTATCTGCTCTAATCTCTCTCTGCACCACTGAGCTATACCGGCCATTAAATATGATTAATTAAACTTAAAGAAATACAATATAATTCATGCTATTTGGGATTTTATTGTAAGGTTCTGTCTCTTTTCAATAGGATAGATTTTTTTTTAAAAAAATCAACATAGTTATTAATATTTTATGTTTAATTTTTGTCTCTTACAGGCAGCTTCAAAAGATGGTCCATGATATTAAAAACAATGAAGGTGGAATAATGAACAAAATAAAAAAGTAAGTTAGACTCCAGAGCACTATATGAGCACTTATCTGAACATGTTATGCCAGCCTCCGAAAGGGAAAAAACAAAGTTCTCTGGTTCCGAGTGAGGAGTTGCAACCTCTTTAGCATGTAACCCTTTCTTACTCGTGGCGGAGTCCACGGCACTCAGAGCCACATTCAGGAACCCTGCTGAGTGAACGGGGTGGTTCTCAGGGCACTTCACGTCCCCCCTCACTGCTCCAAGGGTGAGCAACGCCATTTGAGGTGCTGAGCAAATGTCAAAATGACGTTTACTGAAGTAGGAAATCAGCTTCCAAAACCATTCAGCTAAGGGTCATGAGGACAGAGTTGGAAAAATCCTAAAGAGAAGTTACGAGAACACAGCCCAAGCTCCTTTAGGATGCCATACCTCTCTTCCAAATTTTGATTTCTGCTTTTTCAGTTATTGCCTTAAATGGTGTTTTCAATTGGCACTTATAGAGGGAAAGCTAGAATTCTCCATCTTCCTGTACACCCCAAACTCTTAAGCTTTTGTTAAGAGAAGAGAAATTGTACATAATATTGTACATACTCACATTTGACACTCAAAATCTAAATCAAGTAGAAAGGGGAACTGTTATTTGTTAAGTTTTTAAGTTTGTGTTTTCTTAAAGAAAGTAATACAGATTCACCCGGGAGGTTGGGGGGAGGGGGGCGTGGAATATCAAAGAGTTCAGAGTTGTATAGTCAAAAGCTTCTACTTCTTCATATCCCTACTTTAACCTACTCCCCAGAAATGGACATTGTCATGTGTGAGTTTGGTATATAAATCTATATGTATAAGCTTATACAGACATATACATACAATGACATGGATACAATGCATGCCTATACACACAAACATTTTCATCATGAATGGTATATTTATAATCCATTCTACCAACTTGCTTTGTTTGGTGATTTTACTTAATGGTACATCATGCACATCTGTCTTCATTGGTATGAGAAAATAAACCATATTCCCTTTTAAAAAGATGATTAATAGTCTACTAGAAATGTATTATTTTCATTTCACCAAGCATATATTGTTGGATATTTTTTAAAGATGTGGGGGGAAGGTTGGGAATTTAAACTAGAACATTTTTGGAGGGCAATTTGATAATATCAATTTAGATAAGATCAAAATTTTGTGGGCACTTCTTTCAGTTTAACTGCCACAAATAATATTTTAATAAATATCCTTTGCAGACTCTGAGTATACCAGAAAGCTAAATTCCTGAAATGAAATTTCTGGGTTGAAGGATATGTGCCCTGGAAGTCTTTATGGATGTTAGCAATTTGCTTTCCCAAAATTTTGTACCACCAATGGTGTATGAAAGTACATTGCCTTCAGAACAGAGTGTCTTCATTCTTTTTGGTCTTTGCAAAACTTAAAAGTAAGAAACCACTTTTGTGGTGTTTTCACACTATAAAATGTAAATGGGTCTCCATGTGTATAAGTGATCATCATAAAATAGTTAAAATGGTCTGCTTGTGGGGCAATAGTCATCATGGAGGAGGAGAATTTCTCTTCCTGTCTGTCCTGTGACTGGGAGAGGAGAGGAGTGTGATTGTTTTCATTTGTTTCAGAATTTCATTGAAATGAGAGAGCCCGCTATCATTGTTTTAATCACTAGCAATTCTAGATTATCTCACAGCTGCCAGTTTTACAATGCAGCAGTTTTCTCAATAGTATGAAGCCTCTATATAAAATGGCCATTCCATGGTCAATTATACTTACAGCAGCCACAGGGCTCAAATTTTTCCAGGCAGTTTCCATTGCAGTATACCCATTGCACTTTTTGTTTTCCAAAAAATGCACTTTCACTTGACAAGCTGTGTTTGTTCTCAGCTTGGAAAATATGGCTGCCATAGTCATTACCCATGGTGAAGTCAGGGGCCCTTTGGTTTGAAGTGACTTGTAGTTCTTAGCTCTCACTCGTTGCCAGGCAACAGGTGCCACCTTGAAAGGAGGAAGCATGGTTGAACACACTGGTTTCCTAACCCAAAACTGTGACAGAGCTGTCACTGGTCACGGCCGAATGAGAAAATTAGGACCTTGAAGTGCTGGGGGCTGGTGTGTAGCTGCTGGCTGCTAAGTGGGGCCCAAGCCACACCTTTTATTCCTGGCCTGTGTTCAGTGACCCAGTCCTTTCTTGAGTCTGTCCTTTATTCTGAGATGATGACCCTCATACATTTGGGGGGGGGGATTAAAATAACCTTCCTTTTCTTTTAGGAAATGATTACAAAAGTGGGTAATAGTTGGTTTGTGCTTTTTGAAATTTTACTGGTCCATGAATAGATGTGGCCCAGATCCAGTTTTGCTTTTTCTTCCCTACAACACCTTTGATAATATCTCTCTCTTCCCTTCCCCTGCCTTCCCTTCCCTTCCCTTCCCTTCCCTTCTCTCTCTCTCCACCTCAACACAGGTCTAATGATCGTATCTTCCCCAGCACACCCTGCTAGTAGGTTTGCTATGAGAATTGAATGAAATAATAATAGATGTGAGAGTCTTTGGGAAAACCAAAAGCAGGATTTCTACACAAATATAAATATTGTTATTTTTGCATCATTACAATTCTGGTTTATAAGTCTTGTTTTTTTGTAATCAAACATGAATTTCTGAACTTCTATTTTTTTCTCCAAGCAATGAAATATGCTTTGTGTGTGATGATTACCTTATACTGTATGCTGCGTCTAAAGGATGTGATATTTTAGTAAAGAAAGTCTACTGGATATAGGTTTTACTTATATATTTAAAATTTTTAATTAAGTAAATCATTCTCAAATAAAATTGGTAACTGTTATTAAAAGTAATAATTCACCATAAACCGTAACCATTTCAAATACCTGTAATGGAAGGGAAGGTGTTGCCAATACTCATAAAAAGCCTAAAAATTGGGATGCATTTTTAAAATGTAATTTGAACTTCCTTCTTTTAAAGAGTGGGGAAGGATTGTGAATATTCAGAATGTTTTATATGTGTATAAAGATACCACAGAAGTTTTGAAAGAGCTTGAAGCAGTTCAAGTTCTAACTAAGCGAAATATCGCAATCCCCAACCTAGAGATACTCACTGCTCACTTATTTGTCAGCTTTTCCATAGCACAGAAACAATTTCAGTCCAACCTGCAATTAAAGTGCTGATGAGAACTAATTTTTCCTATTAAAGTCTTCATTAATTATTTATTAAAATAGAGTACATCTTCCCTTACCTTCCTATCAACCAATCAACATTCATCACTTATCTTCCTTGAACCTCTGGACTCAGTGCTTAGACTCTGACCTCTCAAAGCCCTTTCTCCGCTTGGCTTCACCTTTGCCAAGTCACAGCCACATTGTGCACTGGGGACAAGGGGAGAGCTAGGAAACCTCTGATTAATGGCTTGACTACATTTTCAATATATTTGGTCTTTCTATGCAATGGGTCCCCAAAAAAAGCCATTATTCTATTCGTTATCTCTTATCTCTATATCTGCTTATATTATGGGCCTTGACAACAGATGTCCTACCCACTGACCTTTTGTCTAATGGTTGTTTCCCACAGGCTGAAAGTCAAAGCACCTCCAAGTGTTCCTCGAAGGGACTATGCTTCTGGTAAGAGTATTTCTAAAATACTTGGATTCTTGACTAATTTAAGGTGTATATTTACTTCTTGAAAAGAGAACTATGTTCTACTCACATGGAAACAAAAGGTGCCCATTTTTCAAAACTATTTTTTTTATTGATTTCAGAGAGGAAGGGAGAAGGAGAGATTGAAACATCAATGATGAGAGAGAATCTTTGATTGGCTGCCTCCTGAACACCCCTTACCGGGGATCGAGCCCACAACCTGGCCATGTCCCCTTGACCACAATTGAACCCGGGACCCTTCAGTCCACAGGCCAAGGCTATAACCATGTAACCAAACCAGATAGGGCAAAAGGTGCCCATCTTAATTTTAAGAATGACCGAATCCTATCCATCCATCTGACAACCATCCATCCATCTAGTCATCTACTTATCAAACTTTTATTAAGCATCCTCCATGTGCCAGGCACATGCAAGGTCTCAGGTAGAAACTCAGTACTAAACAAGATAGCATCACACTCACAGAATTTATCGTCTAGAAGGGAAGACAGATGGTGTTAAAAGTAATTACATTTCAGTGTGATTGGGAAGCACAAAGTTCTACAGCAGTATCTAATCTAATCTGATGTGGAGGATGTGGGGGAAGTGGGGAAAGGAAGGCTTCCTGGATAAAGAACTTAAAATGGATATTTGAAGGGGGTGGGGATAAATTATTGGTGGCACACCGTTACTCAATCCTTTCCCATTCCAAGTAGAATCAAATTCATCAGGGGAGAATAGTTACTCTTGCGGTTGGTAGTTTTTATGGCAGTTGTGAGCAAAGTAAATTATCCAGCATACTTCTCTTTTCTAGAACAGATTCCTTAGGAGGATAGGTCTAAAATATGTTTCTAATGGCTTAAATGTAAAGATTTCTTAGATGTGGACAGATGTATATAGCCCTCAGTAAAACAACAACAACAACAACAAAAAACCCTTGTTCTTCTCTTCAAGTTCTAAAAATGAAAAGAAAACCAAGCAGGCTATACCTGTTAAGTACCCAAAGTTTTGATGGGAAAATATGAAATCATGGAGTGTCAGGTTTAATAGGAGCCCAGAGGTCAAACTGTCTAACATCCAATCCAATGCTAAAACCTACCCCACCACAGTGTACCACAAACAAGGCCCACTTTCTGCTGGGACATCTCCTGGGATGACCCCCCAAACCTGTCTGGGCCAGTCAGGGGCAGGCAGCCCTGGCAGGATATAGATGTGACCCATTTCCTTGTGGCTTCATAGTCTGTCCTGATGGCCACACAGACCCCTCCTTCTCTTGTATTTTTTACTTGGGCAAAAGCCAGGTAACATTCATCATTTATTCACCCTTTTGCCTAACCCCCACACACTAGAGGTCATCATTGATTGCTTCTCGTCCTTCCCTCTCTACCAAAAAAAATATATAATAATAATAATCTCTAAATCCTATTAATTTTAGCTTTTAAGTGTCTCTGAAATATGTTTTTCCCTCTCTGTTCACATAGCTATAGCTCAGAGCCCTGTCATCAGGCTGTGTGTCCCAGTACAGAAGCTTCTAAATAGTCTTGTTAATTCCTAATCCCATGTGGTCCTCTCAACCTTCACCAAGAGTTGTTCTGAAATTATGAATATAATGTCCTTCGCATTATATTCTCATGGCTTTACATCAGCAGCAGGAGGAATTGCCAACCACTGAGCCTGCATACAAGGTCCTTCAATGCCTAGCCACAGGCTGTGTAACCCTGGACCAAGCACTCTCCTCTCCTTTTCTATATCACACAGGACTGAACAAGAAGCTGTCAGCTTCCCGCCAATGCTAATACTGCACACGCACAGAAACACAAGCCTCTGGAGCCCCGGGCCCAGGGTGATGCAAGCTTCTAAACTCCCCTGGCTTTAGGAATTTGCCTCTTCCAGGTTGTACTTAATCTCTCTGGGTCTCAGCTGGGTCTTCTAAGCCTTTGCTGCTTGAAGTGCGATCCCTAGCGTGCAGCATCAGCATTACCTGGGAGCTGATTAGAAATGTAGACTCTGCCCCACCCAGGAACTCAGGGATCAGAATTTTGTATTTTAACTAGAGCTCCAGGGGATCTGAATGTACGTATATTAAATTTGAGAAACCCTGCTATAATCCACCAACTCTGTCCTTACTGCGGCTCCTGAACTGTCAAATCCATGAAGTTCCTGGAAATTCATCCTATCGCTGAGATCCCCTCACCCAGGCCTTGCCTACTCTCCTCTGCTCTGACACCCAGTCCCCAAAAAAGGTCCTTTTGGCAAAACCACCATCACCACCTGCAGTGAGTACCTCCTTTGCCATTTCCCTCTGCCCCCTCTCCTCCCCGCCCCACAACTCATGTTCTAGAAGCATTTCCAGCTGCTTCCTCTGAGCCTTGGGGACCCTAAACAGTTACAAGCCCGGGGCCTTGGAAAACAACCCTGACAGCTCCTCCTGAACGTAGGGGGTCTGCAAGGTCCCTGAACGTGCCAGGGCTTGGAGACCTTAGCCCACCAGACCTCCAGAGCCCAGTCAGGCACTCTCTGGAGGCCTTGAGTCCACCAAAGACTCCTGAAACAGCCCCACCTCTCTCCCCCAGATGTGGGAATTATGTCCTTTTTCCAGTCCCGGAAGCAAATGGCTTCCCCACCCTCTACCCAGGAAAATGTGTTGACCTTGGTGATAGAGACCTTCAGGAAGCAGAAGATGGAAAGGGCCAGTGCCCACAGCGGTCAGCAGAAGAGTCACCATAGTCCCTCCTCTCCTTACAGGGGTGGGGAACCTTTTTCTGCCAAGGGCCATTTGGATATTTATGACATCATTCATGGGCCACACAAAATTATCATTAAAAATTAGCCTGTTATACTTGGTCAAACCTGATTTCCCAGATGAAGAAAATGCACCTCGGGAACGTTAAGTAACACGCCCAAGGTTACTGCAGCCACTGCAGGAAACCCACCCCAGCTCCCATCCTGCTGGTCCTCCCTTTGACCCAAGCTGAGATGGTTACACTTTTTTGGGTAATTTCTTACTATTTTGAACCCCCAGAGCCTTTGACAATAACACCAGAACCTGCTTTCCAGTTCCTGTGCTTTCATAGTTAAACAACCTCTAGTGTCTTTGTCTGGCTCAGGAGCTGGCGGGTGTGTATGTGTGTAGAGAACCAGTCGTGGGGACCCCAGAGCCTGCTGAGGTCATTGCAGAAGCTCCCGTGATCCCTGCACAAGCCCTGAGAGGTCAGAACTGAATAAGGCCTCTCTCCTTGTGTACTTGGGCTCTGCTATCCAGAGGCTGCTGTGCTGTCCCTAGGAAGCCCACCCTCTGCTCCCACCACTGATAGCATGCAGGGAAGAGATCGGAGAAGTGATAGGGGTGGGCAGAGGAAGTTACCTGCACAGGGATTTCTGGGTAAATGTCCGCCACAGAAGAATGGGATACACATAACAACCCTTTGTCCACAAAGGAAGTGAAATATAGCACAGCTTTTTCTTCCATGTCCTCAGTGAAGCCAGCATTCACTTGGTTTTCCGTCTCCTCATTTATACTCTAACTGGTGCTGCCAACAAAGTTCACATGGGGAGAGCTGATTCCACATCAGTCCTGCCTCATGGAACTAAGAATAAAGGAATGAAACTTGTACTCAAGGTATTTTATAGCCTAGAGACGATCATCCAATTCAAGCTTTTCATGTTAGGAATAACTGGAAACCACAGAGGCAAAGTGACTGCCAAGGTCACACAGCCAGGTGATGGCTAAGCCATGACTATGTCCCCCTCTTATGCACACTCACCACCCTGTTAATGGGGCCCTGGGTAGGGATGAATAAACATACCAAAAAAGGGAATTTCAAAGATGCATTTAGACTCAAATCACCTCTCCTAGCCAGGCTGGATCTGGCCTTGGCCTCAGTTCCCACACTAAGTCACATTCCTTTATCTTTTCAGGGTGTACCTAGTGGGACTGTCCACTCACAGCCTCCCCTGCCTTACAGTTCTGTTTTATATTCCTTCCCTGAATCTGTCTCCACCACTAAAGCTGGTCCACCTGCCTTCCATCTTCCCTTCCTGCACCCCACTGTGGTCTTCCCATTGGTCCCTGCATCCCACCACCAGCTCTATAGGAGGAGAATGGGAGGACTCCTGGTCCAGGGCACAGCCAGAGTGGAATCAGAGCCACAGTTGACACTGTGTGTCAGACACCAGCTGTGGAATGCACCCCTAAAGTCCATGGCCAAGATGCCACCAGCACAGCCCCACAGTCTCTGAGGCTCCTGAGGACTCAGAACCGAAAGGCTGACTTCATCCCCTTGCCTTCACCCCTTCAATCAAGATCACGCCACAGAGCCCTTTGCTGTCCTTCCAGCCATCCCTCCCCTCCCCAAGACCCCCAGTCTATTTCAGCCTTCATGACTTCATGGCTGCGTGACTCAAACACCATACTCATTAGCCTCCCCATCTCCAGCTTGTAACTAGGACCACAGTGTCCCTTGGATGGCAGTGACTCTAGCTTTGTTTTCCCTCCTGGCAAATTCTCCTGTGACTCTCCAGTGGAGCACATTCATTCTGTACACATCTGTGTCTTATGGCTGCCCCTTCCATCCCTCAGCTCTAAGTCCTACTTCTGGGCCTGGCACACAAGCCTGTCTTAGGGGATGAAAGGGAGATGCCCTCCTTCATCTTCATTCTCTTGCTAAAGTCCCACTGGTCCTTTAGGGCCCAGTCCAATTCCATCTTTGACACAAAGCTTCATGCCTTCACCGACCACACCTTTCTCGATCTTTCCCAGCACCTGGCCATGACTCCAGGTGCTGAGACACTTATCAGGAAATTTTACACCACCTGGACTGTCTGATACACCTTGTTCTCCTCAACTCTAGGTCTTTTATTACTGTTGTACTGGGTGGCTCAGTGAGAATACCTGGAACTTTGGGGTCCTTTCGACTTGGGGTGGCATCCTGGCTTTGTCCCTTAAGCACTGCGTGAACCAAGAAAAGTTTTGTAACTTCCCCAGGCCTCAGCTCCCTGATCTAGAGATAAGATTACCTATCCTTCAGGTTATTGTGAGAATTAGGGATAAAGTCCATCGATAGTAATAACTGGACCCTAACTCTATGTCAGGTTCGCCTCTAAGCACTTTCCATGTGTCCTTTCACTTTCATTCTCTCAAAACCATATGATATAAGTACTACTAATCATGTCCATTTTAGTGATGAGAAAACTGAGGCCTGGAGGGTAAGCAATTCACTGGAGGGTAAGGTCACACTGCTAACAAATCACAGAATCAGGCTTTTAAGCAAGACACTGGACCCTACATGTCTTAGCTTGGAGCAGACACTGAGATGGGGGCCACTGTGGCCATTGTAGCGTGTAAGTGCCAGGTGCTGTGTCCACAGGCTTGAGAAGGCCATGTGAATTGCAAAGCCTGGGTGAGGCAAGAGGACAAGTCCCTTTATTGTGTGGCAGGAAATTATGACACAGTCAATGAGCCTAAGCCCCCAAACAGGTCCAGGACACAGTAGGAGAGGCTTTCCCCAAAAAGGAGGCCCAACCAGCTTCTCAGCTTCTTGGCAAGGGCAGGAAATCCCACACCCCAAATTGAACCACCTGGCCCATATTAAACTTGAACTTACCCTCCTGAAAAGTTCACCCACTACACTAGAGGCTATCTTAGCTCCACGTCTTTGTGGTAGCCATACCACATGGTTGCCATTAGAGTGAAATAGAATTGAAATGGTTTTGAGGGTTTATTGAGAATTATCAATCCCCAAGACAACAAGTAATACTGATACAGCATTTACTGTGTGCCAAAGCACATGTATTATATTACTTGACTCATAAAAACATGGCAGGCACTATTCTTATCTTTGTTTAAGGTGGGGAAATGGAACTTTAAACACTAAAGTACTGGTCCACTGCCAAGCAGGTGGCAAAAACCAGAGCCAGGATTGGAACCCAGGGAGCCTGGTTCTAAAACACCTGCATACCATGGAAGCTCCCTGAAGTGCTGGAGAACTGCCCACTACTCTAGATCTAGTAGGTTGGCTTGTCATGCTTTCTAGTCTGGACAATGGCCTGCAAGGTTGTGACTCTGCATTTAATCTCTAAGGCCATTTAACCAGATGATGCTGTGAGCTGCTTGTGGAACCGGAAGACAGAGAGGAGGGGCACCATCAAATAACCTCTACCACGTGATACTTTTGTCTCTTTACTGCCTCGGTGTGTCATGATGCCCAGAGGGGGCCATTCTGTTTTTTTCTAGACTTTACCTGAATGCACAGTGGAGCGCCAGGTGGTTCACAAGAGATTTCTGCAGGAGCCAACAGATAGCCAGGAGCTAACAGATAGCCAGGAGCTAACAGATAGCCAGGAGCTAACAGATAGCCAACTCCACCCCCTACACTAGCTAGCCACATCAATTTTTAAAAAGTATTTTTTTATTGATTTCAGAGAGGAATGGAGATGGAGAGAAAGATAGAAACATCAATGAAGAAAGAAAAAAATAAAAGAAAGAAACATCAATGATGACAGTCATTGATTGGCTGCCTCCTGCACACCCCACTCTGGGGATCAAGACCGCAATACCAAGCATGTGTCCTGACCAGGAATCAAACTGTGACCTCCTGGTTCATAGGTCAACACTCAAATACTGAACCATGCCAGCTGGGCTGTAACACCCGTTTTTATACCCCTGCAGAGTCTAGGATGGTGCCTGCACCCTGGAGCTCAAAGACAGTGAGGCAGCATGGCACTGGGGTTCAGAGCTTGCACTTGGAAGTCAGCCCATAGGGCTCAACTATTCACTATCTGATCTTGGGTGTTAGTTGTTCTGGCCCACTCTCCATCTGATTAGGAACAGGGCCTGGATGAGAATTTAGGTCTGACTCCAGGTCCAGTGCTCTTCTTACTGCACCATCCACATACTGATTCAAAGAAATCCTTGGGAGCAACACAGTATGAACTGCAGGTTCCTACTGGGTTACTCTAAGGTCCCCAAAATGTCCCTTGACAAAGATAGACATGGGTCAAATGCACCATTTCTCTGCTCCCAGCGCGACTTCTCTTAATGCTATGAGAACTGACTTTAAAAAAAAAAGGATTTGAAAGTGAATGAATATTAGATGACTGTAATAACCAATCAAGGTCAAGTAAAGGAGACCAGGAAGCCCCAGGGCAGGGAAGGCAGGTGCAGGTGCTGTGGACAGAGTGGAGCTGCCAGCTGAGATTTATGTTTATGCATTCTGCCTCCTCCGTGTTTCAAGGGCAAGTAAAGGGGACCAGGAAGCCCCAAGGCAGGGAAGGCAGGTGCAGGTGCTGTGGACAGGGTGGAGCTGCCAGCTAGATTTATGTTTATGCATTCTGCCTCCTCCGTGTCATTTCAGAGAGCCCTGCTGACGAAGACGAGCAGTGGTCAGATGACTTTGTAAGTATTGCTCCTGGGACGAGGAGGGTACTGTTCCCACCAGGGCTTTTCTAAGGGTTTATTTCTGAGTCACACACTGGAGGTCAGCTGCACATCACAGAGAGGAGGTGGCCGGGCCACCTGCAGACATGGCAGCAATGACCTCAGGCTGCTTTGAGCTACACCATGCCAGGCGAAGAGCTTTATGTGCATTGCCTCACCTAAGCCCCACTACAGCCCTCTGTAGGCATTCTTATCCCAATTTTCTGCTAATATCCACAGTACTCACCAGTATGGCCAAAATAGATGATAAAATGTTTAAATATTTCCATGTCAGTTAGCAAATGCCTCCCTCCTGAATTCCCCAGTGCCCATCACTTCCTGGCCCCTGCACACAAGCCCAAACAAACCAATAACCAAAGAGTAAATGCCTGGCACATTAGGGGCATTGGGACATTCTTCAGGGCCATTGTTAGACATTTTGAATATTAGCCCCACCAATTTTACAGCTGAAGAAACGAAGGCATGAAAAATTTAACTTGCAGTTCCAAAATTCTCACTCAGACACTCAGATCTCAAACCCAGGCTCCAAGGTGCTTGCTGTGACCGAGCAGGCTAGCAGAGCATCAGAGGCCAGACTGAGAGAAGGGCACTGGCCGTGATGACATTGGGAGAGTGGCATGTCCACATTACCTGTAAACCTCTTCAAGGTATCTTTACAACCCACAAAACCCCAGCAACCACTTTTCCCTTAGGCTGAGTCTTATAGGGACAAGACAGCCTAAAAAAATTTTCTTCCCAATAATTATTTCTCATATGTCAAATTCATGCCTGTGAATCCAATCTGTGAACTTTAGATCTGGAATGGATCCAAGAAGGTCTCTACACAACAACATATCATATAAGGAAACAAAGGCCAAAAGAGTGAAAATGACTTGCCCACTGTCGTTCAGTTACTCAGCAGCCAGAATGAGAACTGGGGACCCCTGTCCAGTGCCCAGAATTGAGCCGGGGCTCATGTTGTGTAAACCACCTGGAGTTTACTCCGAGTATAAGGAGACAGAAGCTCCTCCCTTTTCGACTGCAGAGAAAAGATTTTTTTAAAGAGAGGACAAAAGGCTTCTCTAAAGGCAAGTCACTTGGGCATGGAGTTATTTCCCAGAGCCCAGCTGTCACTGATCCCTCACAAGCACTGCAACTGCGCCCCCTGCTGGCTGCACGCACTGAGCCACATCTTAGTAAAGTTAAGAAGCTGGTCCTCATGCTGAGGGAAGCCAAGGAAATTTAGCTTGCTGGCTGAATAAAAAAAGCACACAGTGGGAAATTAGGAAGCACAAAATAAAATCACCCTGAAGATGAGGAAAAGACTTATCTCAAAGTCAAACCACCAAAATCAAGGCACCAATTGTAATAAGGATTGAGAAACATTCACTCACAATTATTTTGACATTAATGGACGAAATCCAGACTTGTTGTAACACCTCTAGGCTCTGTGAAATCTGGTCCCTGTGGACATGTCCCGCCTTCCCCACCCCCAGTGCACCCCCTGCCAAGGCCTCATCATAGCCCAGGCGCACAGCCTGCCCTTAGTTCCTACAACATGCCAAGGCCCTGCCTGCCTCAGTGACTTCAGACTCGTGGCCCTTGGGCAGAAAAAAGAAGGCAAAAGAGGAGAAACCAAAGAGCAGCCTTCCATTCTTCCTCGCTTGGTCAGCTCCTTCTTGTCCTCCAGGCTTGGTTTAAATGTCTCCTCAGGCAGGCCTTTTAGGTACTCCATCCAAGGTAGAATCGCGCCCCCCACAGCGTGGTCTCAGGCCCCTGACCATTCCCCTAAGTCAGCGGTTCTCAACCTGTGGGTCGCGACCCCTTTGGCGGTCGAACGATCCTTTCACAGGGGTCGCCTAAGACCATCCTGCATATCAGATATTTACATTTTGATTCAGAATAGTAGCAACATTATAGTTGTGAAGTAGCAACAAAAATATTTTTATGGTTTGGTCACAACTTGAGGAACTGTATTTAAAGGGCCAGAAGGTTGAGAACCACTGCAAGACTATCCACTGAGCCAAACCGGTTAGGGCTGGGTGTTTTTATTTAATGTAAATCTTGGAATCCTGTAGGAAATAGTGATTTTTTTTTTAAAGAAATTGTACTAGATTCTGAATGACTAAATTTCATTTGCCAGAATTTATAATAATTTAGGGGAAGAGGATTTTTTTTAAACTTTCACAAGTTTGAACATATTCCTTTTTTTATTCTCTTGATAAAAAGGCATTCAAGTGCTCACTTTGGCAGTACATATACTCAAATTGGAATGATACAGAGGAGATTAGCATGGCCCCTGTACAAGGATGACACACAAATTCATGAAGCGTGCCATATTTTTAAAAAAGAAATAAAAAGGCACTCGATGCATTCTGCTGTGTTTGAAGCAGAAGGGGGCTCCTGGTGCATCGCCCAGAGAATAGATTTTCCAGCCCAGCACTTCTCCTGAGAGCCATTCCTTCCTCCTCAGTCCCTGCAGAGCCCAGGCAGCAGCTCAGTCATTCATTCCATAGCTCTGTGGTAGGCACCTGCCTTATTGCAGGTCCTATGCTGGGTCCTGGACAGACAGTCTCAGTCCTGTCCTCCTGCCTCCATCTGGTAGGCAGCCCAGTGTCAGAGGAACAGCTGACATGGAGTCCCTCTTCCCCTTCCTTCTCCCTCCTCTGCCAGGCTGCCCAGCCTGAGGGGCTGCAAGGACCCCAGAGTCCTCCCCAGGACACACAGTGCTCCTCAGCCGCCAGGTAATTAAGTCTCAGAAGTCCCATCCCTGGTCCATAAGAACTGAAACAAAGAGCAATGCCCAAACCTTCTCCTTCTCAGGCACATAGGTCCAGGTCCCTGCTGATTCTTTCACTTTCCAGATGTTAATTAAAGCAGCTGCTTCTCAGCACTTGCACTGATGCCTCCCAGAGAGGCTGCCACAGCAGTGGCTGGGCCCTTGGCCTAGATGAGCAGGGCTCAAACCACCTCGTGCTGGCCTAGGCTGGCCTTGGGAAGCCAGGCTCTTGCCTGATAAGCCTCCCCAGCCACTCTTTCACTCTCAGCTTACCTCCTAGATCCCCCGTCTGAGAATAGTCATTGACTTCTCAGAACACAGATTGCAGACTCAAATTACTCAACTCCTCTGTGCCTCAGTTTCCTCTACTATAAAATGGGAGAGTTTTAAAACACTATCTCATGATTGTGGTGAGGAGTAAATGAGGTATACAGCACATAGAAATGTCAGTTATAAGAATAATATCATTACTATCATTATTCTATTCCTCCCAAGTTCATGTTCAGGAAGGATTACTGAGCCCACACCCATCCCCCCGACCCCCAATCTGCTATTACTGGGATTGGGGTGTGGGAAAATCCCCCTACAGGAATTTTCTTATCTCACCCCATCCACCTTCTCTCCCACTCTAGGACAAGAACAACCACACCTTCTTTTCAGCCTCCTTTCTCATTTCTTATCCCACTCTTCACCCTATTCCTCTCCTCTCCCCATCTCCCTACAGACTGAGGAAGAAAGCATAGGCCTCACTCATGTATTTATTCATTCATTCATTCCAAACATACTGAGCTCCTATCATGTGCCAGCCCTGTTACAGGCCCTGAGGATACAGCAATGAAGGAAACACTACCCCTGCGTCAGTGTTATACAACTGCAAGTAAATGAAACGGGCCAAAGGGTAGATGCATCACCACTCACTGGAAAAGCATGTGTGGATCATGCATTGCCAGGCAGCAGTGGGGAGAGGGCAATGGACACAGAGGTTGGAGGACCTCTTAACTCCTGGACCAAATATTTCTTCCACACAAACATACACATGTGTGCTGTACACATAAGCTAGCTCTGGACAAAATGCACAAGCTAGTGGTTCTGTTTGCCTCTGGGGAGAGGAACTGAGTGGCTGGAAAGGAGGCTTCATTACATCCTTCCCAACTGCTTGAACTTTAGGACAAACATGTCAATGTATTTTTCAATCTTAACTTAAATATAATTTATATTTAGTAAAAGAATAGAGAGTGGACTCTGAGTCTGTGTGAAGCCCAGCCCCTCTAGCTTACCAGCTCTGTTTCTAAAATGTATATATTTTTTTCTTTCAACTTCTCAAAGGTATTTATGTTTTCCTGTGTGTCTCCTTCCCCTATCCTTATTAAACTTATTTTTCTCTCAACTGTCAGCCTTCATAATAATTAAACCTATGGTTATTCTATTTTTCTGTCTTCTTAAAATATATTTTCTCTTCCACGGTCAGCCACGCTGCGGGTTAAATGGCCCACCTGGTTTCCCGCCCCCACTCCCCACCCCCGCTCCCACCCCATCTGAGCCAGCCCGTCCAGGCCTTGCTTCCTCATCCCGACACTGGGGGAGCAGCTTGGCCCTCCAGATCAGGTCTGTCCTGACAACCAGGCACAGCTGGGCCCTGAGCACGGTGTCTGCACTTGCAGGACAGCGACTATGAAAACCCCGACGACCACTCTGACTCTGAGATGTATGTGCTGCCCGCTGAGGAGACTGGGGATGACAGTTATGAGCCACCGCCCGTCGAGCAGGAGACGAGGACAGTTCACCCAGCCCTGCCCTTCACCAGGGGCGAGTACGTAGGTGAGGCGGCCCCCCAGACCCTGGGTGTTTAGCGGGGAGGAGGGGACAGGCCAAGGTTGGTGGGGAAACCTCCCATTCCCACCACCTCCAGGTGGGTCATCTGGTCACTCAGGTAATGGAGCCCCAGCTGGCAAACCTGCCCATTTGTTGGGGGAAACCAGCCTTCCTAAATCAGGAATATTGGAAACAGACAAAGGATCAATGAAAACACCCTGATGGTTGCTCCCAACTCGCAACAGTCTGAGAAATCAACCCCGAGATTAGTCCCTACTTCTCCAGGCTTCCTGTGCACAAGGTTACACATTTCTCTTGAGAGGTCTATACAGAACAGGATGGCCATCAAGGATTCTAGTGTCTGCTACAGCCACTCCTTCCACTCCCACCCCCACACTGGCTGGCTGTGCACTCTGGGTCTAGACTGCAGGCTTTTAACTGGGGGTGGGAGTGGGGAGCTCTAAGCCTGGAATTAGCCTCATAGGTTAAATGGGCACAGCTCAGGTCTGGCCTCCAGGCCTGAATGTGGCTTTTTTAAAAATATATCTTTTTTATTGATTTCAAGAGAGGAAGGGAGAGGGAGAGATAGAAACATCAATAATGAGAGAGAATCATTGATAGGCTGCCTCCTGCATGCCCCACATTGGGGATTAAGCCTGCAACCCAGACATGTGCCCTGACTGGGAATCGAACCATGACCTCCTGGTTCATGGGTTGATGCTCAAACACTGAGCCATACTGGCTGGGCTCCCACATGGTTTTCTGAGGCAGGCAGAAGAGATGACAAATCAAACAATTTCTCTCTGAGGTGGATATGATGATCCTCATTTTAAAAATGAGGAATGTGAGAAAGGAAGATGATGGCATAGGTAAACGTCTGTACTCGCCGCCTCCCACAACCACATCATAATTCCAACTAAAATACAAAACAACAATCAACTAGAACCACTGGAAAGTTGGCTGAATGGAAGTCCTACAACTGGAAAAGTAAAAAAGAAAGCATACTGAGCCTGGTAGGAGGTGCGGAGGCATGGAACGGGCTGATCCGGCACCCATGTGTGCTGCTTTTTTAATCAGGAGGGAGATCATCTCGGCGGAGGCTGCCTG
Organism: Myotis davidii; assembly: GCF_000327345.1. Classification (NCBI taxonomy): domain Eukaryota; kingdom Metazoa; phylum Chordata; class Mammalia; order Chiroptera; family Vespertilionidae; genus Myotis; species Myotis davidii. The sequence continues at coordinate 7,464,487 of NW_006285779.1, forward strand.
GAGGAGCAAGGGATCCCAGCCACACACCAGACCCCCAACCCAGGGTCCCAGAACTGGGAAAAGAAGTCCCTATAGGCTGTAAAAGCCAGTGGGGATTGGGGCTCATTGACACAGAGGCTGCTGGATACCCAGCTGTTCCTCTTAAAAGGCACAAACTGAACTTACAAGGTCTTGCTTCCTCTGAGCTCCAGCACCAGGGTGAGGCTTTGGAGGACACAGACACGTACAAGGAGGAACTGGATTGTCTGGCATTGGGGCAGAAATTTGGGGGAGCTTTCTTCCAGATGGAGGTGCTCGCAGGGATCATTGTTCTTATGCTGGCAGCCATTTCTGTTTGCTCCGCCCTGCTGATTCCCTAAGACCCCACCTCATCCAATTTACAACCCCATCCAAGCTGTGTGCAGTGGCTTTTGCATATAAATGACTTGACCTTGCTCTCAAACAAGCTGCAGCTGGGTCAGGGAGCCCTAAACCTATCAATAAAAGGCTCAAGACCTGGCACCAGCACCAGCCTGCCTTGCTTCACAGCTGGGCCTCATCTGGACACTTCCAAACCCGATACAAAGAGAAGGAATCTTCAGATCTCTCTGTAGCTCCTGCTGTGTGGCCCCAGGCAGTGGCTGACTTTACACCTCCCTGGACACCCAAGAGCCAGTGTACCCACTGGTCAATGTCAGGCCATACCAGATTACAACTACACATCCATAAGCGACACACTCAAGGGGCAGACTCAGTGAGCACCAAAGTCCCACTTAAGCAAGTCCTGCTCCATAGGGGTGTCTCTGGCACAGCAGCTCTCCCACTGTAGTCACAGCTGGTTCTCACAGCAAATTGGTCTGGAGGTCAATTCCTCCCAGTGACACCAACAGCAATCAAGTCTCAACTACAATAAGACTGTGTTCACAGCCCACAAAGGGTGTACCTAGAGTACCCAGCTCAGGTGACTAGGGAGGCTGAGCCACTGGGCCCTATAGAATACCTACTACAGAAGGCCACTCTACCAACTCAAGGAGACCTAGCAGCTCTACCCAATACATAGAAACAAACGCAGGGAAGCAGACAAAAATGCAGAGACAAAAAACATGTCACAAATGAAAGAAATGGAAGAAGCAAACTACTGGATATAGAGTTCAAAACCACAGTTATAAGGTTACTCAAGAATTTTCTAGAAATCTTTAAAAAAATGGAAAAGGACCTGTCAGAAATTAAGCATACACTGACTGAAAAAATAATATACAGGGATTCAACAGTAGAGTAGAGGATTCTGAGGATTAAATCAATGATTTGAAATATGAGGAAGCAAAAAACACCCAACCCAGAAGAGCAAAAAGAAAAAAGAATCCAAAAATATGAAGATAGTGTAAGGAGCCTCTGGGACAACTTCAAACGTACCAACATTCCATTATGGGGGGTGCCAGAAGAAGAGAGAGAACAAGATACTGAAAACCCATTTGACAGAAATAATGACAGAAAACTTCCCCTACCTGGTGAAAGAAATTGACTTACAAGTCCAGGAAGTATAGAGTCCTAAACAAGAGGAACCCAAAGAGGCCCACACCAAGACACATCATAATTAAAATGCCAAGGGCTAAAGACAAAAAGAGAATCTTAAAAGCAGCAAAAGAAAAGCAGTTAGTTACCCACAAGGGAATGCCCATAGGACTGTCAGCTGATTTCTCAACAGAAACTATGAGATCATAGTTTCTGCAGGGAATATTTAAAGTGATGAATAGCAAGGATCTACAACCATGATTACTCTACACAGCAAAGCTATCCTTAAGAATTGAAGGTCAGATAAAGAGCTTCACAGATAAGAAAAAGCTAAAGGAGTTAATCACACCAAATCAGAATTATATGAAATGTTGAAGGGTATTCTTTAAGAAGAGGAAGAAGAAGAAAAATAAAAAGATAAAATATGAACAACAAATTGGCAACTAATACATACCTATCAACAATTGAATCAAAATAAATGAACAAGAAATCGAATGAACAGAATAAACTGGTAAATAAAATCGAATCAGAGGCACGGAAATGGAACAGACTGACGATTCTCAGAGGGTAGGTGGTTGGGGGTGGGAAGAAATTAAACAAATATCTTATATACAGATAGATATGCATTACCTGTGGACACAGACAATAGGGTGGCGAAGGCCTGGGATGGGGCAGGAACTGGGTGGAAGGAGACAATGGGGGTGGGGGGGAAGAGGGACATCTGTAATAATCTCAACAATAAAGATTTTTTTTTTTAATGAGGAATGTGAGTCCCAGAGAGATTGAATAACAACTAGCCCAGAGGAGGGCAGCTAGTCAGCAGCAGAGCAGGGGACCAAACTCAGGGCCATTTGGCTTCAGAGCTTAGACTGCTTCCCTGATACCTGTGTGAGGACAGTCCTGGACGGGGAAACTCATGAGTTCTCCATGATTTGAAAGAAATCATTGAGGGGAGGGGGAACCTGTAGGTTCACCCAGATGAGCAGTTGCCATCCTGAATACACCTTAGAATAACCTGGGGCACCTTTAAAAATTTATAATGCTAGATCCTACAAGGTCAAACAAGTAGAGTAGGATCAGTTATGGCTGGGGTGGGTCCTGGGCCTTGGCATTTTTTAAAGCTCTCATGTGGTTCTTGTGTGTAAGTGGGAGTGAGAATTTCTGCCCTTAAGGTTCATGGAGCATGTGAAACCAGGAGGGAGCACCCCTCTTAGACCCTCATGCTGCTGAGGTCATCATGCCCCGTGGTGGGCAGGTCCTGGGCTCTCAGCTCTCTAGAGCCCATGGGTCTCTCTCTCTCCCCTGGGAGGATGTTTTTTATGAGGACCTTCTACTTTTTATAATGTAAGTCAATGGGCAGTTGAAACTTTTTACGTAACATGTCACTTCACTCTTTTAAGGAATGCCCTGATTCATTTGTGACTACTTAGGTGCTAGAGGTTCTATACTTTCTAGAGCTCAGTGGTTTCCTTCCAGGCAATGACCCAGAGCCCCTTTCATTTCATGCTTTGTTGTTCCTTTCAAGACAATCGATCAAGCCAGAGGCAGTCTCCACCCTTGAACAAGACCCTTCCCAGTAAACCCAGCTGGCCTACAGCTAAGGCAAGGCTGGCCTCCACTATGCCCACCTCGATGTCTCTGCAGAAACCTCAAGTGCCACCCAAACCCAAGGATCTTGAGGATGAGGTAAAGTAAATCCCATCTGATGGCTTCCCAGACCTAGTGGAAGGTAGGATATGGTGTGGGATGGGAGGGAGACATCAGGACAGTCTGGACCGGGCATGTCTTCCTCCTTCCATCCCTGCTTTCTGGCCAGCACTAGCCACTTTGAGCCTTCACTGCCACCCTCTCTAACTCTCCAATGTTATGCTGAAAGGGTGTGGTTTTCTTTCTCTAAAAAATGGCATATATGACCTATTGTAAGCATTTTCTTTTTTAAAATATATTTTTATGGCCGGAACCGGTTTGGCTCAGTGGATAGAGCGTCGGCCTGGGGACTGAAGGGTCCCAGGGTCGATTCCGGTCAGGGGCATGGGCCTGGGGTGGGCGCACTTCATCAATGATGAGAGAGAATCATTGATTGGCTGCCTCCTGCACAACCCCTACTGGGGAATGATCCCACAACCCCAGGCATGTGCCCTTGACCAGAATCGAACCCGGGACCTTTCAGTCTGCAGGCTGATGCTTTATCCACTGAGCAAAACTAGCTAGGGCTGCATTTTCAATCCCTGAAGGCATATGGTACAATATCAATACTGGTTCCATTCCCCTCTTATTATCCTCTTTCTCTTCCCCTGGTTTCCTGAGATCTTCTCTTTCCTCTGTAAGATCATTTCCTGCCTTTATTCTCCTTTGCCTCTCTGCCCTGCCCCGCCCCACCTAGCTTTCATCCCTCCACCTTTTCTCTCTGCTCCTCCATAGTCCTCCTCTAAGATGCAGAGGGGTGGAATGTTAAAGGAAACCCCTAGTGGGCAGGGAGAGCTGATAGTAGTATCTGCTTTATTAAGTTGTGATAACGATTAAGTGACACAACACATATAAAGTATTCAGATGAACACCTGGCAACAAGTGCTCAATAAAGGTTTAGTTTATTTTTCTCTCAGTACTCATCTTGGCTACCCACCAAGGCAGGTTGTAAAATGACTTTTGAGATCTGATTACCTCACTTGATTCATATCAATATAAAAATCACTCCTTCCCACCCTAACCGGTTTGGCTCAGTGGATAGAGCGTTGGCCTGTGGACTCAAGGGTCCTGGGTTCAATTCCGGTCAAGGGCACATACCTTGGTTGCGGGCATATACCCAGTAGGGAGTGTGCAGGAAGCAGCTGATCGATGTTTCTCTCTCATCGATGTTTCTAACTCTCTATCCCTCTCCCTTCCTCTCTGTAAAAAATCAATAAAATATATTTTTAAAAAATCACTCCTTCCCTATACAGGGTGCCCCCAAAAAAGTATACACAATTTAACAGCTGATAGCCCAATTTTTAAAATGAAATGTATTTTAATAAACACTGCTTGTATTCAAAGTGTGTATATACATTTTTTGATATCCTATATTTATGATCAATTGATTATTAACACAGGTGCCAAGACAATTCAATAGGGAAAGGATCGGTTTAAAAAAAAACACAAAAAAAAAACATGCTAGAATGACTGTGCAGATACATGCAAATGAATAAAAGTGGAACTCTCATACTATTTTAAAAAATTAACTAAAAATGGCCCTTAGACCTAAAAGCAAGAGCTAAAACTATAAAACTTTTATAAGAAAACAGGTATAAATCTCTCTGACCTTGGATTAGGCAATGATTTCTTAGACACAACACCAAAAGCACAAGAAACAAAAAAAAAATAGATTAAATGAGCTTCAAAATGTAAAACTTTTGTGCTGCAAATGATACCACCAAGAAAGGAAAAAGACAACTTATAGAATGGGAGAACATTTTTTAAAATTATATATCTGATAAGAGACTTATTTTTAGAACATTTAAAGAGCTCTTACAACACAATAATAAAAAGACATACAACCCAATTCAAAATGGTCAAAGGAATTGAGATGTTCAATATCATTACCTATCAAGGAAATGCATATCAAAACCATAGTTAATACCACTTCACATCCATGATGATAATTATAATAAAAAAGACAGACAGACAACAAGTATTGATGAGCATGTGGAGAAATTGCTAGTGGGAAAGAGCTTGGCAACTCCTCAAACAGTTAAACAGAGAGCTACAACATGACCCAGGAATTCTAAGCATATTCCCAAGAGAAATGTACACCTACATAAAAACTTGTACATGGATGTTCATAGCAACATTATTCATAATAGTCAAAAAGTGAAAACAACTCAAATGTCCATCAACTGATGAATGAATAAACAAACCATGGTATATTCATACAATGGAATGTTATTTGGCCATAAAATGGAATGAAGCAATGATATATCCTATATATGGTTGAACCTTGAAAATATTATGCTAAGTGAAAGAAGTCACAAAAGACTGCATGTTGTATGATTTCATTTACATGCAATGTCCAGAATGGGCAAATATTAAAGACAGAAAGTGGATTATTGGTTGACTAGGTTATGGGAAGCAGGGAGATGGGTAGTGACTAATGGGCATAGCATTCCTTTTTGGGGTGATGAAAATGTTTTAAAATTAGATTACAGTGATGGTTTCACACTCTGCAACTATACTAAAAACCACTAAATTTAAAAAAAAGAAAAAACCCCACTAAATTATGCACTTTACATAGGGAAATTTGATGGTATATAAATTATATCTCAGTAAAGATATTTTTAAATCACTTCTTCCCATACAGTAGCCTATGAATGTACAGCATTCTTCTCATTCACTTCTGCATTTCTTTTAGGCTGATTATGTGGTCCCTGTAGAAGATGAAGATGAAAACTATATTCATCCCACAGAAAGCAGCTCACTCCCGTCTGAAAAAGGCAAGCGTTTGTAGTGTTAAGCACCTGAACACTTCTACCAGTTGATGGGGGGTATATGAGACTATTTGGTAGCAAGCACTAAGGGGCTCAGAAATGATGGTGCTCAGGCCTCTCTCATCTGTGTCCACAGCGTTTGCCTGCTTTGACAGGTTGAGTGAGCCATCTCTGTATTTCATAGTCTTTCCCTTTTTCCTCTATCCTCTTCCCATCTTAAATTATGAAAGCACCTCGGTACTTGTCATTAGCTGTCCTCACCTGGAATGGATGTCTCACAAAACCTAATACTCACAAAGTCACAAGCCACCATGCTGGCCTTACAAATATTGCACCAGGCACCATTTCTGCAGAGGCCTAAAAAGTATGAAAGAGTAAAATATGCTCTGTATCCTGAGTCTTTAAATTTAGTGCTATTTCAGGAACATTTTGTTTGTAAATGCTTCAGAAAATAACAAATGCAATTACAAACAAATTATCTTGAAAAGCCAGTGCCGCGTACCCTCCGTGGAACAGCGCCTGCTTACTCTGGATATAGTCACTATGAGGAATATACTCCTGTGTGAGGGATATCTCTTCAAGGAACATTATTCAGCTAATAAACTCTAGAGTAGCAGTGCTCAGTTTTCACGCCGCCACTACGTCACAACCCTCTCCTGCATTCCCTA
>NW_006285779.1:7471148-7478990 GCF_000327345.1 Myotis davidii
ACCCACCTGTTCCTGGCCACCCATCACCATGAAAATAAACACATATTATACATCTCCACCCAAACAAATCCTGAAAATACAAAAGAAATGGTATGAGTTGCTGTGGCAGGGAGAGTGGGGCTGCTAATTTGGCCCCTTCACTATTAGGTTCAATACACTTCTAATTTATAAAAAAAAAAAAAGAAAAAAAAAAGTATTCATCTCCTACACCTCCAGTTTGGCAAAGGGAATTCCAAGCCAGTATTCACGTTAACAAAATTCCTATCATAAAATATTTCATTGTTCCTTTAATCATTAATATATCCATTCTAATGGTGTGTTGTTGTTTTCTGAGGAGGCTTTTTAATGGCTTATAGGTTTAATGAGTATGTTTCCCATTCCCTCCAAACTCTCCGGTTTGACCCATCATTTCCACAATGCATTTTCCCATAAGTGTGAATCCCCTTCAGTGGACTGTATCTATAATCATTATGTGCGTATTTGTGTGTTTAAGCTCCCATGGTGAATAGATCAACCAAGCCAAGTAACTCCTTGAGGCCAGCCCCTCCTCCAGTGATGGCTTCAGGTAAAGTATATGTGTGATGTGCTGTTTTTTTAAATCGTGGAATGATTTGGGGGGTTGGTTTTTAATCTATTGAAAATAAGATAAATAACTGAGATCAAATATTAAGAAATAATCACTTGTATGTTCAAATTTCTTTTTTTAATTTTTTTTAAATATATTTTATTGATTTTTTACAGAGAGGAAGGGAGAGAGATAGTCAGAAACATCGACGAGAGAGAAACATCGATCAGCTGCCTCCTGCACATCTCCCACTGGGGATGTGCCCGCAACCCAGGTACATGCCCTTGACCGGAATCGAACCTGGGACCCTTCAGTCCGCAGGCCGACGCTCTATCCACTGAGCCAAACCAGTTTCGGCTCAAATTTCTTAATAAATGATAGCAGAAGCCCTCATCCTCATGTACTGTCTGGTGGCACCCATGTTAAAGGGACCCTCCCCCTCCCTCTGATGTACCTGGACCTCTACTAGACAAGCCCTAGTTTTCATCCTATCTCAGTGGGCACTTCGTTGGTTTCTCCTTCTGTCCCTAACTGAGGATGTCTGCCTCAGTCAGTCCTCAGCCCTTGCTCTTCTTTCAGAATATGGTGGTGGTTAAGAGTGTGGTTTTGAGCCAGGCAAATCTGGGTTGGAATCCCAGTTACCAGATGTACCACTTTGGGCTCGTAATGGGGTTAGTGCACTGAGGCAGGAGAATTCTGAAATTGTGAGTGTGAAACTTTCAACCCACAATAGGTGCTCAGTAAGGGTATTATTTTTTACATTAAACATCTCCACCCAAATAAATCCTGCAAAATACAAAAGAAATGGTATGTGTTTTCTTTAGGGTTCATTAATTCTTCTGGTTTTATTTCTCTTGTCTCTGGTGATAACTCTGGTGTCCAATGCTGACCTGCTTTCCCTTCTGAACCCCTCGACATTCCCACCACCTCCCACTGCACCCATCACCCTTTGGGCATCCCTACTGCTCTTTGCCTGTCGGCCTCACGCCTGCGTGTCTCGGCATGCCTGTGTTCTTTCCAAAGGCTGCTGGTTATTTTTCCTGGAAATTTTCTACTATTTTAGTTGTTACCACCCTAATCCAGGCTTCCTTTACTTGATCACCTCACACCTTCTGCCTGTGAGTGTCACTAGCCACATCCTTGCTCTAGGCTCTCTTCTGGGTCACTAGACTAAGCTTCTGAATACCTCCACATGTTGCCAGTTTTATTCCATTACAAAGTTGGTTTTTACCATGTCACTACTACCCAAACCATGAACTCATCCTACCAGTGGTTCTGGTAGGGTTTGGCAAGCCCCAAACTGAAGCCCATGAAGCTGAGTAGTACATACACATCCACCCTATTACAGCACAGAGAGGTTCAGGAGCCTCCTCTCCAGTCCTCCCTCCTTCTCCCTCTCCCCTTCATCATCCTCTCTCTCTCTCTCTCTCTCTCTCTCTCTCTCTCTCTCTCTCTCTCTCCCGCTCCTCCCCTCCAGAGCTAAAGGCTGAACACAAGAGATTGGCAGATGGAGCTCGGCTTCCTGGGCCATGATCCTTGAGAAAACGTGAAAGAAGAGTATGTTTTTTAACCTTTTCCTAGATTCCTTTCTTGTGCAATTGTCCAACCTCTTCACAAGTTCTTGTCTTATTTCTCTTCTCCCTCGAAAGTCATGGGCTCTTTATATTTCAAGAGTAACAGTCAGGGCCATCTTGTCCAGCTCATTGAACTCCTAGGATCAAATGTCAATATCATCCTAATCAGTGATGACTGCTTTGATCTCAGCTGAAATGGAGACTCCTGACTCATTACTGAGGAGAAGGGCTGCTATGACTGGAACAGAAAATCTTTTATTGAAATAGATAAATGAAGGCCTGCACCCTCCTTTGGAAGAACAGCTTAATCATCTGTGGTGTTTGCATCTTAAAATGCTCTTACCAAACAAGGACTTTTTTCTTCCTAAAACACACCCAATACTCAAATCATTCTGTATTTCATGGGTCCTACCTTTTGGTCTTTGTGTTCTCACCTTTATGACATCAAATTCTAACTATCCTTCACGGCCCAGCCTGAGGTGTCCCCCTCCAGGAAGCCTCCTATGGTTTCTGTAGTCCTGAGAGAGCTTTCCTTTGCCCTCTCATCCCACTTACACCGGCCCCATACCTGTCCTCTAATTACTTTGTGTCTTAGTCTAATCTCCCTAACTACATTGAAAGCTCCTTAAATACATTGACTTCAATGCCACTTGTTCAGGAGGCCTTTCTTGACCCCACTTTGGGCTAGATCCCCCTTGGTGTGTCCTCCTCTAGTTCTCTACACTCCCCCTTATCTCCCGATCCCTCCTGAGTTCTCTCTCTCTCTCTCCTATAAAAATATCAGTGTCATGTCTTGCTCACAGCTGTGTTTCCAGGGCCTAGACACAACTGGCTCAGAGTAGGTGCTGAAATGTGGATGGGTCAGTTGGTGGTGAGAGTGGCTGAGTCCCCAACACTGGCGATAGTATTTAAAGAATCACATGGCACCATCATGAGGGCATTGGCCCATTGGACTTGTTCGTTCATTTTCTATTAATCTAGTATAGTTGTATTTTAATGCTAGAGGTATCAGATGAAGAAACTAAACCTGAACAAGAAAATAACGTCCTGATTATATGATTGTTGGATACAGACAGGAGAAAGTACAGGAGAAGGAGGAAGCGAGATCATTTGAATGATTAGACTACTTGCGTGTGTCTTTGAATAACCTACCCTCTGTTATCCTTTCAAAGCTTCTGACAGTGCCCCGGTAGACATCATGAAAGGGCTAAGGTTTCAGCTTGGTGTTTCTGTCCAAGTACCGCACCATGTTGCTGCCTCTGGTTAATGTTGCTTTTGGCTCTTTGATGGCTATGAAGGGGCTTGCTGGGGGTCACATAGTGAGTTAGGTGCAGTGGCAGACTCTCCTTGCCCTGTGTGTTCCAGACTGAGAAGCCCTGAGCAGGCCTGACCACACACTCCAAAGCCAGAGGCTCAGGTCCTGGCTCTGACCCTTACAACATACCAGACTTCAAACAAGCTAAGTAACCTTGCTGGTTTTCAGTGTCCTCCTCTGAAAAGTGGAGGAGAAAATGCCACTTACACCTAGGAGTATTGTGAGAATTAAATGGGTAAAGACATAGGAATCACATTCCTAAAATGATAGTTCTGTGTTACTTATCACTGTTATTATTCCGATCCCCTAGTTTAACGTGCCTAAATCCATGGACAGTCTTGGCAGAGCATCCTGTACATATCTCAGGAAACAATTGTATATCTTCCTCTTCATAGAAAGTTTTCCTCCAAATCAGGGTTTCTCAGCCTCAGTAGTATGGGCATTTGGGGCTGGATAATTCTTTGCTCTGGGGGCTGTCCGTACATTGTGGGATATTTAGCAGCATCCCTGGCCTCTGCCCACTAGATGCCAGTAGCTCCCCTTCCCTAGTCCTGACAAACAAAGAAGTCTGAAGACGTTGCCAAGTGTGTGTGTGTGTGTGTGTGTGTGTGTGTGTGTGTGTGTGTGTGTGTTTAGGGGGTAGGGGTGCAAAATCACTCCCAGTTAAGAACCACTGCTCTAAACAAATTGAAAGGCCCACACCCACGGTGATTTATCTCTAAATGAGCATTTAGAAGAAGGTGCTGCAACCTGATTTGTAATTTTTGTCAGAAGAGGGTAAACAGGGCTTGTATTTCTGAACTTCCTCTCTAAGTAAATAGCATTAAAAAGCAGTCTATGTTCTTATTTCCTAAAACAGGAGGAGTTTTGGAGTTTACAATTCCCTGCTAATATATAAGCTAAATGTTACCTATCACCAAAATTGTCCTGAAGTTGTTCAATTAAATCTCTTTATTTTGCAAGAGTCCATGCAGCGAAAGTAGTAAGGGCGGCTCCAGCTGGTGTGCAAGCCCCTAATATAATGTGGTTTCTATAACAGCTAAAAGGCAGTTCAATCCCGAGGGCTTAGAATGCCAACATTGGAATCATTAAGAATTAGGGAAAATCAGATGATATTATAGAATTATACCCCTGAAACATATATAATTTTATTAACCAATGTCACCCTAATCAATTCAATTTTTTAAAAATCTAAAAAGAAAAGAATTACGGAAACTTACCAACGTCATATGTAAAACTAAAAAGAGAATGATGCATAAAACATATGTAGTATAAGGAAAAACTAAGGGTATATTACTTTCTTAGTTGAGAAACTGTGGTAAATACCAGCTTGTCCAAAGCTTGCAATGTTATATCATTATTAACATAATTTTTTCCTCAATACAATTAAAACAAAACTTATTTTTCACTTTTATCATTATGCTTTTGGACATGTCTCCTTCTAGCACAGTCCCAAATTCTTCCTCGCAGTATTCCAACCAAGAACTTGGTTCTTAACTGAGAGTGATTTTGCCCCCCCACCCCCACCCCCACGGACACTTGGCAACATTTGAAGACTTCTTTGCTTGTCAGGACTGGGGAAGGGGAGCTACTGGCTGTGAGGAGGGTACCAGGTTGTCCTATCCCTTCGTGGCCCTGGGTCTGACTTCAGGCCCAGCGCAGCAGAAAGGGTCCCTGGGCCCTTAAATAGAAGAGTCATGCTCCATCCTTCATGAGCATCCACAAAAGCAGACCTCTGTTTCTTTTTTATTAATTATTTTTATTTTTGAACAGACCTCTGTTTCACTAATCTTTCCCCAATGGAGGGAGAAGCAGCAAGTGATTCACACACCAAGTCATGCCCCAGAGTAGCATTATGAGGCACTGGCTGGAAAGGAAAGTGCTGCCTGGACTTTAAACTCAAATGGCCTTGGTGTTCAACCCCAGCCCTGCCTAGTAGCCTTTCTGAGACTCGGTTTGCTCCACTGGATATTAAGTGAGGCTTAGAGAAGGCACATTTAAAGTACCTGGTACAGTGCTCAGGTACTGTGGTGGTGGATAACAAGACGGTAACACAGAAACAGCAATAATCATACTTACTGAGTTTCTTTATGACTTATAATTTTTCACTTATTTTTCACATACAATCCAATGAGTTTTGTAAATCATTGCATTTACAGAGTTTTGTAACCATAACTGCAATCCAGTTTTAGAAAGTTTCATGCCCACCTCAAAGCTAAAAGATCCCTTATGCCCGTTCATGGCCAATGCTGTTCCCACCCCCAGTCCTGAGCAACCACCAGTCTGCTTTCTGTTGCTATAGATTAGTCTTTTCTGGACATTTCATGTAGATGGAGCTATAAAATATGTAGTCTTTTCCATCTGGCTCTTTTTACTTAACATAATGTTTTTAAACCTCAAATTCTTTTAATCCTTTTCCAACAATGTTACTTTATATTTGGCTAATTCTTTACATGTTTAAAGTTGTCTGATTATCCTCCTAGATGGTTTTGCTCAGTGGGTAGTGTGTCAGACTGTGGCATGAAGGGTCCTGGGTTTGATTCTGATCAAGGGAATATGCCCGGGATTGTGGGCTCAATCCCTAGTAGGGGGCATGCAGCAGGCAACCAATCAATGATTCTCATTATTGAAGTTTCTCTCTCTCCCCACTTCTCCCTTCCTCTCTCTCTAAAAATCAATAAAAATATATACTTTTTAAAAAGTTGTCCTATTATCTTACCACAGTAACTCTGAGTTAGGTAAGGTAGTGGTGGTGTCCTGTTTCACAGAGGGGAAACTGGGACAGTGACTTGTAAGAGGTCACCCAGACAGTTTTCTGGCAGAGAAATAACTAGAACCTTGTCTTCCTGATGCAAGACTATAGGTCTCCACCAGTCTGTCCTCCGCACCACCAGAGGAGAATGGGCCTTTCCTCCCATCTGATCGCAGAGGTTATTTATAAGGAGGGAAGGGGAAGGAAGCCGTTGGCAGGCTGTTTGGCGATATGAAGAGGGAAGCTGCATAGAAAAGCCAGGCAGCAGATGTGACAATGATAATGAACCCAGGCCGCATGGGCCCTTGGTAGTTAAGGAGAACCCCTGGGAGGAAATTCTGACTTAGATCTTCTTTACACTTCCTTATTTTTCAGGCAAGGTTTTTGTTCCTCTTCCCCGAAATCTTCATTAAAATCTATGAGTAGCCAAGTGTATTTTTATTGATTGGTTGATTTTTAGAGAGAAAGAGATCTATTTGTTGTTTCCTTATCTGCATTCATTGGTTGATTCTTGTATGTGCCCTGACAGAGGATTGAACCCAAAACCTTGGTGTATTGGGACTCTGCTCCAACCAACGAGCTGCTCTGCCATGGCCTAACCAAATGTATTTTAAGGTCAATCTCAGCTTTGAAGAATTTGAAGAACACTATCAATTTGTTACAGTAGCTAAGGAAACATAGTGGGACTCATACTACATACTCAGATGGTATTTCAGTTTATTGTCACGCGCAATGTTACAAATTCCAGATGTAGTCTCTTTTTGAAAATCCCATCTAGGTCAGGTGACATGTAAGTAGGAATCTCCTGGGAGGGGGCATTCCTTTATAGGGAGTCAGGGGAGGCAGCTCATGAAATCAATACCACCCACTCTGTGCCGCTAAGCGTTATGGAAATGGGCCCTACATAAGAATGGTGTGTAGAAGATGGCACTGGGAGGTACACGTTGGCTGCTGCAGAGCGGTCACGGAGATGCGGATTGCAGCATGGGGAATATGGACAATAATATCTTCCAGGCTCTGTATGGGGTCAGCTGGTGCTTGGGGCAGGGGAAGGACTACTCTTAGAGTGTGTGACTGTCTAGCCACTGTGCTGTGCATCTGAAACTAATACAGAATAATATGGAATGTAAACTATAATTGAGAGAGAAAAAAGAATTGTGTGTGGAGAAAGAGCAGGTGAATTCTGTGGGAAGCCTGAAGGTCTCTCTGGTCAAGTGTATGAGAATAAACATAAAGATCTCTATTTTTAATACTTCTTGAGGCCTTTTCTTTTCTGTGTTTAGAATAGGTGGTCCTGTCAGATGAGGTGGCATGAGGTACACGTTTTCTCCTGTTGTAAATTCTGAGAGGGCAGCGGCCTAGCGTTACTTCTTCCCTCTTCCCCAGCCCCTAACATAGAGCCTTCGCATGCTTCCTGCACACCAGGTCCTCAGGAATTCTTGGTAATTGATCATTACTTCAGTGTTTACTATGTGTGCTTTGTCTCGCAAACCAAAATAACATAGACTAAGGGTAGGTCCAACCTACATTTACAGAGTATCCTCTTTAAGTCCAATAGGAATTCTGGACTTATAAATGTAGGTTCTTAATAAAATATTTTTCCAGTTCAATGTAATTCAATAAATAGGCTGTGTCT
>NW_006285779.1:7479048-7484654 GCF_000327345.1 Myotis davidii
TAAGAGGAGGCCCGGGATATGCTGAGGGGAGCTGGCTTAGCTTTTGGCCTCTCCGCCTCCAGGCCTGCTCTCCGCCCCAGTGGTGAAGCGCTGCCTGTCTCGTCGTCTTCCCTCATAGTGATTGGCTCCTATCTTTAGGATTGGGCAGGGGAAAATGGGGTGCAGTGGACAAGGCCCTTTGGGTCCCTTCTGTGACCTCAGAAATTAGATCAGGACAGTGGCTTAACTTGTCTCAATTGGTCTGTTTGTGCAATGAGCAAAAGCCCTGAGAAGTCAGGTGAATGAATGAGTATCTAAGAATGTGAAGTTAGGTGCAGGTGTCAGTGCCTGTGTGATTATGAATGAGCGATATCCACCAGTGTGTATGAGGAGTGGCAGGTCTGTGCCTCATCTCTAGGCACCTCTGGTGTGCATGTATTGCAAGTGTGAGCTCCTGGCTCCCTCCCATAGGACTCCTTGTGTGGCTCTCACTGAGCCCACAGAATCAGGGACTCTGGGTTTGTCCCACGGGGGAAAAGAGAAGTTACTTAGAAATGTTAATATTATTGACTATATTCTCTAGGCTGTACTTTACATCCCCATGACTATTTTTTCACTATCAATTTGCACTTTTCAATCCCTTCATTCTTTTCACCCATTCCCCCAAACCCCTTCCCTTTGGCAACCATCAATCTGTTCTCTGTATCTATGACGAAATCCCTAATTTACATCCTCGTTCTGAGCCAATAAGTGGATATTTATTAAAATGTTTCATCACCTTTGCCTAAAACAGTGGTTCTCAACCTTCCTAATGCCACGACCCTTTTATACGGTTCCTCATGTTGTGATGACCCCCAACCATAAAATTATTTTTGTTGCTACTTCATAACTGTAATTTTGCTACTGTTATGAATCATAATGCAAATATATGATATGCAGGATGTATTTTCATTGTTACAAATTGAACATATTTAAAGCATAGTGATTAATCACAAAACAATATGTAATTATATTATGTGTTTTCTGATGGTCTTAGGCGACCCCTGTGAAAGGGTCGTTCGACCCCCAAAGGGGTCGTGACCCACAGGTTGAGAACCGCTGGCCTAAAAGGTTTTCCCCAATAGCTTCAATACATGCTTTACTGAAAATAATAAATATGTGTACTTCTGAGCCTGCCATAAGGCCAGCCTCCCTGTGACCATCAGCCCCAGATTCAGAACTTGAGACTGACCTGTGACCATGTTTGTGCAGGTCGAAGCAGCGGGGCCTGGGACACTAAGTCGTCTTCGTTACCGGCTGTGCCGTCCCCACTGCCCAGGGCCGGGTGAGTACTTGCCACAGACAAGCAGCTCTGTGAGATGGGAGTGGATGTTCCCACCACTGCTGTGAGCAGGGCCTGCACGGAGCCACAAAGGGAATCGGGGTGGAGGGTGCTTTTCCACTGTTTCCGTCCAGAAGAGCACACCTGCAGGACCACAAACCACAGTGATGATCAAACTTGTGTTGGTCTTGGATTTCTCTATTCGGAATAAAACCCTGGGCAGAAGTTTAGTAAAGAACAGACACCTAGAAGCAGGCAGAAGCTGGCATGAGGAGGTGCCAGCTGCAACCTCACCTGCATGGCCACCCTCATATCTCCAGTCTCCATCCCCAAGCAGTAGCCTGGGGTGCTGTTGGCGGAGGGGAGGACTCTGTGTGCGCACTGAAAACACTGAGTCTGGTCCTCATTTTACAGATGAAGAAACTAAATCTCCAACTTGCCTCACAGCCGACAGTGGCCTCACAGCTGACAGAGAGGCCTGAGTCACAGAGTAATTAGTAACAGAACTGGAATAGGAGCTCAGTTATGCCGACTCCCTGGCTACTGGTGCTCCTGTTTATCCCCAATTAACCCCTTTGCCATCTGCCAGTGGATTCTATGTGTGTGTGCGCGGTGTTGGGGGGGGGGGTGGCGCGTGGCACTACTGAATCCTGCTTCCTCCCTCTCCGCCCTTCCAGGAGACCTTCCTACACACTCGTACCACTTTCATTGCTCTAATTTAAATTTGAGAAGAAAATGATAAGCAGATAGTTCTACTTTATCTTTTCATGTTGCAACAAAGCCAATCTTTTTTTTTTTTAATCCCCCAGGAAAAAGCTAGCTACAACACTGAAGACGGTAAGTTACTGTTGCAGTTAAGCACACTTCCTATTTCCCAGTATTTATTCGTATCCACTTATTTAAAGTTGACAATGCTCCCGGCAAAGGTGAACACAGAAATCTTAGCCCTGAAGGTGTTGTCTGGGCAGTCCTAGAAAAACTCGGAATCCTCAGTGAGCCTGGGAAGATGCTGCCTGGGAGTTCATCCTCATTGACCCCGGCAGCTTTACTGGTAGCCCTGGCAGATCAGCCGCCAGGGTCGGCCTCCCCTAACATCTGTCTTCCCCTCGGGGTTCCCCTGTGTCCATTTCCAGCCCTCTGGCTGGGACCTGGCAATTGTGTAGCAGGCACACGCAGGCCTGACTAAATTCAAATTCTGGCCAGAACAAAGGGAACCTGGAGCAGTCCACTACTCAAGGAAGCCACCTTGACCTGGTATCTGCTCTGTAGCCTGACATTTATAATCAGCCACCAAACCCTGAGACAGTGGGTCCTGAGACAAAGCCATATGCTGGATTCCCACTGCACAAGCGCTACTGCCCGGCAGCTGCTGGGGGTCCTGCTATCCATCAACCCCACTGACAGAGCAGGGAAGGCCCAGCCCCAAGACCACGTTGCTCCTCCCATGAGACACCTCCAGTGAGTTGTCACTTAATGCAAAGCTTAGACTGGAGACTGTGCATTCTAATTGTTGTTTTTATGACTAAAAGAATGGCTTTACATCAGAGAAATGTTCTCCTCAAATACTTGTTTCAATAATATTGCTTTGACTTTTATTTCCACCTTCAACTGTATTGAATATATTTGCTTTTTTTTTTAATAGACTCCTCTTGCCTCTCAACAGAATGCCTCAAGTGTTTGTGAAGGTAAATCTATCTTATTTTAAAGGACGAGTGTGGCCCTAAAACTCTTTTTCATTGAGGATTTCTATATAAATGTCTTTCTAAATTCTGTCATTATTTATAAGGTAACTGTAACTATGCAACTCAATTTTCTTTTTTTAAAATATATTTTATTAATTGTTTACAGAGAGGAAGTGAGAGGGATAGAGAGTTAGAAACATCGATCAGCTGCCTCCTGCACACCCCCGACTGGGGATGTGCCGGCAACCAAGGCACATGCCCTTGACTGGAATCGAACCAGTCACCTCTGATTCTGGGACTCCTCAGTCCACAGGCCGACGCTCTATCCACCAAGCCAAACCGGTCAGGGCACAACTCAATTTTCTAAACAAAGTAGCCCTCCCGTTGCAATGAGTAGTGAGTAGCAGTGATCAGGACCTCAGCTTGCCTGGGAAGCATCTGTGGGGTGGCTTACAGACTACACACCTCAAATCTGTCTGCTTGCTGACAGGTATGCTTGCCAGAAGCAGGGCCATCGCCTTCCATTGGTGGGAAGACTAACTCAGGGCCACTCGTGTATCTTAGACTAATTGTTTGGTTAAGGAATGAAACTTTTAAAAACCTGTTGATGTGAACCAGTCCTTTTGCTAAGTTTTCAAAATAATGTTTTCAGAGTTCAAATGTTTGTTTTAATACATCTCCAAATGCTTTCCCTCTTTTGTTCTATCATAACCCTAGAACCTTACATTTACTTTTTATTAGAACATTACCACTTAAAAAAATGTATTTGCAAAATCCTAGGGGGAAAAACAGAAAGAAGTAAAAATCATCCATAATCTCAACATTTAAAATACTACATAAGTGTTAAATTTCTGCACCCATCTGATTCCACATTTTTAACTATTGTTAAAAGCTTAGGGAGTGCTCTTCTCACCACTTCCTGAGTTAATATGGACAGATCTACATAAAGTGTTCTGGTTTCTTTGAGGATGGACAGTGGACATTTTCTGAATGTCCATTATAACTCCCCTGTCTGTTTAGTTGTTCTAATCATTAATTTCTTCAATAGGCTTTTACATTGGCTCACACATCTTTTCTCCCCCAAGAGCTATTTCCAAGTATCACTCTCTTTCTGATGTTTTGCTTTCATCTGCCTTTCCACTGATACTTTCGCCTTACGGTCCTTCCATTCCTTGCTGTCCTCAGCAAGGGCTCAGGGCATGTTCTATGCAGCTCAGATGTCCTCATTCCCAAAGGGTTCCCAGTGCAGGAGGTTGGCATGCCATCTCCTTAGTGACTCATTTCAAGACCATAGCAATGGCCATCCAAACCCAAAATGGGGAGCAGCCTCCAGGACAGCAGGGCCAAGCAGATGTGATCAAAGGCTGTGGGGACCTAATCGGTTCATTGTTTCTCCTTCTGAAACTACCAAGTTGTTCGGTTGTGAACAAAACGCCTCCATGGAAGCTCAGAGTGATGTGCCACAAACCTGAAGCGCGGTCGTCAGAGGTCCAAGGCTTCTGAGTCTCAGTGCACCGCACAAAACCCGGGACTGCTTAGAATCTTACTACTTTTATTCCTTGTGGGTTCCTATAACAGGAGAGCCATACTTCCCAAGCTTCTTCCAAGCAGGGGACACACCATGGACATACCCAGATTATAACACACCCTAGACCAGTGATGGCGAACCTTTTGAGCTCAGCGTGTCAGCATTTTGAAAAACCCTAACTTAACTCTGGTGCCATGACACATATAGAAATTTTTTGATATTTGCAACCATAGTAAAACAAAGATTTATATTTTTGATATTTATTTTATATATTTAAATGCCATTTAACAAAGAAAAATCAACCCAAAAAATGAGTTCACATGTCACCTCTGACATGCGTGTCATAGGTTCGCCATCACTGCTCTAGACCAAACTCGAGGGAGGATAAAGCATCACATAATTTATAATCACACCTATTAATGGTTCTGCTGCAAGTTTACGATGGACATCAACATAAATTTCTTACATTTTGGGTGGTGCCCATTTCCCTCTGTACTAGTTATAACTCCTCCTCTTCCTCTCCCCCTCAAGAAAGCATGGTGAAATGTACAAGAGATGAACATTGCTATCGAGATAACCTTGAATTTGCTGTATTAATTTTTCAAAAAGAGTAGATCATTTTTAAAATGTCATATTTTACCACTTATCATTAAGAAATTCTTTATAGTCACATCTTATGACTAATGAAGATACACCCAGGGTGTGGTAAGACCTGTGTGTGGGCCACATAGAAAGCAGGAGGTAGGTAGCTAAAACTTGCTCATCTCTGTCTCCTGCCTGAACTCACACACTGAAAGGTCCAAATCCATGGTCAGCCCCCATGTTCCTTGCTAAGAGATAAAAATAGAGGAAGTAGGGTATGCCTGTAACACTGGGGAGCAGCAAAGTCCTGGTCGAATAGCACAAACACATCACTAGACTGACAGGTGCACAAACAGATAGCATCCTGGTGAAAATATGGAATATGGATGTGGTCGGAAAACATCTGACCACATCCAATGCTTATCAGTTGATACTGCTAGGTTTGGGCATGGGGACGGACATTTCCCTCTAATTCTAATATGAACACTTTCTTGATACAGAAAAACCTGTACCT
>NW_006285779.1:7484705-7486908 GCF_000327345.1 Myotis davidii
CGAGCGTCTAGTCACAGACAAGAAGCTATGCAGTCACCAGTGCTTCCTCCTGCCCAGAAGTAAGAATCCTTTCCTTTAAAAACGAGCTTCCGCTTGTCGCTGCAGGCATTAATGCCCACAGGGTTACACCACACAGTGGCCCATGCTTGTGGCGCTTGGTAAAGATCTGACATGTCATTGCTTTGCAATTAAGGTTTAAAGGGTGTTCAGCTTTTAAGTAGGTAACGTTAAAAGAACAGCTTAGAATCTCAGAGACCTAATTTTCAGGTTAACTATTCGAATTAACTAAAATATAATGCCTTAGTCAAGGCTCCTCCTTTTTCAAAAGTAAAGGGAACAATTTTTCTTATCTTGAAGGTTTTGGTGCCTCTCCTACCTTTAGATCTGTTTCACTGGCAATTCCTGTTGATTCCTTGGTGATGGGAGTGTTCATAGAGAATTCACTGTAAACAGAAAGTCAAACTTATTCACCTGTGCTTTGCCCTTTAATTAATTTTTAAATTCTTCCTTTCAGACAAGTCCACCAAAAACCCATACCTCTGCCAAGTAAGTACTATGGAGTCATGAAGAGTAATATCAGGTAATAATTCAGGCTGGATCTTCCTGCCTGAGTCACCTGGGTTCTAACACAACATTGCCACCTTCAACTAGAGGATCTTAGTATCCTGGTCTCCCCTTCAGCTTGTTTCATCTGTAAAATGGGGCCAAGAATATTTTTCATGGAGTTGTTTTGAAAAGTAGATAGATTTGAGATAATTTTTACTTTTTCATTTTTAGATGAAAAAGAAGATTAAAACAATTTATAGAAAGTACTTGGTAAAGTGCTTGGTACATGGAAGGTCCTCAATAAATAATAGCTATTTAAATTAGATCTAACATACATTTTAATGATCACAAAATCAATCTACAAAAGGTACCCTGAAAAGATTTGGAAAATATCTGGATAATTTTCCCAAGGCAAACATTACATCACCCTAAAAATATATGAATCAGGTAAGTTAGGCCTGTAGAACATTACTGCCCAAACCTTGATTTGCTTTCTATTTAATGTGTGTGTGTGTGTGGGGGGGGGGGTAATCCTACCTTACATGGGTAATTTGGAAAATATTCCAAAATAATCAAGATTCAATAAATTTAAATACAAAAAATAATTGTTATATACCAAAAAATTTTGTGGATTTATACTGAATAGAAATCAGATCTTTAGCTTGTAATTTAATTCTGTATTCGTCTTACATGAAACTTATAATAAATATAATTTTTTTAAAATTCTGAACCCAAAGTGAAAATAGTTGGGCTATAGAAATTCTATGTTTTACTGTGTAAAGCTTTATTATACCTTTTATTGTTTCCAACCCAAAGTCATTATTTCAATTGGTAAATACTAGTGTTTACTGGCCATCTGCCATGTACCAAGCGCTGTTCTAGACACAGGGAATAACAGTAGTGAATAAAACGGAGTTCCTGCCCTTCTGGAGCTTCTATTCTACTGGAGACAACAGGCAGGAAAAAATAAACAAGATAAATTATATAACATCAAATAAATGCTAACGGGCTATAAAGAAAAACATAGCAAGGTAGCAGAGTATGGGGGAAGAGAGTAATGGTGGCAATGAGAATCTCTTTTTAGATGGGCCTCTGCAAAATGGGTCTAATAGCTCCTCCCACAAAAGGCTGATGTGAGGACAAAAGGACCTAAGATGTGGAAAACAGAACAAGACTGGCACATATTTATAGTTCTGAAAATGTCAGCCTAGAACTCCAAATGCCCAGACTGCAGGAACCACCACACATCTTGTACTGCGCGTCTTGGGAGAGCCCACCATCCTTGGCTCCTCCCAACCCCTAGAGCAGGCCCCTCCCTCTGACCCAACCTTGCTGGGCCTGCAGGCCCCTCCTGCTGCCTCCTGTTACTTTGAACATCCTGCTGTCTCCTGTGAACGTTTGGACACTTTTATCGGAAGCACTCATTGTATCTAAACCCGTTTCTCCTGCAGACTTGCCTTTTAATTAAGGACAGCTCTGGTTTCTCTGGTCACCCTGACCTCACCACCTGCTTTGTTTAAAGACATTCCAGCTATTTCTTCAAATGACATCTGGAATCCAACTCTCACTACATCCATTGATGCCATTTGTTCCAAGCCACCATCATCTCCTGCCTGGGGGTGCAGAATACTGAGCTGGCTTCTCTCTCTGCTCTTTC
>NW_006285779.1:7487172-7490274 GCF_000327345.1 Myotis davidii
TGATCTTGTTCAAAGACAAGCAGATCCCATTACTGCTCCGTTCAAAAACCTCCAAAAGCTTCCCATACCATGCTTGTGAACGCTCAAGTCATGTCAGGGGTCCACCAGGTCCCACAAACCTGGTTCCTTTATCACCTCCTGCCTGACTTTACCTCATTGCTCTCTCCTTTCCTCACTGCACTCTGGGCACAGTGCCACCTCTCTCTTCCTCACACATGCCAGGCCTTGCACTTACTGCTCCTTCTGCCTAAAACATTCTTTCCTGGGATAGGACATGCCTCCTCCCTCTCCATTTGCAGATCTTACCCAAGTGTCACCTCGGTGAGGCCTTCCTCCCCTGACCAGCATATTTAAACATACTATTTGTCAGAGGCTTCCTCCAACCCCCTTCTCTGCTTATTTTTCTCCATAGCACTTATGACTAAGCTCCAGGAGGGCAGGGCATTTTGCTGCTTTGTTGACTTGTATAATTCCAATGCCTTGATCATGCACATAGTCATGAATGAATGAATGAATGAACAAACGAATGAACACCAGCTAAGAATTTTCTCTATTTCATGTGTCTTCACTCTTAGACTGAATTTATGCCTAAGGCAGCAATTCTCAAATATTTTGGCCTTGGCACCATTTAACACTCTTAAAATCAGACCCCCAAAACTTTAGTTTATGTCTTTCTATTGATATTGAATGTATTCATTAAAAGACATTTAAAACACATTTAGTAATCCATTTAACTCATTGCATGTTAACATAAATAACATTTTTATGAAAAATAACTATATCTTCCAAACAAAAGCAATTCATGGAGAGAGTGGCATTGTTTTACATGTGTTTAAATCTCTCTCTAATGTCTGGAATAATAGAGACAACTGGACTTCCTATCTGCCTCTATATTCAATCTACTGCACTATGCTTTTCTGGTTGAAGTATATGAAGAAAACTGGGCTTCACAGAGCTTTTATTTGAAAAAGACATGGAAAACCCCCTGAAAGGATCTTGGGGATTCCCTGCAGCCTCAGACTATGCTTTGAGAACCATTGCCCTTAAGGCTTTTGGGTGTGTGTGTGACTTTTCAGTGTGTGTGTACCCTGCAGCAACCACCATAGTGTTGAAGTATGGGCTTAGTAACTGCTTAAGAAATAACAGAGATCCATTGATTTTCCAAACCCCTTTTAGGGTTTCCAGAAGGGGGTAGCCCAACTGTGGATGGCCCATTACCCAGCTTTTCCTCTAATTCCAGTGTGTCAGAACAGGTATGAAGTGAACTCTTATTGTTACCGGTAAACTGCATGTCTTCTTAGAAGAGAGGGTTTGGAGTAAAGCTTGAGTATTTTAAATTGTCATTTACTGATGGGTACAGAATACATTTTTTCCCGTTATTAAGACCTTTCTCCAGCTGTTCCATTTTGTATTCTAGATACCCTAAATAACAATTTGTGGTTCTTCAAAACTAGAAAAGAAATGTGTTGCCTTCTATTGTTCTTCCTCTCACATAGTTTCTACTGAAACTGTGTAATTTTCTCAGAAAGATCTGTGGAGGCATATGATACTGAAACACTGAAGCAGCATAGTCTGTAAAGAGAGCAGGGAATCTCTGTCCTTGGGCAAGTCTCTCTAAGCTTTTTCAAATGTAAATCGGGATGACAGCATTTATCCTCCTTGCCTTCAAAGTAGTTGCAAGAATCAAATAAGATAACATTTGTGAGAACACTTTGAAATTGTTAAGCACTCCACAAAGCAAAAATAGTGAGATCACAATAGAAAGGGAGATCATAACTTATTTAGGAGAAAGGAATGAATAGTTCAGGAATTTAGCAGGATTTAGTCCTTATGTTCAATTTCGAAGGTTAGCAGCTAAGGCCAAATGGGGGGGGGGGGATCAATTATATAACTCTGTGATTGATCAAAGGAAGCATAAACTCATGACAAATACTGGTTCACATGTAGTTAGGCAAAATGTGACTGTTATTCATGCCCAGAAGGTATGGTGTCTTTGAAGGACCATCTCTTGCTTAACAATTCCCTCTCTTTCGCAGGAAGCTGACATTCACTATAAGCCATGGTATGCTGGTGCCTGTGATCGAAAGTCTGCTGAAGAGGCATTATACAGATCAAACAAGGTTTGGCCATTTAAAATCTCATATCCTGCCCTCAGCCTGTAATAGGCACAGTTGTCATCCTAATAATATGCTAATTAAATAACTGCAACAATTATGGATGCAGGGATCTTTTTTTCTTTACTTACTCAGAAGGACCTGCCATTCCCTCCTCTCTTTCAAGCATCTCCCTCTTTGTTCCTCCATCTCATCTCTACTTGTCCTTTCATTGCCACGAGGATCCATAGGCTCCTCTGCTCTCCCTATAGTGAGAGAGAAGAAGGCTCCACGGGAGATCTCTAAAAGGCTTGGTGCTACATGAGATCCATCCAGGAGTGCAAAGTAATAGGCTACTTTGGACCAGAGCATGGGATAAAAGCTGAGGTCAAGATGGCACAAAGTACTTGGAAAGAGATTTTGGGAGCATCCAAGCCCAATCATGTAGGAACACTAGGGACGGTTTGAACAATCCAAGATTAAAGTGCCAATTTCCCTTCCTTTCTCTTTTCCCCTGCCATTTCTTCCACTTACACCCTTTGTCAGAATATATAATATTTACATACTGTTTGTGCCACCTTTGTTTTCGTCCTAACTCTACAATTAAATATATTAAATGCTTCCCATCATTCCCTTTGCTGGCTTTCCCAGTTATCTCTTTTGTTTGATGAAGCTCACCTTGTATTCTCAGGAAGGACAGTGTTTACATTATTTCCTGAATTCTTGCACATTCAAAACTGTTTTTCATAGCCTGATGCATGGAGGAAATCTTGGCTGGATATAAAAGCCTTGGCATAAGTGTTGCTCCACTGGATTGCCTTGTTCTACCTGATGCTAATGTTATTTTCTTGTCCTTATCTGTAATTTGATATTTTAGTCTAAAACTCTGTACATTTTTTTGTTTTTATTTTTTTTAAATATATTTTATTGATTTTTTACAGAGAGGAAGGGAGAGAGAGAGTTAGAAACATTGATGAGAGAGAAACATCGATCAGCTGCCCCCCGCACA
>NW_006285779.1:7490301-7499161 GCF_000327345.1 Myotis davidii
TGTTTTTAAAGTTTAATAGTTGGGCCCAAGTCCTTCTAATCGAGGCCCCCCCCCAAAAAAAAAAAAAGTTTAATAGTTTTACCAGAATATGTCTCAGAGTTGCTTTCCAGGTCAATTTTTTCAGGTAGAGGGAAGCCCTTTCAATAAATAGATTTAAGTTTTCTCTTATTTCCAGTATGTTTTCTTATAGTCTCAAAGAATAGTTCTGTTTCATTGTTTTGTTTTTCTTCTTCAAGGACTCAAATAACATGCATTTGGTCCTTTTTTGTCTCTCTCATTCCAACCACTCCTGTTGTTGTACTTCTTTTTTTAAAAATCTCCCCCACCCCTCTCTGTCTTGGTGGTTTCCATATCTTCACTCAGAAGCTGTTGTCCCTTGGGCATCCTGTAATGTTTCTTAATTTCTGAGACAGGTTTGTCTTTCTCTTTATTTTCTTTTTTTAAAATATTTTTTTAAAAATATGTTTTTTATTGATTTCAGAGGGAGAAAGGGAGAGGGAGAGATAGAAATATCAATTATGAGAAATAATTACTGATTGGCTGCCTCCTGCACACCTCCTACTTGTGATCGAGCCCACAACATGGGCACATACCCTAACCCAGAATCAAACTGTGACCTTCTGGTTCATGTGTCGATGCTCAACAACTGAGCCACACCAGCCGGCTATTTTCTTTGCAGAATTCGTTCAACTGTTGTTGCATTTTTCTTCCTGCTTTTTGTCTTTTTGCTCATAATTTTTGAATTCATGATTCTAGAATATTTTATAAAATATTTCAATTTGGAATGTTGTGTTACAGTTTTATCTGCTTCAATATAAGTTTTGAAGGAGAGAATTTTTATCAGCTGAAATATTTTTACCCACAATTTCTACTTTTTTCTTACAAGTACTTTTGAGTAAAATTTGTTTGATAATGTTTTTTTATTCATAGGCAACTTGTGGACATAGTTCCTAGTTCAAGAGTGCCCTCTAGGTTTGATCTTAATGTGTCCCTTCACACATTTCTAAATTCTATAAACATAATATCTTTATTTAGTGCATTGATTTCAGGATTTTTTATAAGTACATATAAACATATATAAGTATAAAATATGTTTATTTTTGTATAAGTATGTAGTTTACTGAAGTGTTTTCTTGGAAAATAATAAAACAAACTTATCAACAATAGAAAAACTAATAAATATTTGTATTTTAAATATAACATAGCTATTTTCATAAACTTATTTCTAACTTGTGGAAGTGTAAGTAATACTAACCATAATTATGCTTTTCATTTAATAAACAGGATGGATCATTTCTCATTCGGAAAAGCTCTGGTCACGATTCCAAACAGCCATATACATTAGTTGTATTTTTTAATAAGCGAGTATACAATATCCCTGTGCGATTTATTGAAGCAACAAAACAGTATGCTTTGGGCAGGAAAAAAACTGGTGAAGAGGTCAGTAATTTCTCTTTTAATACAACTCTATAACTACAGATTGAACTCAATGGCATCATACTAGCATCATATATTAGATGTTAGAGTTGAGGAGAAAGGATACAAGAGTACTTGGTCCAAAGCTTGCACACATGTTATAAACAGATAAAGTACTATATTGGGGCAGCATATCCTATGAGAGAACAGAAAGGAGGAAAGACTGATATGATGTTAAGACTACATCTTGGTCCTTTTACCCTGTTATTTAGTGGGTTCAGTCTGATTCAGTATTTTAGTCCAGGAAACATAAAAATCAAGGTTGAAATGTCAACTAGAATTAATGTTGTAAAAATCAAGATCAATGTCCAGCCTCAAACAGATTGTCAAACTGCAGCGGGAAGGCCGGGGAAATAAAAAATTAAAAAAAAATCAAGATCAATGTCCAAAGCTCCTAAGTCAAGAATTAGGATCTCAATTCAAATATAGTACCAAGGTGGATGACCAGGGAAGGATCAGAAGAGATGCAATAACCTGAGTTGAAGCATTAGACTATACCCTTGGGCCAGAATGAGCGTTTGAGCCTGCTGTAAGAAAAAAAGCATCACAGTAGGTCTTTCTTGAATACTAACCAAACATGAACTTCAACTCCTCTTTAATCTGTACCAAACTCAATGCTTACTATATCTCCGTTTAGCCAGTTTGTTCCTATAAGGGGTCAGAAAGGGAATGATACTTGTTCTGGTCTTGAGTTATGCACTGATTTGAATAAATGGAATGAAAATTGGAATGGATGAGAAGTGGAAAGAACAATCTAAGCAGAGAAAATAGTATTTTAAAAGTTTAAAAATGTTTATTTTCAGTATTCCTTCAGAAATAACTACACCCATTCCAAACCCAGCACTTGTTAGATAGTAATTGTTAGAAAGTATCATAACTTCTCAAGTGTCTCTTCTCCACTAGATGAGGCCAGGGACTTCACTATGTCTTGTTCATCTCTATATTTCTAGAACCATCGCACAAGGTTAGCTTCAGTGGATGCTTGATAACTACTTATTAAATGACTGAACTGATTTGTGGATGGAGTGATTACAGGCAGGAGAATAGCATTTGTAAAATGAACTGATAGGGTCATATGTCAATGAGTGTATTCTTTATTTTGCTTTTCCTTAAATATGGTTAAAAAAACCCCACCCAACACATATAATAAAATGTTTAAGTGTGCAGTCTAGCAGTGTTAATTATATTTACAATGTTGTGAAACAGATCTCTACAATTTTTTATCTTGCATATCTGAAACTCTATACTCATTGAAAACTCTCCCTTTCCCAGTCTTCTCAGTCCCTGGCAACCACCATTTACTTTTTATTTCTATTAATTTGACTACAGTGGGGCCTTGACTTACGAGTTTAATTCGTTCTGAGACCGAGCTCATTAAGGAGTTCGTTAAGGAGCTCGTTAACTCAAATTACTCTGTCAACTCAATGCAAAAAATCGGCTGAGAGACAGCTGGTATCTCAAAAAACTCGTTAGTCGGGACACTCGTAAGTCAAGGCCCCACTGTACTTTGTATACCTCATATAAATGGGATCATACAATGTTTGTTCTTTTGTGACTACCTTATTTCACGTAGCATAATATCCTTAAGGTTCACCCATGTTGTAGCATGTGACAGGATTTCTTTTTTTTTCTTTTTTAGGATTTCTTTTCTTTTTTAGGCTACATAGTATTCCACTGCATTATATACCACATTCCGTTTACTCATTCATCTGTTGATGAACATTTGGGCCACTTCTACCTCTTGGCTATTGTAAATAGTGCTCCTATGAACATGGGTGTGCAGATATCTCTTCAAAACTCTGCTTTCAGTTCTTCTGGACATATATCCAGAAGTTGGATTGCTGGGTCATATAGTAGTTTTATTTTTAATTGGGGGGGTGGGATTAATTGCCATGTTATTTTCCATAGTGATTACATCATTTCCTAATCCTACTAACAGTGCACAAGGAATCCAAATTTTCCACATCCCTGCCAACCCTTGTTATTTGGTGTGTGTTTTTAAACAGCAGCTATCCTAAATGAGTGATCTTTGTGGTTTTAATTTATATTTCTCTGATGGTTAGTGAATCTGAGTATCTTTTCATGTTCGTTTGCCATTTCTATGTCAACTTTGAGGAAATGTCTATTCAAGTGCTTTTCCAATTTTTAAGTCAAGTTATTTGGTCTTTATTGTTGACTTGTAAGAGTTCTTCCTTATTCTGGATATTAACCCCCTTCTAGATAAACAATTGGCAAATATTTTCCTCCATTCCATAGGTTATTTTTCACTCTGTTAATTGTGATCTATGATGAACAGAAGTTTTTAAGTTTAAGTTTGCTTTTGTTGCCTGTGTTTTTGGTATCATGTCCAAGAAATCATTGCCAAATACAATCTCATGAAGATTTTCTCCTATGTTTTCTTCTAGGAGTTTTTATAGTTTGGGGATTTTATTTTGCTTTTAATAAAGTCTCAGATAATTAGAAAATGCAAAACTCTTGAATCTGAAAACACAAACTAATCGAGATTAAAGTCGGGTTTTGAAATGCAGATTGCATCATCATTAACTTCGGTTACACTCTAACAGAACTGTCTGCTTTTCCCTACTCACAAAAAAACCTTTGTTCTCACTGCAACTTTATCTGACAAATCTTTTAAAATAAATGCTCCTCATAGTAATAATCAGTGCTAGGAAATGGTGATGACCCTAGTAAAATAGAGTGTCTTTGGACAGGTGGTTTCATTCTAAAGCCTCTCCAGGGGTCCAGTACTTCTATCAGGCTTAAGGGTGGGTGAGGGAGCTGTCTTCTTTAGAGGTCCTGAAATTCTCTCATAAAAACTAAGCTCTAAGAGGGGCTCTGGACTTACTGTTCTGCTAGGAAACTCTGGTAAACAGGAATTTCTCTTGCTCTAAAAAATCACCACCTTGGACAGGTGGTTTCATTCTAAAGCCTCTCCAGGGGTCCAGTACTTCTATCAGGCTTAAGGGTGGGTGAGGGAGCTGTCTTCTTTAGAGGTCCTGAAATTCTCTCATAAAAACTAAGCTCTAAGAGGGGCTCTGGACTTACTGTTCTGCTAGGAAACTCTGGTAAACAGGAATTTCTCTTGCTCTAAAAAATCTTCATCCCTACCTCAGAATGGATAGATCAGAGCTTTATCTCTCCCCACATATCCAGCCTATGGATTCCAAAATAAGTAGTATCTATATAATAAAAGCCTAAGCAACCGTTACAGCAGAACAACCAGAACGACTGGTCACTATGATGCACATTGACCACCAGGGAGCAGACACTCAATGCAGGGAGCAGACAGTCAGTGCACTCCCACAGGGGGAGCGCTGCTCAGCCAGAAGCCAGGCTCACAGCTGGCGAGCACAGCAGTGGTGGCGGGAACCTCTCCTGCTTTTGCAACAGCACTAAGGAGCAGTGAGCCGAGCAGTGAGCCAAGGAATAAGGAGTGAGCAGGCAGGCAGTAAGGTGCAAGGGATCCTGGATTGTGAGAGGGATGTTCAACTGCCAGCTTAGGCGGACATCCCCCAAGGGGTCCTGGACTGTGAAAGGGTGCAGGCCGGGCTGAGGGACCCCCCTTCTCCCCCTCCCCCGCAGTGCACGAATTTCACACACCGGGCCTCTAGTATTATTATAATGGCATCTGGAAGTATTAACAGAGTCCATTAAAACTCTTACTGAAATGATCTATAATTTAAAAAGATTATTTCTCCGATATACCGAACATCTGAATGGAAAGTGAAAACTCTAGTTACATGATGTGAATCATGAGGATACTTTGAAAAGTCTGTCTGTCTGTATTTGTGTTTGGATATATATGGGTAGAAAAAGTAACTAATTGATTAACTGTTTAAGGTTTTTATGCAACTGTTTTTTGTTTGTTTTGTGTGTTTTTTTAATATATGTTTTTATTGATTTCAGAGAGGAAGAGGGAGAGGGAGAAAGAGATAGAAACATCAATGATGAGAATCATTGATTGGCTGCCTCTTGCATGCCCCCTACTGGGAATCGAGGAGCCCACAACTCGGGCATGTACCCTTGACCAGAATTGAACCTGGGACTTTTCAGTCCCCAGGCTGGAGCTGAGCAAAACCAGCCAGGGCTATGCAACTGTTTTAATATTGTATAGATATAGTATTGAGTAGTTTTATAGCTCTGACATCTGTTTGCTGTATTATATTGATCATGAGATTTTCAGTTACCATACATGCATGAATATCTCAAATATACTGAATTAGTATAGACAAAAAAGGGCACTGATCATTTTTTTCAGAAAAATACAACTTTAAGATATAGAGACTAGGAATTAGTATGTAGAAAAATAAGTATGTATGGTAAGAACCTAACATGAAATTCCATTGTCAATTAGGCACCAATTTAGCTTTAGACTTACTGGGCACTGAAGCAAAAATGGAAATATGATGGTTTATAAAGCTTTCCTTATTCATTCAAAAAAGGAAAACAAAAACATGAATCTTGGAAATAAGTCTTTCCTGACACTAAATTCTAAGGTTAATTTATTACATCAGTCCTTGTATCTAAGACTGTGCAACCTAACAGTGAATAATGTAGAAAATTTTACTGTATGAGTTACACTAAATAAAGACATTATTTAGTGTAATATTAAAACATTACATCATAACTCAATAAACTGAAGCTGTCGGCTGTGTTTTTAGTATTATTAAATATAAGAAAGGCCAAGGTCTCCCACCTTGAAGGTTACAGTCTTTGTTAAATTAGACATTTTTTTGGTAGTATGTCAGCTGGGACCCCATAACTTTGACTAATTTGAGGAAATGGAAGGAGATGGGGGGAGTGGAGCTCAAAGTTAACATAAATACCAATTTATAATTCATCTATGTTCTCTTGCTCTAGTATTTTGGAAGTGTTGCTGAAATTATCAAGAATCATCAACATAGTCCCCTGGTTCTTATCGACAGTCAAAATAACACAAAGGATTCCACAAGACTCAAATATGCCGTTAAAGTTTCATAATTTTTTTTAAAAGGAGGTCAACATCATTGCTTCGGATATTTGCTCTACTTCTCCTTTTAAGGAAAATGTCCCCAAGCTTCATATTTTGGATGATGAATCATCCCATAATAAAATAGAAGATGGAAGTAGCTATTGGAGTGGTCATCCATTTCCTTAGAAGAAGCTCACATGGACTTGTTCTATTGCCTGACCTAATGAACTGTTAATATCTGGTGAGATTGAGTTATAGTGCTATTAATATTCTCCCAATAAATGTTTTTATTTAAAAGAAACACGTGTAAAGTATTTTCAATCATGTAAGAAAATAACACTCCATTCTCAAAGTAAGAAAAAGTAATCTTGGATAAAACAAAGCAGCTGGAAATTTAGGCCAGTACACTGCTCACTGATGCACTAATGTAACAAGGACATCTACTTGCCAATGCTCTACAATTATGTCTTGGTTATCATTTTTATTTGTAGAAAATAAAATACATGTTTAGTTATAAGTACAGATAAGGGGGGTGTGATGGTTCTCTTTTGTGAGTACATTTTAGAAATGACCTTTCTAAAAGTTTCTGTCCATAATTATGTTGTTAACTTTGCTTATTAAAATAATTATACCTCTTTGATATGCATGTCTATTATATGGACCCTAAACTTGATATGCAGTTCAAAGTAAGATGAGGATAAAACTAGACTAAAAGCCTAGGGAACATCCCACAGAACAAGGGCAGGAAAGCAGACTGATGAACACTAAGGAATAAAAGATATACCAATATGAGCAGCCCTATCCAAGATCGTAGCTCATCCCAGAAATGGAATATACTTTCACTTTAGATAGCATTGAAATGATAAACTAAGATAAATCTAATAATTAAATGAGGAATATACTTGATCACTGGATAATATAGCACTCTCTGAAAGGATTTTGAAAGGTTAGAAGGTAATGAGTAACTCAGGCTCACCTGTAAAGGTAACTGTATTTTTAAATGTCATATACTGTCATGATGACTATGTTATGAGTTGAATTGTATTCCCCCAAAAAGATATGCTGAAGTCCTAACCCCCAGTACCTCAGAATGTGACCTTATGGGGTCTTTAAAATGTAGGTTAGTAGGGTGGGCCCTAATCCAATATGATTGGTTTCCTTATAAAAAGGGTAAATTTGGACACAGTCACAGACATACACAGAGGGAAGACAAAGTGAAGAGATACCCAGGGAAGACGCCATGTGAAGATAGAGGATTCAAGTGATGCACTTACAAGCTTAGGCGTGCACAAGATTGCCAGTAAACACCAGAAGCTAAGAGGAGGCAAGGAAGGATTTCTCTACAGGATTCAAAAGGAACATGGCCCTGCTGACACCTTGATTTCGGATTTCTAGTCTCCAGAACTGGAAGACAATAAATTTGTTTTTTCAGTCACCCCACTTGTAGTACTTCATTATGATAACACCAGGAAACTAATATAATTCATATACATTTTTGACAATAAAATACAAATGGGTTTTATAAATTTTGTTTGGCTCTTTCTTCCTTCTAGAAAAACAATACAATCATTTAGAATGTACTAAAAGAGATAATTCACCATTTAGGTCTGGTAACTTCCTAAAAGACTGGCTTTAGTCTGACTTGAAGCTGGCCCAGAGCTAAAGATGCTACATAGTGGAAATTCTAAAAAGAATAACAGGTAAATGTTTTAGTTGCTGTTGCCTAAAGTGATAGATAACCGTTCAGGCAAACAACAGACTAACTAAAACACCGGGGAATGAGATGTCCAAAAGGGCTTTGCAAAGCTCCAACATATTCCTGGGAATTTAGAAAGCTACATGGATGCCAGGGCCATGTGTGTGCTAAGGAAAGACCTGAGAAGGCCACAAGCTGTCATCTCTGACCAGGAGACTGTGCCAAAATATGAAGTGAAGGCTAAGGCAGAGTTGTAAAGTCCCTGGCTGAGTTTTAAAGATGCACCACAAAAGCACAAATAGAGAGTCTTGGCCAACAGTGGGTGACTTTTTTTTAATTTGGGGTGTTTAAGGAAATCTCTGTCCAATTAGCAGTTGATCATTAAGTTAAAATAAGAGAAATGTTAAGGGCCACACATGACAAAGAACAGAGACTTTAAAAATTAACTCAGAAAGGTTAATAACAAACAAAAAACGACTACAATAAGCAGCAACAACAAACCCTGGGGAAGGGAACAGGAAGGTAGAGTACCTGATTTTCAGAGTTGCTACATTATAACATCTTATATGACCTGTTTTCAAAAATAAAAAACTTACAAGGCTGCAAAGAAAGGAAAGTATTGCCCCTACAGAGGGAAAAGCAATCAAGAGAAATATCCTGAGAAAGCCCAACCTCTGGATTTTCTATCAAAAATTTTAATGTATCCTATATAATAAAAGTCCATGAGTGTGTGGGGC
>NW_006285779.1:7499272-7501599 GCF_000327345.1 Myotis davidii
AAAAAAAAAGCCCAGTGATCAAATGGCAGAATGACCAGAACGACTGGTCAACCAGTCACTATGATGCACACTGACCACCAGGGGACAGACGCTCAATACAGGAGCTTCCCCCTGGTGGTCAGTGCACTCCACAGTGGGAGCGCTGCTCGGCTGATGGGGATGAGTGGCTACTCCCACAGCTGGCTGATCCCCAGCTGCCACGCCCCCCACCAGTGCACGAATCCCATGCAGTGGACCTCTAGTTTTAAATATAGTCAAAGAGCTAAAGGAGACTAACCAAGTTTAAAGACAAAAAGGAAAGAAAGAGAATAATGTCTCAACTGAATAGAATATATAAAATAGAAGTTATGAAAAAACTTTTTTAAAAATATATTTTGATTTTTTACAGAGAGGAAGGGAGAGGGATAAAGAGTTAGAAACATCAATGAGCGAGAAACATCAATCAGCTGCCTCCGGCACACCCCCCACTGGGGATGTGCCTGCTACCAAGGTACATGCCCTTGACCGGAATCGAACCCGGGACCCTCTCGTCCACAGGCCGATGCTCTATCCACTGAGCAAAACCGGTCAGGGCAAGGAAAAACTTTTAATTCTAAAACTGTCTACATGGAGTTAAAAAATACAATAATTGAAATGAAAAAAATTCACTAGAGGGGATCAGCAACAGATTTGATAAGGCAGAAGAAAGAATCCATGAACTTAAAGATAGGTCAACTAACACCAGTGTGAGGAACAGAAGGAAAAAACAAACATGAAATGAACAGAGCCTCAGAGACTTGTGGAATACCATCAAGAATAGCATATACAGCCCTAACTGGTTTGGCTCAGTGGATAGAGCATTGGCCTGTGGACTGAAAGGTCCCAGGTTCGATTCTGGTCAAGGGCATGTACCTTGGTTGCGGACACATTCCCAGTAGGAGGAGTGCAGAAGGCAGCTAATTGATGTTTCTCTCCCATCAATGTTTCTAGCTCTCTATCCCTCCCCCTTCCTCTCTGTAAAAAATCAATAAAATATATTTTTTTAAAAAAAGAAAGAATAGCATATACATAATGTGAGTCTCAGAGAAGAAAAAGTGCATCAGAAAGAATTTGATGATAAATATTAATCTACCAGTCCATGAAGCCCTAGGAAC
Source organism: Myotis davidii (assembly GCF_000327345.1). Lineage (NCBI taxonomy): Eukaryota > Metazoa > Chordata > Mammalia > Chiroptera > Vespertilionidae > Myotis > Myotis davidii. The sequence goes on from NW_006285779.1 coordinate 7,500,406, forward strand.
TCCAACTACAATTAACTCAGAGAAGCACACCAGACATATCATAATCAAACTGATGAAAGACAAAGAGGCCCTGGCCAGTAGTACAGTTGATTAAAGCCTCATCTAGATAAGCCAAGGTTGCAGGTTTAATCCCTGATCAGGGCACATACAAAAATCAACCAATGGCCTGGCTGATGTGGCTCAGTGGTTGAGTATTAACTATGAACCAGGAGGACATGGTTTGATTTCCGGTCAAGGCACATAACTGGGTTGCAGGCTCAATCCCCAGTTGGGGGCATGCAGGAGGCAGCCAATCAGTGATTATCTCTCATCATTGGTGTTCTCTTTCTCCCTATCCCTCCCTGAAATCAATAAAAATATTTTTAAAAGTCTCTCTCTCTTCTCTTCTCTTCTCTTCTCTTCTCTTCTCTTCTCTTCTCTTCTCTTCTCTCTCTTCTCTTCTCTTCTCTTCTCTTCTCTTCTCTCTCTCTCTCTCTCTCTCATCTTCGCTCTCTAAAAATCAATTTAAAAAGAAAGAGAGAACCCTGAAAGCAGCCAGAGAGAAGTGACACATCACATTAATAAGATTAACAGCTGATTTCTCATCAAAAACCATGGATGCCAGAGGGCAGTGAGATGAGTCAAAGTGCTAAATTGGTGGGGGTGGGGGGGTGAAGAGAACACCAACCAAGATATATCTGCAAAACTACCCTTCAAAAAGGAAAATTTAAGAAATTGTCAGATAATTCCCATTGCTAGTAGACCTGTCCTACAATAAAGTAAAAGAGCTACAGGAGTCCTTCTGGATGAAAGGACACTAGATAGTAATTTAAACCCCACACAAAGAATACAGGAATAAAGATTAATATAAATACCAGCACAGGTAAACATAAAAGACAGAGTAAATGTATTATTTGTAATTTTCCCTCCTAATTTAAAAGACAAATACATAAATAATTATAAATCTATGTTGATGGGCACACAATTTGTGAAGATATTTGTGACAATAACAGCAAGGAGGAAAGAAATGAAGGTATACAAAAACCTTTTAGGAGAAACCAAGATGGCGGCATAGGTAAACACTGGAAATTGCTGCCTCGCACAACCACTTCAAAAATACAACTAAAAGACAAAACGGACATCATCCAGAACCACAGGAAGGCTGGCTGAGTGGAAATTCTACAACTAGAAGGAAAGAGAAAAGCACACTGAGAC
>NW_006285779.1:7503061-7506674 GCF_000327345.1 Myotis davidii
ACCACCAAACCAGTATTATATGGCTTTAAGAAGAGGAAGAAGAAGAAAAAGGTAAAGATACAAATTATGAACAACAAATACGCATCTATCTACAAGTGAATCTAAGAATCAAGTGAATAAATAATCTGGTGATCATAATAGAATCAAGGACATAGAAAGGGAATGGATGCTGACTATTCTCAGGGGGGAAACAGGTGTGGGAGATTCGGGAAGAGACTGGACAAAAATCATACACCTATGGATGAGGACAGTGGGGGGGGTGGTAAGGGTAAAGGGTGGGATGGGAACTGGGTGGAGGGGAGCTATGGGGGGAAAAAAGAGGAACAAGTGTAATAATCTGAACAATAAAGATTTAATTTAAAAAAAGAAATGAAGGTATATAAGAGTAAAGTTTTATTATTGAAATTAATATTAATCCAAACTAGATGAAATAGATCAGTTCTAATCTCTTCTAATAAAAATTCTATGTATCTTTCCATTGCTCTTAATGTTTTTGTGAATTTGGTGTCATATCTAAGACAACTTTGCCTAAAGAAAGGTCACAACTATTTATTGCTACAGTATCAATTTTATCATTTCTACTTATATTTTAGTTTATGTTCAACTTTGAGTTAATTTTTGTAAATGCATTGTGAAGATTTTTTTCTTCATTCTTTTTTCTGTCTGTGCTTTAGATTTCATAATCCCTACCAATCTATCTGCAGGCTTGCTGATTCCTCTACCAGATGCCACCACCTGATCAATATAAGACTTCTGTGGAACACAGGTGTGAAAAGTGAGGTCTACCAAAAAGGAGTATATTTAATCTCACACTCAGAAACACTGTATATCACTGTTAGGTTTTGTAGCTTTTTCCTTTTGACAGTTCCATACTTTTATTATAAGTGGGTCTTCTTTTATTTTTTCCCAAATGATTCCTGCAAAGTGTTCAGGAAAGCTAATTTTCAGTGTACTCCTTTAGATTTTTAAAATATTGAAATCAAGTCATTTGCAGAGTAATTTAATCTCCAAGTTTTTCATATTGCTTTCCTATCCTTTTATATTAGTATGAAATAATTGATGATAGCAGGTATCTATGTTGCACTCCTTAATTGAAAGAAGCAACTGGAGTTGCAATCTGAACCTAACCTGACTTTTGGTTGAAGGACTCTAAAATATTAAGAAGGAATTTCTCTTTTAACATATTATACCTGTCTTTACTAAGAATGACGTGGGTTTTGTGTTTTGTTTTTTTTTGTAAGTACATTCTTGATATTGACCAAAATCATAATTTTAAAAATTGATGTACATTATACTAACACTCTTCCTACACTATTCACCCAAAAGTTTACAGTCATAATAGTGATAATCATTTTTTAAAGAAAGCAGATTCTTAACTTTGGGGCATTTATTATAGAGCTCTTTTAGACACCAAACTAGTCAAACAATAATTCAAAGAAGACTGTCAAACACCGCTCCCAAGATATTGACTATTTCTCAATTGTCCTGTTATTAAGGAAAGCATACTTGAATTAATGAGCACCAAAATAACCAAACTGATGCTATTTCAACTCTCCATTATAGGGAAAATTTTCTGCTAATGCCAAACTCCTAACCAGAGACAAATAATGCCCTGAAAATCCCTCCAACACGTTTTGCTAGATAATGAGTCAAGGATTTTGCTGAAAACTAGGATCCTAGAAAATTACTATGGCAAGGAACAGAGCCAATACCCTAACACAAATGGGACAATTCCCAAGTTAAGCAAGCAGTTGTCAGTGGTGAAAATGGATCACTTTATTTAAAAATCAGAAATTAGCTGTATGAAATTAATATCCCTAAGTTGCATTGCCCTCAGCACACAAATGACCTATCTACTTTACCCAAGTCATTATTTTCATTACATTTAGTTCTTCACTTTTAAACAAACACATCGAAATTGGTAACTTTACACACATTTTAGTTTTTAGAGTTTGTAACTTTTATATCGGTGATGTATATCACAAGAAACTGTATCAAACATCTGTTTTTAATAAAAATCCTACCTAAAGAGCAAAATTTTGAGAGATAGCAAAGTCTGGTCAACTATTTGGTGGGCTAAATTTGACCCACTGCCTATTTTTAAAAAATATTAAAACACAGGCACAGTCATTCACTAATGTATTACCTATGGCTGCTTCTGCATTATGACAGCTATGTAGTCATGACAGAGACTAAATAACCTACAAAAGCCCATTAGTTACTATTGGACACCTTACTGGAAAATCTCACTGATCCCTTAAAACCACAATCTTCTATATATATTAAAAGACTAAGTGACCAACCGTCCATCCAACCAACTGGTACATATGATGCACACTGGCAATTTAAACATAAATGTTGACTAGTGCATGCACGATACATATAAAGCTCTTGCTGGCACCAATCACACGCGTGTTTCAAACTGTCATTGTTGATCGTGAATTTGGTTGTTTTTGTTGACATTCAACATGAACCACATCACGATTTATTCATTGATGGTCCAACTGACTGACCAGCCAGTACATGACATGTACTGTCAACTTAAAACAAACATTAACTCACATATGCATGATACATATAAAGCACTTGCTGGCACCAATCACACGTTTTAATTTTATACTATATTGTATGTAATATTTCGATACGTAATTTTTTGCAGTAACATAATTACCACACAAATCTTTCTTCTAATTTCCTTTCAATGTGCACAAATCCATGCACCAGGCCACTAGTTTAAAAATAAACATTGACTCATGCATGCGCAATACATATAAAGCTCTCGCTGGTGCCAATCACATGTGACACCAGAATATATCTGAAGACCAACTATTAGCACAATGTACTTCTGAAGCCGAAAGAAAGCAACATCGTCAACAGAATATGTCTTAAGATCAACTATTGGTACAACATACCTCTGAAGACGAAAGAAGCCGGCATCATTGATAGAATGTATCAGAAGACCAAATATTGTTTAATCAATTTATCAGTTATTGTTTTTACCAGTTGTTATATGTTTTTTATGTTTTTGTTTTTATATCATTTTTGTTGTTTTTATATCATGCCTTTGTTGTTGCATCATGTTAATCAATTTATCAGTTATTTTTATGTTGTTTTTATACCGTTATTTGTTAATCAATTTATATATTATTTTCACATACATTTTATGACTTTTCTTTCATCTGACACTTCTATTATAAAGGGCGAATTGCAATATTAAAATATTTTGTAAGCCTTTCAATGTGCACCAGGCCACTAGTATTTCATTAAAAAATTATTACATTTGACTCTGTACTACTGAATGCTTAGAAGATGGTAAACTCTTCAAAAAGTAAACTTTTTTTGCCCTGCCAGCATGGCTCAGAGGTTGAGTGTTGACCTATGAACCAGGAGGTCACAGTTCGATTCCCAATACAGGCATATGTCCATGTTGTGGGCTTGATCCCCAGTGTGAGGCGTGCAATCATGTTAATCAATTTATCAGTTATTTTTATGTTGTTTTTATACCGTTATTTGTTAATCAATTTATATATTATTTTCACATACATTGTATGACTTTTCTTTCATCTGACACTTCTATTATAAAGGGCGAATTGCAATATTAAAATATTTTGTA
>NW_006285779.1:7506784-7507552 GCF_000327345.1 Myotis davidii
TGTGCACCAGGCCACTAGTATTTCATTAAAAAATTATTACATTTGACTCTGTACTACTGAATGCTTAGAAGATGGTAAACTCTTCAAAAAGTAAACTTTTTTTGCCCTGCCAGCATGGCTCAGAGGTTGAGTGTTGACCTATGAACCAGGAGGTCACAGTTCGATTCCCAATAAGGGCATATGTCCATGTTGTGGGCTTGATCCCCAGTGTGAGGCGTGCAGGAGGCAGCCAATCAATGAATCTCTCTCACCATTGATGTTTCTCTCTCTCTCCCTTCCTCTCTGAAACCAATAAAAATATATTTTTGTAAAAAAAATTTAAAATTTTTTTGAAGTTAGTGCCAAATAGTGAGGCCCATATTTCAATAGAGATGGATAAATAGGGGGGGAAATAAAACAAATTCCTGATTCATGTTAGACTGCAAAAATAAAACTTACTCTTCTAGTTATAACTAGAGGCCTGGTGCACAAAAATTTGTGCACTCAGAGGGTGGGAAGGGTTCCTCAGCCCGGCCTGTGCCTTTTTGCTGTCTGGGACCCCTTGGGGGATGACCACCTGCTGGTTTAGGCCCACTCCCTGGGGAATTGAGCCTAAGTTAGCAGTTAGACGTCACTCTGGCACCCTGGGAGCCCCTAGGGGATGTCCACTTGCCAGAACGGAGCAGGCCTAAGCTGCAGTCGGACATCCTTAGCGCTGCTGAGGTGGGAGAGGCTCCCACTACCATCGCTGCGCTGGCACCCGTCAGCTTGGCTTGTGGCTGGGCAGCG
>NW_006285779.1:7508299-7518722 GCF_000327345.1 Myotis davidii
TTATTCTGGGATTTAGTTCCCTTCTATAATTGAAACTTTGTTGCCTTGAGTGGAGCTCAGAGTTGGCCAGGGCAGGTGGGAGGGAAGCCTCCTGCTCGCTCCAGCTCCATGGCCACGGCCGGCTGAAAGCAGGTATCTGGGGATTATTTACCTTCTATAATTGAGACTTTGTTGCTTTGAGTGGAGCTCAGAGCCGGCCGAGAAGCTTGGCTTCCTCCATCATTGGGGCAACCAAGCCTCCTGCTCACTCCAGATCCGTGGCTGCCGGATGCCATCTTGGTTGGGTTGATTTGCATATAATCACCGATTGGCTGGTGGGCATGGCTTAAGGTATGGTCAATTTGCATGTTTGTCTTTTATTAGTGTAGATAAGTACCTCAAACTACTGAATATCGTATTTTGTAAAGGCATCTTTAGTTCAGTTTCAGCAGAGAGAAAAGGATAGAGGGTTTTGTTTCTGAATTATCTCCTCTGGCAATAAAGTAGCTCCAAAAAGGTTTGGCTCCTTCAGAATAATCCATGCTAACAAAGTCAGAAAAAGTGACTACCTAGAGTACCTGGGGCAAGAAGTGTTTTTAAACGGCTTTTAAAACTTTAAAAAGTATGTATCTCAACGTTAGATTTTATTTTTACTGGTTTAGCTGTCCTGAGATGTATTTTTAAAAATTTACTGGGGCCCTAACCGGTTTGGGTCAGTGGATAGAGTATCGGCCTGCGGACTGAAGGGTCCCGGGTTCGATTCCGGTTTAAAAATAAAAAAAAATAAAAATTTACTGGGGTGACAGTGATTCACAATACCATACAGGTTTCAAGTGTACAACTCAACAAAACATCATCCTCACATTGCATCATGTGCACATTGTCCAAAGCAGTCTCTTTCCATCCTCATTTATCCCCCCTTGCCCACCGCCACCTCCCTCCCTTTCCAGCTCTGGCTATCACCACACTTTTGTCTATGTCTATGTGGTGTGTGTGTGTGTGTGGGTGTGTGTGTGTGTGTGTGTTTGTGTGCGTGCAGGGGGGGTTAACCCTTCACCTTCTGTCATCCAGTCCCCCAACCACCTTCCCCTCTGACAGCTGTCAGTCTGTTCCATGTAACTATGCCTCTATTTCTATTTTGTTCCTCAGGTAATGTTCATTAGATTCCACATATAAGTGAGAGACCATATGGTATTTGAAATGGATTTTTATAGTGCTGCAAACATTGGCAAGATTGTTCTTTCTCTTCTCTAGTCACAGAGGGTGATGCCTCGTAATAGATCTATTCATAACAGAGCATTTCAATTTTATTCCTGTTAGGTTATTGAAGGGCATAAACCTCTCTATTGGTTTCCTTATAAGCACAACCATAGTAAAATTATGGTGTTGCCCTTCTCAAACAAAAATTTCAAATTTCCCCTGTGATTTGGGGGGGAGGAGAAGCCCATACTTTATTTTGAATAGTCCACTAAAAAAACAAACCTTTAAAATCTGAATTATTTCCTAATAGAATGAAATTCCCATTTAATTTTAGCACAGCAGAAAAATTGTATAAACACAAACTTAAATTTAATTGAAAACATCCATTAACAATGGAATTAACAATGCTTACCATCTTTTAAACACCATACACATTATTAATATACACTGTTTATTTCCAATCAACTCCATTCTTAGGCTCAATTTAAGAAACACACTTTTAACAGGTTTTATACAAAAAATACTTCACTAAGAAAGTAGACAAAATGCACAAAAACAGTACATGTATAATGTGCATAGCAAGATTAGTTTAAAGCATCTATATGGCTTTCTTTAAAATAAAATTATTTGGGGAATGGGCCCGTTTGGGACCTACTGTTACAGTTGAAATATGTAAACTGTTTCACATCTTTTAGGCACTTGCTAATAATAGTGTTCAATCCCTGAAAAAAATGAATTTACACGAAAAAAGAAAATTCTACTTCTGAAATAAAAACCAAGAAAATAACATGGGTAAAGTCTTATATATTCCTTTTAAATTAAACAACCAGTTTTATTAGTGCATGCACAGAACTAAATTGAAAAAAAAATAAACTTTTATATCTAAAACTTTCTGTGCAAAATTTACACAACTGAAAATTACAAAAATATGTACAAGGTTTAAATTCTTTGTTATGTACAGAAAAGAAGCCCTGAAGTTTTCATTCAACCAATGAAAATGTCATAATACTTGTAGTAACAATGTAACAAAAAATTATATAGTATATAATTTTGCAATAAAAGGACTCCATTATCCAATTAACCAACAAAACTTGATCCAAACATACAAAGTGATGTTTAAACTGATGATTCTGTCCTCGCCATGAATATATCCATTTTAAAACTTTTACCTCTTTTGGATATGTCCCTTAGGAATCCATCCTGAAGTTTTATGCACCATCACTGAATACATTATTAATGCTTATTTTCAACCGCCAACAGAAAGTAAATAATCTGCTTTGGGTTATGTCATACTGAAAAGATGCTAACAAAAATGGTCTGTCTCAATGTGGAGATGTTCAGACACTAATTAAATACAAAAATATTTCTCACTTTACTAATTTTGCTTCAAAATATTATTTCTGTAGAATTTTTAGGTTTTGAGAAAAACCATTCCCTTGAAAGTGATTCTATGTTCCATTCTTTTTAAAGGGATGGCAACCAAAAAAAAATTGGCATTTTGGTTTATGGGGGGATAAACAATTTAAGTCAAATAATCATAATTCTAGGTAAGGGGACCACTGGAAAATTTAATCAACAGAAGTGTTCAAGTTCTTTAACTGAACTTCATCCTAGACCTAGAGAGTTTAATTCTTTCAAGGCTACCCATCTACTGCAATGTATCAGATTGCCATTTAGAAAATCACTTTGCAAGGAAGAGTGTTACAATCTCTGACACAGGCCACAGCTTATGAGAGAAAAAAAATTTTACTTATCAAAAACTGCCTTCAAATGTTATGAATTGTCCTGTACTGAATTAAATATACTCTCAAAAAAACCTATACCCTTCAAAAGAACTATACGTTTAGTAGATGTAGAGTAAGTTCTTTACCCGAGCTCTCTTAATATATCCTCACAAATGATGTGAAACTACTTCAGTTCCATGGTGAAAGAGCTCTACAGAGAAACCATACTTATCAGAATCATGAGGCTGGTGGAAGAAGAGAAGGAATGGATGGGGCTGTCAGCCATTACCAAGTCACTGAAGAACTAAATTGGGAAAACATTTTTATCAAAATTTCCTTTAGCCTTAACTTCCCAAGAACACATTTTTTTTTTAAATCAAATCAAGATACATGAGTGCTGTGATGAATTTCTTTCAAAACTTATGTGCGCACTAATAGCATTTTCAAACATCACACATAAAACCTTTTCTCCTCTATGGAATAGTTACTTTTGAAATGTTTAGCTTCAGGAACAATATTGAAGTAGAAAATGTCCAAATTAAGGTCATTAAATCCATCGTTTTCTCCTAAGATAACTTTTTCTTTTTCTTGGTAATTTAAACTACTCTAACATATTCCAATCACGAGTAGCTTCCATTAAATGTCTCTGCCCATGACCAGCCCAAGCATCCTGATTGTCAAATACTCTTCCACAATACCAGCAGTTAAATTTAGCCTTCAAAACATTTTCAGAGGTAGTTTTCACAATCCGGTAATTGTTTTTGCTTGTCTTTTTGAGTGTTAGTTTTAGTACAAATCTTTCTTTCACAGAACTAATAGGTTTAAATGTTTTGTGCCTCTTGGAAAAATCACAAGTTGTTTTAGAAGGCTTACAACAAACTGGTTTCAGTAAAGCACTGATAGTTCTTTCTGACAATGAAACCTTAAGTACATGTCCATTAAATTTGGAAATCGTTTTCATTACATTTACTACTTCTGGTGCATCTGCATCCGGATGATTCAACACTACAACTGGTTGATTTCTCCTAGGACATTTCACAAGCTGTTTGGAACTAAAGGGGAAAAGTCGCAATGTTCTGACTGAATCTTTTGAAAGCCTAGGTCTGCTGAATCCAAATGAGTCGTGGGCATCTTCAGGTTTAATCTTTTCTTTACACTTTCTATGTAATGATGTTTTTCTTGGAGGTTCTTGGTAACTATCCTTACACTTTCTTTTACAGTTTCTGTTTCTAGATACACTGACAGTTTCAGAGTCTTTACTTCTTACATGAGTTTTTATTCTTGAAAAATTTGGGGGTGAAGTCTTTTGTTTATTAAAGTTTCTCCCAATTGTACAATTTGTTTTACACCTCAATACCCTGGCCTCTGAATGGTCACTGGCATGTACAGGTTCCTCAGAAGATTCAGATGTTGCAGTAGAAGTTACCACAATTTCATTTGCTGGCATCATATCATCTATTAAGAAGGGTAAGGCATCTCTAGAAGAGTCTGGCTCTTTTTGCTCTCCTCCTGCAGTCTGATTAGATGATACATTGTCTTTCTGTGATGAGAATACAGAGTTGCTTACTGACAGATTATTAGCAGTAGTCACATTTAAAACAGGGTTAAAGATTTTCAGCAATATTTTTTGTGGTGTCCCTTCAGGGATCTTTGGCTGTATATTTTGATAAGAAGTACTATTTTGGACTAATTTAGGCTTAAGCAGCTCAGTTTTATTTGGCATCACACACTTCAAAAAAACAGCTTGTTTGCCATCAGGCAAGATGGTAAAAAGAGGTGGCTTTGGAAAAATCTCGTTCTGCTGCTTTGCTGGATCCAAGATATTTGACTTAGTGCTCGGATGCTCAGTTATTATTATATTAGGAGGAGGCACAGGTTTCCCTGAAGAATTTGCTGGCGTTTTAATAATGTAAGGGCCTTTTAATGGCAAAGTATTTTCTGAGCTACTTTTCGTGCTCAAACAACTGCCAATGCTGGAACAAAGAGTAGGTGTTAGACAATTATTGTTTGGTTCTACCTTTAAAAAAGGTGTTCTGCAAGGCTCTTTTGTTGTAGTTCCACAAGCATGAGCACTCTCACTTTTTATAGTGTTAACACCTTCAAATTTTCCATTATTAAATGTTAAAATCATCCCAGGTTTCTTGTTTAAAAGAAGAGTAGCAGGTACACCTTGCGTATTAACCTGTGGTCTTCCTGAAACAACATGTAGTCCAGGTTTGTTAGCAATGTGCAATGGTACAAAAAAGCCTTTTGTAGTCTGAACAAATAGAGCTTTTTTTGGTTCTGAATTTACAAGTGGACTCTGCATAGATAAAGAACCTAAGTTTTGTGTAGTGGCACGTAGTTTGTCTTTTACAAGCTGCTGCGTTATTATTGCATCTGACTGAGTCTTAAGTAATGTGCCAATACCTGAAATTCTAGGTGTCTTCTCTGAATCTCTCACATCTTGTGACACTGACAGCATTTGTGCTTCTTTTCCATGACATTTTAAATTCAGATAATTTGGTGGCACATTAATCCCCATACTACAAGATGGAATTGGGAAGATGCCTTGTACTTTGAATTCCTTTGAAGATTCAGTAATTTTGCCTTCTCCTTCATGTTTCTGAAATGACTGGTCACAGTGAAGTGACAGGCCTTTATCTGGAGTGTTACTGGAGTCTTGTTTTACATCAGATTTTGTCTTTAATACATCTTGAAGCAACTGGTTTACTTCAGGTGGCAAAAATTCTGATGCCTGTTCACTCTGAAGAGAGAATACAGATGTGATTCTAGGCATCATAGGTGACTCAACAATGGAAATGTCATCATTAGATGTTTTAGTCATGCTCTCTAAATTTTGATTTTCATTTATATATAGGCTCTGTTCATCAATGTCTTGTTCTTTTTCTAAAACACACTGTTCTTCTATTTCAGTTTGAGTTTTTAAAGTTTCATCTTTAGTATTTAAAAGGCTAACAGGTGTTAACATACTATCTGTGTTTGAGCTCTCCTTTTTCACTAGTGATAGAACTGATTCACTTACTGGTTGTTGAACAACTGTCTTGCTTGATGAAGATTCTCTTTGAGGGCTTTCACACATTGCTATTCCTAAAGACCTACGACGTTTATTAGAATTATTCACTTTTGAATAATTATGAAAAGGTAATGATCCTTGGTTGGAAGATTCAATGGGTAATTCAGAGTTGACATAATTAATGCAATAGTTATGCATATCTCCTCTGTTGTATGCATTTGGTTTGGTAGTAGAGTTGACTTTATCTGGACTTTTAATGGCAGTATCTGATACCTTAGGGCGACTATGAGTAATATGACTTCCCAATAAGTTAACATTATCTCCTTTTTCAACTTTTGTGGTCAAATTCACTGATGTAACTAATTCTGATGATGCTGGCAAAGAAGATACACTTTTCTCATCATCCACTGTTTGAAGGGTATTACTCATTTGAGATAGCAAGGCTATTTCTTTTTCTGAAGTTACTTTCCCAGCAGGTATAGGAGATGAACATGAAAATGTAGGTGCTTTCATGTAAACTGTGTCACTTACCTCAGTTTTTACTCTTGTTATAAATCCAGTGGTGTCCAAACTCTGCAGCTGCAAATTAGCAGTACTGTCCTTTGCAGTATCTGACTGTGAGCCTGGTGAACATAAATTCTGTTTAATGGTAGGCAACAATTTTATTACAATATGTTGTTTTCCATCCACCATCTTGAAGCCCATAAACTTAGCACTATAGTTAGCTGGAACTGTTATTCTATTGTTTTTCACTGTTACCATTGTAGGTCCTTGTACAGCAGTTTTTGAGGAACCAGAAGAATTTGATAGCTCTCCAGCTCTATTATACTGTCCAGTGGACAGAAGAGTTGGCTTTTCCAACTCTGACTCAGCAGTTTTATCATTATTCTCACAGTGTAGTCGTTCATCGTTTTCTTCATTTAAATGTTCTTGAGTAAGATGGCTCTGGTCTTCAGATTTAGCCTGTGTTTTGTTCACGTTTTTAAGCACTTCAGTATTTTGTTCTATACTTTCATCACTTCCATTGATTTTCTTACGTTTCCAGAATATCTTCCTAGATGTACCTATTTTGTATCTTTTAAGTATTAGCTTAAGTCCTACTGAAGTCTGTGCCATCCTTTTCTCATATTTGTCTTTTTCCAGTTTTTCTTTCGCATATAAATGTTCTTTGTGTAAAGTTAAAACATGTCTTACAAGGTACTCTCTCTTTGAGGTACCAAACCTACAATATTTACAATTGAAGGGAAATGTAACAGAATTAACATGAAGGTGCTTCTGAATCTCTCCTCTGGTAAAATATATATGATGGTATTTATCACTTTTATAATGGACATCATTGTGTCTATGAATGTGCTGAACAAATGTGCCAACATCCAGGGTGGAGAATGTGCACTTTTCACATTGAAAACTACCATTTACACAATGTGTGGATATAAAATGTTTTGTCAAGTCTAATAAAGTATATATTTTTTCATCGTTACAAATGTCACATTTTACTAAAGTGCCTCTATGGATTCGTCTGTGTAGTTTAAATACCTGGAAGTCATTTGCTGAAAAACTACACATTTCACAAGGATAGGAAGGTAATTCACCCTGGTGCCACATTTGAAAGTGTTTTTGCAAATCATTTGGGCTATATCGAGTGCTATCTTGGCATTTTAAACAGTTGAAACTGAGTACTTTTGCAGACATTTTTATACCCGTTTCTTCAACTTTCTCAGACTTATGTAGCAACACACTTTCCTCTATAAAGCTTCCAGTCTTCATATTGATAGATTTCCTTGCAGTCTGTGGTTTATGCTGAAATAATTTTCTGTATTTGTCAACTTCATGTTTCAACAGGACTTCATTTGGAATATTTATCTTCGGCAAATCAATTTTCACATTTTTCAGTTTATAATGAAAACTACTTTCCAAAATTTTTGGCTTAATTACTGATCTGATAGTATCAACTATGTCATTTTTCACATCATAATCTTTTATAAAAGCAGCTTCATTTTCATCAAAAAATAACTGTTTCTGTTCAGATGGCATGACTTAACAAAAACAAAAAATCCCAATTTTTTTTCTGAAAACTCTTGATATTACTTGTAATTTAAACAGGAAACAACATTATGCTGAGACATCTTCACAATACCAGGATTTTTCCCACATTAACTCACCTAAAACCAAACAAAGAGTTGAGATTTTCATCACAAAAGTTATCATCAAATTTCATATTTTTAAGTTCATTTTGACACAACATAGGAATGTTGCTCAAATACATAAATAAAAAATGATGTCAAGGGCGGGGAAAAAAAAGGGACACATATGTAATACCCTTTGTAATACTGTAAGCAATAAAAAAATAATAAAATATTTAAAAAAATGAATAAAATACCTGTTAATTATTTTAAAACCAGCTTACCAAGAAGCAATAGTTTGAAGTAGAAAAGTGGTTAGAGCGTCAGCTTGTGCCCCAAGGGATCATGAGTTCAATCTCCGGCCCCTCAGAGAGTGTGCAGGAGGCAACCCATCAACGCGTCTCTCACTTCGATGTTTCTCTCTCTCCATCCCCCCCTCTTGCACTCTCTCTAAAAATCAATGGGGAAAATATCCTCAGGTGAGGATTAACCAAAAATAAAAAGTCAAGGGGGGAAAAAAAAGGGACACATATGTAATACCCTTTGTAATACTGTAAGCAATAAAAAAAATAATAAAATATTTAAAAAAATGAATAAAATACCTGTTAATTATTTTAAAACCAGCTTACCAAGAAGCAATAGTTTGAAGTAGAAATAATTCTAACACGGAAGTCAGGGCATACAAGCTTTACTTCCAACTTTGCTGTGTTGCACTGGGCAAATTTCAACTTCTCTGTACTTCATCTAAAGAAAACCACAATTGGAAAAGCACCCTTAAGCTCTAAGAATTTTATTTAAGTTGATATTGTTCATTTTAAACAGGATTTTTAAAATCTTAAAAAGAGAGCCCTTAAAACCTTATATTCCAATTATATACATACTAGAGGCCTGGTACAGAAAAATTTGTGCACTCGGGAGGGTGGGGGGGTCCCTCAGCCCGGCCTGTGCCCTCTCACAGTCCCTTGGGGATGACCACCTGCTGGCTTAGGCCCGTTCCCCAGGGGATCAGGCCTAAGCTGGCAATGAGACATCCCTCTGGCAGCCCAGGAAGCCTCGGGGGATGTGCGCTTGCCAGCACAGAGAACACCTATTTATTCTAAATACAGTTAGTTTACTGTACAACACGTTGACAGACTTTAGTCGAATTTACCATTCTGTCAATTTCTTTTCTGAAACTAATAAATTAATGTTATGTATCATTCAGATCAAATACACTCAGATCCATAATTTAGAAAAATGCCTTAAGGTTTCTCTGCAGGCCAGGAATGCACCAGTATTGAGTCTTTTGCAGGCAGATGTTCTAGACCAGGGGTGGGCAAACTTTGTGACTCGAGGGCCACAATGGGTCCTTAAACTGGACCGGAGGGCCAGAACAAAAGCATGGATGGATTGTTTGTGTGAACTAATATAAATTCAAAGTAAACATCATTACATAAAAGGGTACGGTCCTTTTTTTTTAGTTTTATTCATTTCAAAGGGGCCGGATCTGGCCCGCGGGCCGTAGTTTGCCCACGGCTGCTCTAGCCCAAGATATCCAGCCGGGGAACCTTGAATCTTATAAGGGGGAAAGTATAAAACTCTTGAACCCCCACGAGGCAGGGTGCTCAGACTACCTGAGTTGCCCATTTGTGCTTTATGCCAAGTGTATTATTTTTTAAAATACATATTTTATTGATTTTACAGAGAGGAAGGGAGAGGAATTGAGAGTTAGAAACATTGATGAGAGAGAAACATTGATCAGCTGCCTCCTGCAAACCCCCTACTGGGGATGTTGCCCGCTACCAAGGCTTCCAGCCATCATCTTGGTTGGGTTAATTTGCATATAGTCGCTCTGATTGGCTGGTGAGCGTGGCTTAAGGCATAGCAAAGGTACGGTCAATTTGCATGTTTATCTTTTATTAGATCAGATACTAGTACCATTAACTTTCTCACTTGCTTATTAACTCTATAGCTAGTACTAGTTTGTAAAATTTCAATAAACTTCTCTCCATATATTCTACTTCCTTAAGTGCCTCAAGGATAATTTATGTTTAAAATAAAAGTTTCGTTAATCTAAAAACAAGAAAATGACATTATCTGCTCTCTCAAGTTATCAATAGTAACATGAAAAAATAAAAGAACAAAACAGAAGAAATGAAAAAGAATAGCAATAGCACATTCCCTTGAGGTACTCCTAAAGTGTATCTACTATTTGGCTTTTTGTCCCTAGAATTCAGACAGATGGCAGCGAGAAAAGCCCTTGGCGGATTAGAATGCACCCATTGCTATCTGCCTCCATTAATTCAAACACTTACTGGTTTATGTTACTTTAGACAAGTGTCAATCTCTGTGTCTCAGTTTCTTCATCTATAAAATAAAAAATAAAAGAAATTAGTACTTTC
>NW_006285779.1:7518755-7528328 GCF_000327345.1 Myotis davidii
CCTCTTTCATAATTGTTGTGAGATCAAGTAAGAAAACATATGTAACAGTATCCTATAAAGTTCTAAATAAATGACACTATCATTACTCTATGTAATTACCATGTACAAGAAAATATGATTCAAATTTCAGAGGAGAAAAAAACAATATATGTAACAATAATTTATTGCTAAGATTGGAATCTGAGTTTCTAAGGTTCAGTAGTAAAATATCAAACTGTGTTTTAGAAGAATTACATTATCTTATTTTTCTCTCTTTATCTCTCCCCACCCCCCTTTCCTCTCTCTAGAATCAATGAAAACATATACTCGGCTGAGAATTAAAAAAATAATAAAAATAAATTTGAAAAGTAAGAAAAATAATGGCTAGAAAAAAGTTTAATGATATCTGGCAGTTAATACACACCAATGGAGAAGATTCCCTAAGATTATCACAGTCTCAACAGTGGCAAGTATCATAATCACGTATGGAGTTTTCACCATACCAGAATCTGAGGGTGGCATTCAAACATATGAAACTTATTTTGTTGTTAATCCTCACCCAAACATATTTTCCATTAATTTTTTTAAAGTGAGTGATAGGGAGGGGGAGACACACAGAGAGAGAAACATAGATATGAGAGAGAGAGAGACAACGATTAGTTGCTTCCACACATGCCGGGACCGGGGCAGTGATTAAACCTGCAAGCCAAGTATATGCCCTTGACAGGAACTGAACCCAGACCCTTCAATCCACTAGCCAACACTCTATCCACTGAGCAAAACTGGCTAGGGCAAACATATAAAATTTTTTAAGCACAACTAGTAATGGTTCTTCTTTATTTGCCGGAATATCATATTGTGTTCATTCTGGATTATCCATACCCAAGCATTTCTATTATTACATATAATTAAAAGGAAACCATATCATGAGTTTCATTACAAAAGGCAAATTGTTTTTACAGTAATATTTCAAGTGTCCACAAATATGGGTAATGCTAAAAAAGAACAGATGTTGATATTTCTAAATACTGTTAATTCCATTTCAAAATATCTACACAATTTTAAATTTTTCTTATAAGAAAACACATAGGCCAAAATCTGACAACCAGTGTAAAAGTATGATTTTAAATAACTCAATCAACTAACATTCACTAATAAATATCTACTATAAATGTGAAGCATTTTGATGAGTATCATGGAGAGATTAAAAAATGTAGTCCCATGCCCTGGCTGGTTAGAGAATCAGCCTGTGCACCAGAGGGTCTCAGGTTCAATTCCCGGTCAAGGGTTCATACCTGGGTCACAGGTTCAATCCCACATCCAGTGGAGTCATGTGCAGGAGGCAACTAATTGATGTGTCTCTCTCACATCCATGTTTCTCTCTTCTACTCTTCCCTCTCTTCCACTCTCTCTAAAAAAAAATCAATGGAAAAAATATCCTTGGATGAGAATTAAAAACAAAACAAAACAAACTTGGTCCTTCTCCTATCCCAGCTTACAATCTAAAGGAGGAGGCAGGACATATACATTAATACACTGTTTATTCAGAGTTGACCATCCAGGAACCTCACCCTTTCATTACACAAATAGAAAATAGTTAAGTAGGATACATAGCAGCCAAGTCAGATGCCACAAAGTTTACCCATTAAAGTGCATGCCCTTTCCTTACAGACAAAACAAAGCTGATAAAAGGAACGAACTTATTACGAAATCTACTTAGCTTTTATTTAAGTTTGATAACTGCTAAATAATTAATGTTCAATGTCAATTTTTTTATAATTAATGTATCATAAACAATACAGTATTGGGGGAGTTTGTATATTTTAGGTAGTTCTGGGTTTATTTGCGCTCCAATTTTAAATCTGGAGAATCTATTCTGTCTTCAACTACATTCTACCTATAGTAGTACATGGAAGCAATCAAAGATGAAGCCTTGGTAGCAAATTATACTAAGGGATGCCACCTATGAGGAAAAATATGTAGCATGTTGGGGACATTTCATATAACATAATAAAAGAGAAATATAATTTTAGTCTTTCAATTTATTAGCTAATGTTCTTTTCACTATAATCTAATCTCTATCAATAAGTATCACTGATTTTAAAGTATTTGTTTATTTATTTAATCCTCACCCAAGAATATATCTACCTGTTAATTATTTTTTTAATCAACAACAGTGGTATTTTTCCATTTATTTTGAGAGGTGGGGGGGGGGAGAGAGGAAGGAAGGAAGGAAGGAAGAGGAAGGAGGAAAGGGGGGGAAGGGAGAAAGAGAGAAACATTGATGTGAGAGAGACACATCAATTCGTTGCCTCCCATACCCACCCCAACCTGAGCGGGGGATGGAGCCTGTAACTGAGGTATGCACCCTTGACCTGGAATCAAATTTGTGACCCTTTGGGCCACAGGCTGATGTTCTAACCACTGAGAAAACCCAGCTAGAGCTTAAAACTTCTCTTTGAACTCCTGCCTTCTATATATATACTAGAGGCCCAGTGCATGGGATTAGTGCACTGGTGGGGGTGTGTGGCCTGCAGGGATCAGCCTGCTGTGGGAGCACGGCTCATCCCGGTCAGCCAAGCAGCACTCCCACTATGAGAGTGCACTGACCACCAGGGGGCAGCTCCTGCATCGAGCGTCTGCCCCCTGGTGGTCAGTGCACATCATAGCGACTGGTTGGCCAGTCGTTCTGGTCGTTCCACCATTCAGTCACTGGGCTTTTATTACATAGGATTATTTCCTCATAAGACTTGACCAACATGTATCTTATCAAGCCTTGAAATACCACAATTGGTATAAAATATTTCTTGCAAGTAACCTGAAGAGCTTCCTGCACCAAGATGGAAGCTTAAGCAATTTGATTTCCTTCCTTTCCCAACTGCCCACTGAAACACAAACCAAAAATTAAAGAATACTTAAGAAAATCCTACAAAATGGCTAGAAACTAGAAAACATTCCATACATATACAGCAAGGTGTTTGGGTAAGAAATGGTCCAGAGAAAGAAGAGTGAAAACGAATGTTGACCAACTGTCAAGCACCACTTTTAAAGAAGAGGCTTACTAGGGAGCATTCATTCAACAAATATTTAATGAGTATCTATTATGCCCTTAATTTAAAAAATGAGTAACAATTCTGTCCACTCCCTCCCCTAAACATACCTTGGGAGAGAAAGCAAGGGCTTGAGAGGAAGATTGTGTGGAGTCCCCTGGGGCAACAGATGTCTCTGCTGAGGTATGGGGAGGAAAGGATGAATCCAAAGCTTTGATCTGGGTCCAGAGGCCACGCAGAAATTGGGGATTGCTAGCACCAGCTATTAAGAGAGAAATAAGAAGAGGAAATTATTTCTGAACAAGGTACATCTTCCTATATTCCTGGCTATCTCCTTCTGCTTAAGACTTCTGTTCTTTCTCCACATAAGTAAATAGTTATCTCTAAGCTGTTAGAAAAATCATTACATTAATTTTCCTCCACCCTCCATCTAACCAAAAAGAAAAAGGAGTATCTTAGTTTATTGTCTATGAATTCATCTCAACTATCAATGCCATCAAAAAAGATAAGTAGTCAGAAACATCATTGGATGCAGCTGTTCAAAGGGCAAATAAACTGAACACTCATCAAAACTTATCTTCTATTCTCCCATTCCAGCAGTGAAAACAGTACCTACAATGAAAGTTACTGTAGGAAAAAGGAGAGAGCTTTAAAAAAATAAAAAAATCAAGTAATAACTAGCAATCTCATTAAGACCTAAGATAATAATAATATAGGGGGGAAAAAATACTGCCATGAGAGTACAAATTAGATGGAGGAAAAATAATGATTTTGAAAACAAAAGAAAAAAATTACACTGAGGTTTTGGTTATTTTTAAGACTTGAATTTTCAAAAATCAAAGGCTCCCCAAATGTCTGGCAAGATTACTAGTGGAAGGAGAATATAAAACTTGGTGTTTACAACTTATCTTAGTAAAATTTTTTTAGTTTAAAAGATAAAAATAAAATGTTGTAAAAATAAAAGGTGGAAAGAAACAATTACCTAAAAAGGTATTCAAATTTTTATCCACAATGCCAACTTTAATCAGACAACAATATTTATCAAACATTTTACTCACAATTCTATATGCTAGAAACAATGAAATAACATTTAAAGAGTTCTGAGAGAAAAGAATTAACCCAAAAAATTAACCCTATGCCCAGGTAAACTCTCATATGTGTGGGGAAAATACAAATTTAGATACGCAAAAATTCAGAGAATATACTACATATAACTCTTTCTGAAAAAAAAAAGTATTAAGTAAATACTTCAAGGAAATTGAATTCCAATCAGAAAAAAAAGAACTGAAAAAAGAAATTTTAAAGAAACATCTATCGACAATAAAATCAACAAAATAGAAATAAATGTATTTTGTTAATAGTTAAGAAAACAGAAAAGACTAGAGAAGGGGAACATCTGCAACATGACAAATACAATAAGTCCTTAAAGAAAAATTAACAAGGGGAAACAGAAGAGTTAACAATAGCAACAAAATTCTAGATACTGAAAAACAGATAAAAAAGTACTAAAGGACTTTGCAGACCCAAGAAAACAATACCAGACAGTGGGTAAAGCTGAGAACTAACCCATTTTACACTTTGAATCTTCAAAAAGATTAGGAACTGGCAGCACCAAGTGACTCTAAAATGGGAAAGGAGTAGAAAGCTAAAATAAAGAGAAATTTGGAAAAAGCTGCTTGAGTTGGTCAGAGACTAAGATTCCCATGCCTATTCTATGCTAGGTAACTGCTGTTCCCCCACCACAGCAGAAAATCTGGAGATTTATTCTCTACAGAGGGTAAAACAGAATCCCTGAAATAGTGGATACCAGACACAGCTGAGAGAGTGGATACTTAAAGATAACAATCAGAGACGTTCATTGCAGCATTGTTTATAAAAATCACAAAATTAAAAATAACTAAATGTCCACCAAAAAACAAATTATAGTATTTTCATTCAATTAAATATTATTCAATTTTTACAATAATATAGTATAAACAATTTATTAATAGGAAGATATCCAAGAGGTATTAAATGAAAAACCAGAAAACAAACGGTAGATGTATCAGGTTTTACTATATCGGGCTACAACTACTGATGAAAATAAAGAGAAGGATAGACAGACATGGATTCATACTAACTCATGTAAAAAGTCAATCATACACACATAAAAATGTTTATAGTGATTGCTGGCTAGCCATAGGTCAGTATTTCTTAAAATGTCCTTGGATCACTATTGGCTCCACACTGGCATACTGTACTTCCTTTCATAGCATAAGCAAATAACTTGTATTTAGATGTAACAAGTATTACAATCTCTTTGCTTTTAGACCACACTATTACAAAACTTCATAAAAAATGGCATGAAGCCATGAAAATTTTGAAATTCTCAAAGCAAGTGACTTCTGTGGTAAACTGAGTTTTTCCTGAACAAACTTAAAGTAATAAACTTGAGCCAGTACAAAATTGATGAATGTTGACACTAACGGTGGAGAAGAAACTAAAATAAAATAGATATTACTGAGTGTTGTACTACTCATATCAACACATAGGTACCCAATCACACCACTGCAGAAAAGCTTTTAACAAAGTTAATACTATAAACATAACACTGAGAGAATGAAGAATTATGCCATTAGATGTCACTCATGCTTTATAAATTCATGCTATAAGAGAAGTGATTTTTTTATTTAATAATTAATTTGTGAGCCATGATGTTACCTAAAAAACTAGTGAAGGGAACTGGCACCACCAGAACGGCAGCTATGCATACAGTGTTGTTATACATATAAAAATTTACATGTATTTTAAATTGAAAATAAGTGATATTCAATTAATAATATGCTTCATGATCGTGGTACATTGCTAAAAGAATAAGAAATAGTGAAAATTATAACATCAGTCTATTTTTTTTCTATATACTACACAAAGAGCAAATATAATGTTGAACTTTTTGCATTAAATAAGCATACCATTCTTTTTTCTTTATCCTCACCCGAGGATATGTTCACTGATTTTCGAGGGAGAAACATCTATGTGAGAGAGAAACTTTTATCAGTTGCCTCTCATACACGCCCCGATCAGGGATCAAACCTGCAATCTAGGTATGTGCCTTGAGTAGGAATTGAACCTGCAGCCTATTTGGTGTACAGGACAATGCTTCAACCAACTGAGCCACCTGGTTGGAGCTAAGCATATCATTCTTTAATGAAGCTCTGGTTGTGTTCTGACAAAATTTTATTTAGAATTCTCTTTTTTGATGCTTTAAGAGTTATTATTTCACCTGCTCTGGAATAGTTCACTAAACATGAGAATTGCCCACTTCTTAAAACTGCACAGACTGTACCAACAAAACCATGTGGAGTTTGATACTTCTGTGGAGTTAAGGCCTCACAATCTGATAAATTATTCTACAGTTTCTGGGCTCTTTAAGTTTGCTAGAGTCACTTTTGGCAATTTATCGTTTCCTTAAAAATAATCAATTTCCTTCACATTTTCTAAGTATACTCCCATAATCACTTTTTATATTCTAACTTCAAATGAAAGCACAACATATAGATATACAGCAGTATCACTTAAATGTCCATGAATGGGAAAATGATTAAATTACAGAACATACACATGAAAACATTATTAAAAAGTATATGTATTGAAATTACTTAGAAAGATGTTGATTCCAAATATTTTTGTTTTTAAAAAAGTAAGTTGCCAATGAAGGCAAGTAATGCATTTTTTAAATGAGGAGGAAAGATCTTCATTTTTATATCAAGAGGAAAGGTACATAGTGTATTTTTATTTAAACAAAGACAAATCTATAGAAAGATATCCTCCAAACTACTGAAAACAGGTTATTTTTTTTTTTTAAAGACTGACACCATGGCATAGCAAAAAAACAAACCACACTTTAAAAAAGAGTGGAACTTAAATATGTAAGAAAGGAGCAAAGCTACCTGGACCAGAAAAACAGAACAAAGAAATGTTGGGCCCTAGCTGGTTTGGTTCAATGTCAGCCTTAATATAAATAGGTTCAGTCGGCATTCGAACTGAAAGGTCCCAGGTTCGATTCTGATCAAGGGTATATACATTGGTTGCGGGCACATCACCAGTAGGAGGTGTGCAGGAAGCAGCTGATCGATGTTTCTAACTCTCTATCCCTCTCTTCCTCTCTGTAAAAAAATCAATAAAAATTTATTTTTTAAAAAAGAAAAAGAAATGTTGGAAGAAAAGCACATTTTTCATCCAGCTGGTGTTGCTCAGTGGTTGAGCATCAACCTAAGAACCAGGAGGTCACAGTTGGATTCCCAGTCAGGACACATGCCCAGGTTTCAGGCTTAATCCTCAGTAGGGGGCGTGCAGGAGGCAGTTGATCAATGATTCTTTCTCATTATTGATGTTTCTCTCTCTCTCTCTCTCACTTCCTCTCTGAAATCAATAAACATATATATTGAAATTTTTTCAAAAGCATTTTTCTTACTGCACTATAGGATCTAGATCAAAGAGAGAATGGATAATAAGGATTTAAATGAGAACAGACTACAGAGAATAGAGCTAAACTTGAAATAAAAGGAACCACTGTTAGTTCTCAAGCAGAGAGAAGTTATAAAAGCATTATTTTAGAAATACTAGAATGGTACTAAAAAATCAAGCAAGAGACAGTGTAGAAAGAGCGTAAAAATGAAAGTGAAAAAAATGGAGGACTAAGTGACAATCTAAATAAAAAGTGAGGATCCAGACAACTGGCAGTGTTCCCATAGATTAGGAATTCCACAGTAGGTACAGAGAATTTTAAAAAGACAATTCCCAAGTAAAATGCAAGGACAAGAAAGAAATAATCTGTCCAAAGTGAAATAAAGACCACTGAATTCTGTACGGGAAGGAGAGATTAACTTTCTCTCTCATTCGTTCTTCTGTTTGTCATTTTGCTGTGGCAGTGATGTAGGAGAATAGGCAGATTTTACTTACAATTTTGAACACCAGGTACGGGGGAGAGGGTCAACAGATTTATTGCTCCTTAATTGGGAGAACATGTAATGTATTTCCTCTCAATTTTCTGTTGAATTTTTCTCTGGCTCTACAAAAACCCTATCTCTATGGATAAAACAAATTCCATTCTCCAGGCTTCCCCATATATACGGCACTACAATTCCAAGAAAAGAAATAGTAAGTGCTAACACTGAGCATAGCATGTCTAACATGTTTGGAGAGTAGCAAGTTGCCAAACCCCAAAATCAAGAGTTTTCTTTTTCTTATTTCCCTATTATTCCATAAGCAATCCTAGCAATTCTATTTCCAAAATACATTTTGAATTCTTCTCTCCAATTTTGATTAAAATACTAGTCTTGCTAAGTGGCATTCCATGTTTTCCCCTTACCTACCATCATCTTCTGACTCCATTCTCCACACAAGAGCAAAAGTAATCTTAATATAAATAGGTCAGTGTTTCCCCTGCTTAAAACTCCTTAGTGGCTTCCCAAGGAACTTCAAATAAAACTTTATCTCTTGTCAAGGCCTGCAAGAAACAGTGACATCTGGTCTGGGACCTTTCTATTCCATTTCATCTCACACCACTCTCTCCATCTGTAAATACTCCAGTAAGCTACCAAAGATAGTCTCTAGTTCCTCAAATGCTCTTTTCATATCTCAGGCCTTTGCACCTGCTGTTCTCTGCTTGAAATATTCTTTCTCC
Source organism: Myotis davidii (assembly GCF_000327345.1). Lineage (NCBI taxonomy): Eukaryota > Metazoa > Chordata > Mammalia > Chiroptera > Vespertilionidae > Myotis > Myotis davidii. The sequence goes on from NW_006285779.1 coordinate 7,527,450, forward strand.
CATTCTTCATAAAGCTAGATCCTTCTCATCTTTTAGGTCTAAGCTCAAATGTTACTGCCTCAGTAAGGTCTCCTCCAACCTATAAAGCATCCCCTCCTCAAACAGAAAAAAAATTCTCGATTTTAGTCTTTGTAATTTTTTTTTGTAATTTTTTCTGGCAATATTTTATTTATCGTCTCTACCACTGAAACAAAAGCTGCATAAGCATAAGGCCCACATCTGTCATGTTCTTTGCTATATCACCAGCACCTAGCATAGTGCTGGGCTTGTAGCTAGCAGCAAATCTGTACCAGTCTTTGTTCAAGTATTGGAATAAAACAGACAAAAATCCCTCCCCTCAAAGAGCTAACATTTTACTGAGTATTTAGATAATAAACAAAGTAAATTATGTAATATATTCAAAGGTGACAAGTGCTATAGAAAAATATAAAGGATAAACTAGGCAGAACCAGAAAGTTGACATTTTAATAATCTTATTTTTTTGATGTTATTGATTTTAGAGGGGGGGGGAGGAAGAGAGAGAGAGAGAGACAGACAGACAGACAGACACTGATTTGTTGTTCTGCTTATTTTATGCATTCATTTGTTGATTCTTGTACGTGCCCCAGCCGGGGAATAAACCAGCAACCTTGGTGGATAACGCTCTAACCAACTGAGCTATCCAGCCAGGGTTTGAAAGTTGCCATTTTAAATACTAAGTCAGGGAGTCAATCACTTGAAAAGGTCTTATTTGAGCCAAGACATTAAGGAACTGAAGCAGAAATCATTCCAAGAAAAGAAAGAGTAAGTGCTAACACTCTGAGGGTAGAGTGACTAACATGTTTGGAGAGTAGCAAGACTGGAACAGAAAGCACCAGAAGAAAAGGAATACATGAAGTC
>NW_006285779.1:7528878-7533889 GCF_000327345.1 Myotis davidii
GCATGATTTTTTTTGTAGCAGGACTTTCTTTAATTATTCTCTGTGGTTATCAAAACCCACTTCACTAAGTCAAAATCTATTTGAAGTTATACCTCCTTTAAGAAACCTTCCTAGACTGGGCCAGCCCTAACTAATTTCCTACCTATCAAAACTCATTTAAAATCCATACTACACAAGTATCCATTCACTTGCCTGTTATAGCTGTTTATGTTGTACTAGAGGCCCGATGCACGAAATTCGTGCAAGAGTAGGCCTTCCTTCCCCTGGCTGCTGGCACCGAATTCCCTCTGGCACCTAGGACCCGGGCTTCCGTCGCAGCCCTGGCTTTGTCTGGAAGGTTGTCTGGAAGGACATCCGGAAGGATGTCCAGTCTAATTAGCATATTGTGCTTGTATTATTGTAGATTTCACATATATTAATGTGGATACCTCGACTAAACTATAAGCACTTTGAAGATCAATAACTTATTCCTAGATATTACTAAGCACAGCACTGGTTATTCTCAACACATGCTTGTTGATTTGTGTAACTTAAGTATACAAAAATGTACTATAGTAGAGAAAGTCTACCATCCACTCAGCCTATATGTATATTCCTTGACTAACCAGGCAGTTGCACATACTTGTACATAGTAGACAATAAATATTAGGTTGATCGAAGGAAGTGATAAGTGATGAATGAATAAAGGCATCTTTTGTAAGGTGGAGGAAAAGGGCAAATTGTAGATGGATGTAAATGATTAACTTGAAGTTACAGGTCATAAATTCATTCTGCAGCAATCCAATTAAAACTAATTTATATACAGAATTTTGGCCCAAGGGACTGGGAGGGACACCAGGATAGCTCGCAACATTAAAAGATAAACACTGATATCTCATAGCCATAGTCCCTAACTGAAATTAGCACTATTTCATCCATCTTCCATTTCTATATGGCTCCACTTTTTCATACTACAGATGAGGTTCTCATACATGTCGGAGTGTCACTATCACCCTCCCAAATTAACAACTTTAGAGAGAAGAGAGCATTTTTCTCCTTGCACTCATGTAACAATCTCAAAGGATTCTGATTTGGTCTGCAGGCAATCACTGTTACAACAGGAATGAATAGGCTTGGGTTATAAAACTACAAGACTGGCTGATAGCCCACCAACCACTCACAATAGAAAAGAGATGGTTTCCCAAAATGATGATATCCTGAGTTGACAAAAACTGTAGATAGATCGATCGATCGATCGATCTTCTACTACACACAACCTCCAACAATCCAATTTTAATTGGTGCCGATTTTACATTTTGAAATTTGACTTTTAAAAGCCAGTATTTGTTTTTAGATTTGGCTATGACCATTTCTTGAAATGAGACCCAGGTGAAACCCACTTAATTTTCTTAAGCTTCAAAGTTTCAAGTCACGCACCTTCATTCTAATATTCATACAGTCATACCAATTACAATTTTAAATTTTTAGTTTCTTTGCTTGGTTTTTGAAGGTGGAATAATCCACATCATTTTGGTCAGTCATTGTATAGTAGTCTCTTGTTTACTTCATTATATTTGAAATTTTCATTCTTTTTTTTTCTTTCCCAATCCTCATCAGAGAATGTGTCATTGTGGGTTTTTGTTTTAGTTTTTTATTGATTTGAGAGAAAGAGGCAAGGAGAGAGAATAACACTGATCGGTCGTGTCCTGTACACTCCCCGACTGGGGATTGATCCCAAAGCCTGGATATGTGCCCTGACCAGAATCGACCCCACCACCCTTTGGTGCATGGGACAATGCTCCAACGAACTGAGCCACCCTGCCAGGGCTGAAGCTTTCACTCTTCATCATATTACCTTTTCTGGGTAGTTTGGATCAATCGTAGCAAAGAAAATTCTTAGCACTCTGCACTTATTGTCTCTATTCCTGATTAACACAGTACCCATGTGAATTTCATGTGGTAAGAGGTTAGACAAACGTTATGTAGAAAGAAATTATGGAGGTAAATGAACATAAATGATAACCTGGTATCTCAATTCAGCTCTGTTACTCTCTACTCAGGGTAGTTGCTAGAATTAAGTTATAATAAAGTTAAAAAATTCATGCTTTGTGGAAATGACTCTGAAAAGGACATCTACGGTAAAGTTCATGGAACTAAAGTAATAACTTAAGTTAGTATTGTCTACTTCAGCTATTTTAGTAATTACATACATACTCTTAATCCTAATTTAGGGTTATACTTAAGTGTACACTTATTGCATTCGGTGAGGGGAATTATTACACTGTGATATCACAAGAACAAACAGCAAGAGACTCATGTTTAAAGACAATTGTATTCCAGGTTTTTGTTTTGTTGTAGTGGGTTTTTTATAAGGCTACAATATTTTCCACTGAGTTTTAAAAGATTTCCTTGGAATATCATGGATCTGTCGGCAGATTTTTCCCATTCTTTTTGTCCACACAAAGATATGCAGATGATTGTCTCCAGGAAACCAGTCATAACCTCTTATAGTGATTCCCAAGTCCCTTTTCTGACTCATAATGTAGATGCCATTAATCACACTAGACAATCTTTCTTCAGATGCATTACTTTGCGCTAACTACAGAAAACCACAAACATTCTCCTAGCCATCTATATACCTTCAAAACATCTTCCTAACATATTTATCGTCATTTATTACTCAAAAGCTCTTAATGCCATCGTTATATTTAGAAGGATAATATCGTTAAAATCATCTTTAGGTCTCTAATGAAATGCTAAATAATAAACAATAACACAAAAAACTACTTTTTCTGCTCATATTAAAATGAAAAACCCTGTATAATATTTAAGCCAAAAATAAAATTGTAACTTATGGAAACTCACAAATACATAACTATATTATTTTGTCTAAGATTAAAACATATTAACTTACTACTTAATAGACTATATAATACTTCAATCTTTACCATACCTCTTTCTTCAAGGAACAAAAGGCACACAATTTAATGCCTGGACAAAGCCATAATCAGGAACAGTGATCACAAGAGATGATATCTGGAAATAAAGATGAAGATTTTAAAACTTTGACTGCAAAAACTATTAGTGAAATATTTTATACTGTCAATTATGCTTCCTATTCAACTTAAGTATATAAATTTAGAAGAAAAATAAACTTCTCTGCACTTACGCAAATAACTTATCATATCTACCCACTGACAATGTCATGAATTTACAAAAGTCAGAAAATTCAAAGCTTAAAGGGAAGCTTAGAATCAAACTAATTCAATATCCTCATTTATTACAAGATAGGGAAAATGAGTCTTGCACAAAGTCACAAAGCTAGAACTAAAATTTGGAGCTAATTCCAATCCAGCTATCCTACCACAATGCTATCTATCTCTTAATACACACTTCTGGTATCTACCATCCCATGAAAATTGCTCACTGCATGAAGCCAATACACCAGATATAGAACTAATATATTCATAGCCTACACACCTGGGATCAGATAATTAATAAAAATTTCAACTTCATTAAAAATTTTTTCTTCTGTGTATAGTGCTCTGCCAAAAAAACTTCTAGTAGGGTGCCTAAAGGAAACTGGGCAAGACTCAAGTATTTTATCATTAAAAAACAGAAAGCTGTATTAAGTGATCTAAAGTGCACAATGCTTCAATAACAACAGTTCCAAACAGAAAAGTAAACAATGAAAGTACATTAAAGGGCATGTGTAAAATATATTTTAATGTCAACCTGTCTGTACATTTATACTAAAATATATTCTCTCTGGTATGTCTCAAAATATAAAAACCTTTGGCATCACATTTACCAGAGAGGATAGGATAGGACAGGACAGGATTTGAAGTGTAATGATTAAAAACCTCAAGCATTTAAAAAGCTCGCATGCTATCAATGTGCACAGTAGGTATCCATTGTGGTTACTGTCCTTTAATTCTTCCATAAAACAGATATAAAGTGCTCTGAATTGATGTTTATGCTTACTTTGATGGCAACTATAAGGAACAATTTGATTGTGCAAAACAATCCCTTTCTCCCCTTTTGTTAATAATTTTAGAGTATGGGCTCATATTATTTATGAGAATTTTAACAAAAATTAACATGGCCTACCATGCTTACCCTTCACTATGAAATGCAGTATTTTAAAAATGTTAACACAATGCAACGTCTTTATGCGTTTCGGAAGAATAGTTCTGCTGAAAGACAATGAATCTACTTCTATTGATTAGCAATTAAATTATGAAAAATGTTAGGGTATTTCACTCAACCAATTGTAATGGTTTCTATCTATTCAACCCAAGGATAATAACATCAAAGTACAGTCAAATCAGATCTCTTGCTGCATAAAAACCAATTCAACAATATCAGTAAACAGTTGCTCAAGTTCATAAAATTCATAACCTAGTGGTGTCTTCATATTTAATCATCAAAGTTCAACATTAAGACTTCTTTAAACATTGACTATTTTTGTAGGGTTTTTTAAGCTTTTGATAAATACCTCACAAACACTAAATGCCTCCAAATTTAAACCTAAATGAAAACCGAACCTTAACTTTTGCATTTTTAACCTCAAAGCTACCATGTCTGTTTTGTTGGTCTATTTAAGAGTTAGGACATTTTACCTCATATGCACTAACCCTGTATATTTTCAATTGCTGTGGCCATCTAAGAAGAGACTATCTACTTGACAATGAAGACACCATGTTAAGAAGAGACTCAAAATGGACCCTAAAGTGAGAAAACCAGTTACAAAGAAATCCGTCTGCCACTGGGTGTGACTGAGGTTTGCAGGGAAGAGCGCCTTTGGCCAACTCCGAGGAAGAACGCGCGCCACGGGACTGAGCATTTCCGCAAGAAAAGATCTCAAATATTCAGAGTGGACCCACAGTGGGGCCGCCGTCGAGTTGGGGTGCCGTGGGGCTGCGAACCTACAGCTCAGGAGGTGAGGGCCGAAATACCCCAGCGTCTCCACCGGCGCCGGAGCGCGCCGAGCGGGTGCTTCGAGCGCCGCGCGCCCCGCTCTGCCCCAAAC
>NW_006285779.1:7533960-7582498 GCF_000327345.1 Myotis davidii
GTCGCACGCCGCTCCAGCTCCTGGGCAGCGGGGAAGTGAACGCGCGGGCGGAAAACACGCACGGCTACGGTTAGCGCCGGCCGCCTGCAGGGGAACCAACTGAGAGAACCAACTTCCCCAGAAAAACTTTGCAGCAAGTTAGGCGAAAGCACTGAATGGCCGGGACTATTTAACAGGCGCTTCCTATCTTGGGGCGGCTCCCCAGCCGGTTCGAGGTGCCCTGGCGCCCCACAAACTCGCCCTTTGCCCCCTGACTGTCCCTTCAGAAGCCTCGGCATCCTATCAAATCTGGGCGGCCCCGCTCACAGGGAATACCTGTCGTGGTCCCCATTGCCTGCGAGTCCCTGATGGCGGCCATTACACTTCCATCCGGGTATTGCCGAAAGCGGAGCGCCGCGCCACCAGGAGCGCCAGCTGTGGCGGATGGATCCGCGCCGCACCTGGAGCCAGCGGAAGAGGACGGAGGCCGGCAGGACCCGCGCGGAGCCTGGCGGGACTAGGCCATTGAGCTGGGGTGGCCGCTGACCCCCCAAGTGGTGCGGCTCGCCGCGGTAGTGACGGACCCCCCGTCCTGCTCACCAGTAGCTGGAGAGAGCCTACTCCCAATGGGACGAGCGCCAAGCCTCCACCAGAAGCAGGAACTGTCGTACTGGCAAGCCCTGGCTGACTGGGAAGGGTCTCAATCCCGAGCTTTAATCATTTCCGGCTTTGAAAATGGCGTCTTCCCCGCCCCTTGTTTCTGAGAGACAGGTTTTTGCGGCCTTTGCAGCCCATGTCAGCGAAGGAAGATGCTACAAGCGGCTGTGGAAGACATACTGAACTCCAAACATGTACACATTTAATACCTGATCTGAGAACTATCGAAAGTATCCCTCCGCTTGACAGGGTTAGACAAAAAGGTCAATATCGTGACTAGGTTTCCCTCCCAAAGAACAGAATGGCTCCTGGTTTCTCTTTTGGGGCTTTTCTGAAACGCAACTGACTCATTCACCTCACTTTTTACACAAGTTCTTTTACTTGTAACAGATACAAAAAGAACTGACTGGGGCAGAGAAATATGCTAAAAGATTGAAAGCGAAACCACGCTAGAACTATTTTTTATGCCCCTTTTTTTTGGAAGTTCACATGGAGTTTATAATTGAAAACGTTGTCTATCATAAGCATTTTTCATTGTCCTGCCGCCACACCAGCTTTTCTCGGCGCTTCACTGAAGCGGACCCTGCAAGAGCCGCGTTCATCCTCGGAGCTTCTCATCGCGGTGTCTTAGCCACGGGCCTCCTCCCGGGAAAGGCGAAGGAGGGACTCACATTAGAGTGTTCGTACATCTTGTGCTCTTACGCCTTCACCCCAGGAGAGCCTACAGTTACTACCTGAAGGAAGGCCCTTACGGAATGGGAAACATGTGATGGATTTTATTCTGCATTAAACATCCTCCTCCAGCCCCTTGCTCCAGTCTTCATATCCCCGTACAAGTCAGAGGTACACACATCACACAAGAAAGAGGGTACGATTTTTTTTTAGTAGCAAACAAAAAATAAAAAGATTGTTGGGAACATGGACAGAGTTGCTTATTCTGTGTTTAGATGTGGTTTTGTTTTACAGACTAAGAAATTGCGCCCCTCTGTGCAGTATTCACCTTATAACTTCATTCTCACGTATACAAATACGTATAGTCACCTACAAACCTTGAAAATCTGCACATATGGAAGATTATGGAAGAATTGGAATGTTAAAATAATTGGAGTGGAAAGTTAAATCATAGCTTAAGGAAGGATTCTGGAATATTTTGTGCAAATGGTGATAGTCAAAAACATTTCATCTTGATTACAAACCGCTATCTGCTTTTCAATATGTGATTCATGGACATTGTGCCATAAAGCAAATCACTTCAAGACAAATTTTCTCCTAAAAATAACACATAGGTGGGAATTACTTTTCACTCTAGATTCACACCTCTGAATTACAGAAAATATACCATAAGAGTCACAACAAACATATAAGCATTTTAAAAATGTAAGCACATTCCTAGCCAGTTTGGCTCAGCAGATACAGCATCTGCCTGCAGACTGTAGGGTCTGCGGTTCGATTCTGGTCAAGGGCACATGCCAGGGTTTCCGGTTCCACTCCCAGTAGGGGTTGTGCAGGAGGCAGCCGATCAATAATTCTCTCTCATCATTGATGCTTCTATCTCTCTCTCCTTCTCCCTTCCTCTTTGAAATCAATAAAAATGTATTTTTTAAAAAATGTAAGCATGTTTTAGTTATAGTATATCACAAACATTATATAAACAGTAACTGTTATAATCAGAAAGATTTAAATGACATTAATTTTAACAGCAAGAGTCTCTTAAACATGGCTCTCTCCTTTTTACTGATAAAGTCCAGACTGCCTACCTCCAACAATATAATCAAGTGCCAGAATGTGAAAAAGAGAGATACAAAGAGCCTGGGTGATCTAGCTTCAAGTGGTCACACTGCTTGGTCAAGAATATTATAGATTAAAATAGCTAAGATCTGGAAACAGCCCAAGTGCTCATCAGTAGATGAGTGGAATACTATGCATCAGTAAAAAAAATAAATAAATAAGTTTTGCATAGAGCAGCAGTTCTCAACCTTGGCTGCACATTAGAATCACTTGGGAATCTTTTTAAAATCCTGATTTCTGGGCCTCATCCTCCACAAATTCTGTTTCTTTGTTACTAATGTTGTGGCCCCACCCATAACAAAGAAACAGAATTTCTGGAGGATGAGGCCCAGAAATCAGGATTTTAAAAAGATTCCCAGGTGATTCTAATGTGCAGCCAAGGTTGAGAAACCAATGGCATAGAGCAACCTGGAGAGTATTACGCTAAGCAAAATGAGCCAGTCAGAGAAAAACAAGGATCACATGATCTGTTTCCTTGCTTCTTGTCTCCCTGTCCCCACTGAACTGTCAGCTCCATGAGGATTCATGATCTCACTTACATGTGGAATCTAACAAACAAAAAAAAACAGATAAACAAAATAGATCCAGAGACATAGAAGTATAGAACAGACTGTGGAAACTCAGAGGGAAGGGAGGGAGGATGGTGGGTGGAAAGTGATCATCCAAAGAATTTGTATGCACATATGCATAACCCCATGGACATAAACAATAGGGTGGTGAAGGCCTGGGGTGGGGGATAGGGGCAGGGGCGGCTAGAAGGGGTCAATGGGGGGAGAGGGGGACATATGTAATACTTTCAACAATAAAGATTTAATTTTTTAAAAAGAATATTATAGCCCTACCCAGTTTAGCTCAGTGGATAGAGTGTTGGCCTATGGACTGGAGGGTCCTGGGTTTGATTCTGGTCAAGGGCACATGCCTGGGTTGCAGGCTGGGTCTCGAGTGGGGGGCATGCAGGAGGTAGCTAACCAGTGATTCTCTCTCAACATTGATGTTTCTATCTCTCTCTCCCTCTACCTTCCTCTCTGAAATCAAGGCAGGGGCGGCTAGAAGGGGTCAATGGGGGGAGAGGGGGACATATGTAATACTTTCAACAATAAAGATTTAATTTTTTAAAAAGAATATTATAGCCCTACCCAGTTTAGCTCAGTGGATAGAGTGTTGGCCTATGGACTGGAGGGTCCTGGGTTTGATTCTGGTCAAGGGCACATGCCTGGGTTGCAGGCTGGGTCTCGAGTGGGGGGCATGCAGGAGGTAGCTAACCAGTGATTCTCTCTCAACATTGATGTTTCTATCTCTCTCTCCCTCTACCTTCCTCTCTGAAATCAATTAAAACAATAACAAAAAAGAATATTATAGACTGATTCTCCAGTCTGTCAGTTGAACATAAATTTCAAGTATTATCCTTCCCAATGTCCTTTGCATATTTTTAAAACATGCTTTTATTGATTTTAGAGAGGAAGGGAGAGGGAGAGATAGAAACATCAATGCATCAACATCAATCGGCTCCCTCCTGCACACCCCCTGCTGGAGATTAAGCCTACAACCTGGGCATGATGTGCCCTGACCTAGAATCAAACCATGAGGTCAATGCTCAACCATTCAGCCACACCACCTGAGCTGCAATGTGGTGTGTTTTTTAATGTAATATCTATTCAGCAGACACTTTCTTGAACATCATTCTGTTCCAGAAACTGTGCCATAAAAAATAAGGCATGATCTCTCAAGGTGTCACCAGTTCAATGGGAGAATTTTAAACCCCTGAAAGATTTAATAATTCAACAAAGCAATTACAAAGGTGGGATTTCAGACACTACAATAGGTGATGGGAAATTTTTTAAAGTAAGCATCTCTTACAGTTTCCTTGCAGTTCATACTTCCTGGATGATCAAGACTCTGGATATACTGTTATTTTTGTTAAATTTTTATTAAATATAGAGTTACTCTTAGCTCTTTCAGTGGATACTATAGTCAACTGTGAAGAACATTTACACTATAAACCAGCGGTTCTCAACCTGTGGGTCGCGACCCCTCTGGTGGTCAAATGATCCTTTCACAGGGGTCGCCTAAGACCATCCTGCATATCAGATATTTACATTATGATTCACAACAGTAGCAACATTACAGTTATGAAGTAGCAGAGAATATAATTTTATGGTTGGGTCACAACATGAGAAACTATATTTAAAGGGCCAGAAAGTTGAGAACCATATAAACTATATTGGACTTAAATAGTTTGAGGTACCTTTCCCTGTCCCCAATTACATTAGATTCTTTTCTCTTTTTTTCTGTATTAGGTAGAGCTATTATGTCTCCCAACCTTGGTAGAGTGGCCTAATGTACTAGGTGTTCTGTATGGTCAAGTGGGAGAGCCTCCCCAAACACCCAAGCAGGGCACTTGAGGCGTACCCCCTGTGTGGGCTGTATATAACCCTCCTGTTGTAATTGAGCTTTGATTGCTGCTGTCATGTCAATAGGAGGGACTTACCCTCAGGCCTATCAGCTGCAAGAATTGGCTGCAACCACTGACCACCAACCTCTGACCACTGTGGAGGATCAGCTGTGCCGGGGCCCACTCCATACAGCAGGACTTACTTCAGCAGGGCTCTGTAACAGCTGCATCTTCCCCTTGAGTGTATCACTTGTGGACATGGTTGGGTAATGTGATCTGAAGCTGTCTATTGGGTGCACTAGTTCTGGGCAGGCCAAAATCAGCTGCCACCTGTGTTCTGCCCAGGTTCACACAGCATGAGCTACATACAAAGTGATCTGCAGATGGCTTCTATGTGGGCTGAGCTTGGAGGTACCCAGGTGAGGCCAAACTTCAAACCAAGGCCACCTGCTGCTAGTTCTGTGCCTGAAGCCATTTAGCGAGAGGTACAGGGCACACTGAGGCCAATGCTGCTCGTTTGAGAGAATTTAGGAAAATCTGAAGCATGATCCAAGACAGGCCATTTGTGTGAAAAAGCCACTGGAAACAGCTTGGGTGGGCCTGGAAGTTGGGTAGGGTGAGGCTTCAAGGAATCATCAGGTCAGAGCAATAGTGTGAGCCAGATTGATGGGAGTCTCAGATACGGTGTCACCCTGCCAGTTCTGTGGAGGGGGGGGGGGGGCTCATCAAAGTGCCAGCACTTCTGTTTGGGAGAAAGTTGTCCCTCAGCTTTCACCCTGATTGTAGGGAGCCGATATAGGGTTAAGCCTCAGAACCTCTCACTATAAAATAAAGGCTCAGCTTGCCTTGGGATCTCTCTCTCTGTGGTCTCAACCAGGCACAGGGAAGATCCACGGAGACTAAGGAAAGCTAGAGAGCTATGAACGCTGTCTCCGTGTGTAAAACATTCTTCGCCGACTCCGTCCACACCTTTGGGAACCCCTGGAACTGCTGGGGCTGGACCCCGGCACCTGATGAGGCCAAGATAACCCTGATACCAAAACCTAGCAAGGATAACACACACAAAAGAAAACTACAGACCAATATATCTGATAAACACAGATGCAGAAAATCCTAAACAAAATACTAGCAAATCAAATACAACAATACATTAAAAAAATAATATATCACGATCAAGTGGGGTTTACTCAAAGGGCACAAGGATGGTTCAACATATGCAAATTGGCCAATATAAGACACCACATTAACAAAATAAAGGACAAAAATCATATTATCACATCAATCGATACAGAAAAGGCATTTGATAAGATACAACATCCATTTATGATTAAAATAATAGAATGGGTATAGAAGGAAAGTATCTCAACATAATAAAGACCTATAACAAACCCTCAGCTAATATCCTACTCAATGGTGAAAAACTCAAAGCTATTTCTCTAAGATCAAGAACAAGACAAGATGTCCACTCTCACCACTCTTATTTAACATAATACTGGAAGTTCTAGCTAGAGCAATCTCAGGCAAGAGAAAGAAAAGACATCCAAACTGAGAATGAAAAAGTAAACCTGTCACTTTTTGCAGATGACATAGTTATTTATATAGAAAACCTAAGTGCTCCCTCCAAAAAAATAACTATTAGCAACAACAAAGTAAAGTTGCAAGATACAAAATCAATGTATAAAAATCTATTGCATTCCTATATATTAACAATGAAATTTAGAAAAAGAAATGGAAAAAACAATTCCTTTTGCAATTGCAACAAAAGCATAAAATACCCAGAAATAAATTTTAAAAAGGATGTGAATGATCTATATACTGAAAACTACAAAGTATTATTAAAAGAGATTGAAAAAGACACAACAAAAATAAAAGATCTTCCATTTGTGTTCATGGATTAGAAGAATCAACTTAGTTAAAATTAAGCTTGAGCTTATAGTCCTCCCTAGCTCCTTCCTACTTAGCTAATGGGCTGTGGGAGGTGCAACAAGTGCTGCCAAAACAAGGTGAAACTCACAAGAACATTGTAAACATGTTGACCACTTCCCTTGTTTTGCTTTGTGTGCACTGACTATAAAATAAAGCTTCTGCTTGCAGGCTGGGTCTCTCTGCGTCCTTATCCAGGCACAAGAAATCCACATCACCCCATCTGTATTCTCTTGTCTGTCTTCTTTAATCCTTCACCGCCCCTCCTCAGGCTCACCAAACCTGGCCTTGCTGAGCACAGTTCAATCTGACAGCTCCAATACTTGAATCACCTGTAAAAATATATCTACCATCTCTTTTTAACCTAGTTTTTGGTTATTTGAACATTTTTATAGCATGCCTCAAAATTTTTACTGGGTGCCAGACATTGTGTATTTAAAAAAATGTAAAATTTTTAATGATCTATCTCTTTCCTGAGCCAGTTAAGTTTTCCTCTGGCAAACAGTTATGGTACAAATAGATCATCTTAATGGTATCTAGGTTTGGTTTTAGGCTTTGTTAAAGTTTATTTATTTTTTTGTCCTTACTTTTAAGATATGGCTTTTCTGTGCTCTCTTCTAAAAGTTGACAAATACCCTCAGGGAAAAAAAAATCAAGAGTTTATCAAAACTGATCAGAGAAATTTATCAACTACCAGTCAGAATTTCTAGAAGATAAAAACATAGTAATTGAACACTGGAACTCAAGGATTGCATTAAAGTACATACTGAAATCTTATAAAGGAGTGATGAAGTGGAAGACAGATCTGAAGATATATACTAAATGCAACTTTAAAAGTCAAAGAGATAAAAACAATAAAAAAGAACTAAGGTACAAGAAAAAGTAATAATTCCAGAACATCTCATCAGAGCTCCAGAAAGAAAACAAATAGGGAAAATACTAGAGAGTCAATACTTGGAGAAACAACCTCTTAGACATGGCTATAATTGACCCTGGCAGATGTAACTTAGTTGGTTGGAGTATCGTACCATACACCAAAAGGTGGAGGTTTCATTCCGGTCAGGGCATATACCCCGGTTGCAGGTTTGATCCCTGGTTGGGGTAAGTGCAAGGGGCAACTAATTGACTTTTCTCTCTCTCTCTAGCCCTCTGCCCCCCCAAATCCATTTAAAAAATTTCTATAATTGAAAAAAAGAAACCAAACTTCATATTCAGAAAGTCCAGAAAATCCAAAATACGATATATAGAGAGAAGATGAAGAGGAGAAGGAAGGGAAGAAAAGAGGGGAGGGGGGAGAAGAAACCTTAAATGCAGGGGGGGGGGGAAAGGCTTATTATATATTTTTAAAAGCAATGATTAGATTGAGTAATGATTTTTCCAAGGGCACAATAGCACATTTCCCATAAAAGACTGAAAAATATACTGATAACCTATAATTGTATACTAAGCAGAAATATCTTTCAACATCAAGGACAAAGTAAAGACATTTTTAAGACAAAAATCTGAAAAAGTTCACAATCAACTTTCATTGAAGAAACTTTAAAACATAATTTAGAAAGAAAGACAATTATTCCAAGAATAATATATGAGAGTGGTAGAATTAGCAAGCAAAAAAATAAAAAAAATCATATGATCCTATCAATAAATGCAGAAAAAGCATTTGCCAAAATACAATACTCATTCAAAATAAAAACTCTCAGCAAACTAGAAATAGAGGGAAACTTCCTAAACCTGATTTTTAAAAATCTATAGAATACTTGTAGCTAACATTATACCTAATGTTCATAAACTCGATGCTTTCTGCTAAGATGAGGAATAAGGCAAGGGTGTCCCCTTTCACCACTTCTGTTAACCATCATTCTGAAAATAAACTAAATGGATACAGATTGGGAAGGAAGTAATGCAACTTTCTTTTGATTGCAGATGACATGATTGTCTGGGTAGCAAATCCAAGAGAATTAGAAACCACATCAAAAAGACTCCTAAAACTAATAAGAGATTACAGCAAGGTTTCAGGGTACCACATTAATATACAAAATTGAGGTGCTTTCCTATATTCTAGCAATGAACAATTGAAATTTGAAATTAAAAACATAATGCTATTTACATTAGCACACAAAAATGAAGTACTTAGGAATAAACCTAACAAAACTGGGTTTGACAATAATTTTTAAATACAATATCAAAAGCATTATTCATGAAAGAAAAAAACTGATTAATTGTACTTCATTAAAATTTCAAATTTCTGCTCTGTGAAATGCACTACATGTGGAAAACGCAAAATCTAAGGAAAGAAACCAAAGAGGGTCTAAATAAATGGAGAGATGCCCCACTTCATGGGTAAGAAGCAGCAATATTATTAAGATGTTTGGTCTTTCAAATATCTAAACATCTTAAGATTTAATAATCATTATGAAAACATTCCCAACCTGATCTATAGACTAATACAATCCAATAAAAATTCCAGCAAGCTATTTTGTGGATATCAACAAATTCAAGTTTACATGGCAAGTCAAATGACCTAAAGTAGTTGACAAAATACTGAAAAGGAAAATAATGTGACTATTGACACAACTTGACTTCAAGACTTACTATGAAGGCACGTACTTGAAGCAGTGTTGTACTCGTAAAAGAATAGACAAACAGGTCAATGGAATAGAATAGCCCAAAAGTAGATACACATAGATACATGCAACTGATGGTTGCTAAAGGAGCAAAGGCATTTTAATGGAGAAAGGTTAGTCTTTCAACAAACAGTGCTGGAACAAAAGGATATCCACATGGGGAAAAAAAAGAATGAAAAAAGAATCTAGACATAGACCTTACACCTTTCACATCAAAATGGATCATAGATCTAAGTGTAAAATGCAAAACTATAAAAATTCTAGAAGATAACACAGGAGAAAATCTAGGTGACATTGGGTTTGACAATGACTTTTATATACAATACCAAAAGCATGGCTCATGAAAAAAAAAACTGGTAAGTTGGACTTCTTTAAAATTTAAAACTTCTGCTCTCTGAAATGCACTATTTAAATAATGAAAAAGGAGGCCATGTTCTGGGAGAAAATATCTCAATAAAGGACTTCTATTCAAATATACAAAGAAGTCTTAAAACTCAACAGTCAGAAAACAACTTACTTAAAAAAGGGAGCTAAAAAAATGAACAAACACCTCACCAGAAATGATATACAGATGGCAAATACGTATTTGAGAAGATTCTCAACATCATATGTCCTTAGGGAAATGCAAATTAAAACAATGATATACCACTACACGCCTGTTAGAATGTCTGAAATACAAAAACCAAAGACTGAAGAAGATGTGGAGCAACAAGAACCCTCACTTTTTGCTGGTGGGAATGCAAATGGTACGGCCCAGTTAGAAGATTATTTTGCAGTTCTTTACAAAGCTAAACATGGTCTTACTATATGATCCAGGAGTTGCCCTCCTGTGTACTTGCCCAAATGAACTGAAAAGTTATGTCCACACAGTTATTCATACATAATTGCCCAAAACTGGAAGCAACCAAGATGTCCTTCAAAGGGTGAATAAACTGATGAACAAACTGTAGTATATCCATGCAATAGAATATTATTTAGCAATAAAAAGAAAGACACTACCAATTCAGAAAGACCTGGAACAATCTTAAATGCATGTGAAGACAATCTGAACATGGCTAGAGTCTCCAGTAGAATCTTGAGTCAGAGGTGTGATAGAAAATATTCACACCATCTCCTAACTTTGAAGAAAATGCTTCTAAATTTAGTCATCAATATATTTTTATGGGCTTTTCATTGATATCAATTATGATACTTAGGAATTTCTTATCTTGGTTGCTAAAGATTTGTTTTTTAAATAATAAATACATTTTTAATATCATCAGTTTTGCCTCATTCATTGACCATTGAAATGGTCATACTGTTCATTTGATTTGTTAACATTGGGGGAAGCAAAGAAAATATGAGTTTAATCCATAGACCGATGAAATCCAACCTTGAGGACAGACTCCTTCCTTGGCTCTTACCAGCCTTCCTCCAGTTCTCCCCTCTGCCCAATGCCCCTCCCCTCCCCTCCTTTTTCTGCTAAAAAGGCCTTCTCACACATCCACAGCCCGCTCCTTCCTGACCCTCTTTCCACCTAGCAGTCAGAACCAGCGGTTGTCTCTGGGGCTCCCACTGCAGTTGGCTCACCCACAGTTCTGACCTTTATTTTGGAGTGCTATGTTCCTGCCTGCTGCCCTATAGAACATAACTTGGGGTGGGGAGGGGCTGCGTGAGAAGGGGGTGTGTAAAGGACAAGTGATCAAGAAAGAGTCCTAGAGGCGAAGGTGGCCAAAGGATATTTAAGCCCAAATTTTGAGCCAGCCCTGCCACATGGAGCTCCCCGGGTGAACAATATAACATTGTGAGTTATATTGATAAAACTTTAGTTCAACCACTGTTAAAGTTCTGATTTAAACTTGGCCATGATACATTGTTTTAGTGTGTTTCTTGATTCAATTTTTAAATATATATATATATATATATATTTCCTATTTTGGATGCAAAGTATTACATATATGTATTTAAATGTACATGTAGGTTTAGATATACATTTTTATAATCTTTTTTTCTGTATAAGCCATCATTTCCTGAAGGAGAGTATCTTAAATCTTCATCTGTGGCTTGAAATTGCCAATTTATTCCCTTAATTATATCATTTTTCTATATGCCTGTTGAGTTATCAAGTTAGACTAAGCAAAGTTCATGATTTGATGATGGATTTTACTTTTATCATTATGAAATTGTCTTGTTATTCTTAATAATTTCACTTAAATTGTCTTTTGCCTGATATAATGTTTGCCAGATTATGTCTCCTGGTCTATTTATTTCTATCTCTTCACTTTCAACCTTTCATTGTAGTATTATTTTCAGATGTTTCTTATAAACAAAGTTAATTTTTAAAAACTGAATCTGCATCTTTTCACTTAATAATTATCCTTAAATTATCATACACTTTCTTAAATTTTCTTTTTTAATCCTCACCTGAGGATATGTTTTTACTGATTTGAGAGCGAGACAAAGGAAGAAGGAGAGAGAAACATGGATTAATTGCTTCCTGTATGCTCCCCGACCAAGAATCAAACACACAGCCCAGGTACGTGCATATTCATTTCATTCCCAAACATGACAAAAACCTTATCATGCTTTTACTTTCCTTCAATCTTCTGCATACAGTATACTACTTACAAAATTGATATCTGTTTCAGGTTCTATGACTGGGGAGAGGGGAACCCTCAGAGCTTAATATTATAAAACAAACTATTATGCTTATGGATTTTGTGGGTCAGAAAATCAAACAGGACACAAAGGGGATGACTTATCTGTTTTATAATGTTTGTCATCTCAGTTGGAAGACTCAAAGGCTGAGTACTGAAATTATCTGATGATTCGTTCACCCAGAAGTCTAGTGGTGGATGCTGGCTGGGAGGTGCACTTCCTTTTCACATGGATGTGTTTGGCCTCTCTTTGTAAACTAGTTTGGGCTTCCTCACAGCATGGTGGCTGATTTTGCCAGAGCAAACTTCCCAATAAGAGACAGCAAGGCTGACACTATCCTTGTGACCTACTCTCAAAAGTCACATCGCAAGCATTACATCTGTGCATTCTATTGGTCAGAGCAGTCACAAGTCTACCCAATGTCAAAGGGAAAGAAATAGATTATAACACCTCTTGATGGAGAGTGACAAGTTTCTGGAAAAGCATATAGGACTAAAAGTATTCCTATGTCTATTTTTTGAAAAATACAAATCTGACATCAGTATCACTTAGAATATATATGCCAGACTGATATTAAGGAACATTGTATATATTTAGGTGTATGACATATCTACACTAATAAAAGACAAAGATGCTAATTTACTGTAACCCTTGCTATGCCCACCAGCCAATTAGAAGAGTATGCAAATTAACCCAACAAAGATGGTGGTTAATTTGCATGCACAGGCACCCAGCAAAGACTGAAGACAGTGTAGAAGGAAGCCAAGCACTGCAGAAGGGAGCCAAGCAGCGGAGAAGGGAACGGACTGGAGGTAGCAGAGACGGGAGCGGACCTGAGGCAGTGGAGAAGGGAGGGAGCGAGGTGGTGGACACAGGAGGGAGGCGAAACAGAGGACACAGGAGGGAGCTAAAGCAGCGGGGAAGGGAGGGAACCAAGGCAGTGGAGAAGGAAGGGAGTGAGGCAGCAGAGCAATGACATGCACTGACCACCAGAGGGCAGAGGCTCAATGCAGGAATGGAAACAACAGGCATGGAAACATGGAATAGACTGATGAATCTCAGAGGGCAAGAAGAATAGACTGATGAACCCTAACTGGTTTGGCTTAGTGGATAGAGTGTTGGCCTGCAGACTGAAGGGTCCCAGGTTCGATTCTGGTCAAGGGCATGTACCTTGGTTGTGGGCACATCTCCAGTAGGGGGCGTGCAGGAGGCAGCTGATCAATGTTTCTCTCTCATCGATGTTTCTAACTCTCTATCCCTCTCCCTCCTCTCTGTAAAAAAATCAATAAAAATATTTTTAAAAAACCAGACTGATGAATCTCAGAGGGACCAGTGGGGTCCCTCGGCCTGGCCTGTGCCCTCTCACAATCCAGGACCCCTCAGGTGATGTCAGACTGCCGGTTTTGGCCTGATCCCCACAGGCCAGGTCAAGGGACCCCACCAGTGCACAAATCCATGCACGGGGCCTCTAGTTTTGATATATGTATGCATTGTGAAATGTTTACCTCAATGAAACAAATTAACATATTTATCACCTCACAAAGTACTTTGGGGTGAGGTGGTTACAATTAAGATCTACTTTCTTAGAATTGTCTCTTCATCCTTGTTGTTCTAAAATTTCACTACAATTTGCCCAAGCTTCACTATATGTTTAATATGTCTTATTTATCCTACTAGGAAGGCTATTTCTAATTTAAGAATTCTTATCTTTTTAAAAAACACTTTATTGATATGAGAGATTGAGAGAGACTTATATTTATTGTTTATTTTATGCATTCATTGGTTACTTCTTGTATGTGCCCTGACCGAAGAACAAACTAACAACCTTGGCGGATCAGAATGATACTCTAACTAGCAAAGATACCTGGCTAGCAGGAATTCATGCCTTTTGTTTGTTATTTCTTCTCAATCTCTGTATTCTCTCCTCCTGGAATTCTTCATGGATGCTAATGCTTCTGGATTGATCCTTTGTCTCTCAATATTTCATTTAAACATTCTATTATTCCAGTATAGCCTAGTGTTTAAAAGATGAACTCTGGACCCAAAACCTGAATTCAAATCCTGGCTCTCCTATTTACTAGATGTGTGACCTTGGGCGAGTTAGTAATCCTTTCTGTGCCTTATATTTCTCATCACTACAATATGAATAATAATAGCATACTCCTGACAAGCTTGTTATGAGAATTATATGAGTTTTAAATCTGAAAAGAGCTTAGGACAATGCCTTGAACATAGTAAGCACTACATAAGATTAGCTATTGTTATCTTCTTATTCTCTTTCCGTTGCTCAACATAGCAACTTAGTTATCAACACACTAATATTCAACTATGTCTTCTCTGCTCTTCAGCCCATGTACTGAGGTTTTAGCTTCAACAATTATATATTTCATTTCTAAAATTTTATTTATTATTGAAAAACTATTTGTTCTTGCTTTATGTATTAAATACCCTTTTATCTGAAAATATTAACTTTACTTATTAGTTGTAAGTTGTTTCATTGTGTGGATTTTCCTATCTGTTTTCTTTCTTTCAGAGTTTCCAATCCTTAAATGACTAGTGATAAATGACTATGAACTCATCTTTACAGTTGTGATTTCCTGCTGGTCCTCAGTGCAGCCTTCTTGACAAGGAGATGAAGACAAGTTGCTCAGGGTTGTGGTCTGTGTTATACAAAGGGAAGTAGGGTAAAGATGGGTTGCCAATCTGGGTACCTGAGTATCTTATCTTCTGGCTGCAACTCACTGCTACCTAGTAACATCAGACATATTCCTCCATCTCAACATCTGGAGAGTAAACACCTGTACTTTTCATTGTGAGTATTTTATTACTATATATCATTATATATGTTCTCCATTCTGTACGTAGGGACAAGCACAGTAGTTGGCACATAGTAGATGCTCAATAAGTGTTTATTAGATGCACAAAGAAAGGAGAAAAGAAACTGAATTAAATTTTAAAATTTGCCATGCTTGTTTTGAGACTTTAAGGTAAGTTACTTCAGTACACATTTCTTATATCCCTCAACTAGGTACTCTTACATACATTATCTCATTTAATATTTACTACAAATTTATGAAGTAGGTTGTATTCATTAAGTTATAAGTTCAGCTACTGTTATAGAGAGCCACAAATATAGCAGCCTATAGTTGATAGCATTTCTCTCTCATGTAACAATCTAGGTTTAAGCAATGTAGGATCTGTATGGAGACTTACAGTGTCAGGGAACCAAGCTCTGTTTCGTTGCTCAGTCATTTCTAGTTTGCTACCCTTGACTTGTGGCCAAAAGTGATGCACCACTGTATCTTGATTCCAGTCAGTAAGGAAGGGAGAGGGAGAAGGAAAAGGCACAACTCTTCCTTTTAAGGGTATGATTTTAGGTTTGCACACATCTCTTCTGCTCATATCTCATTAACTAGAACTAAGTCACATGACCTAACTGCAAAGGACTGAATCTTTATTTCTGGTAACCCTTTGCCCCACTAAATTTGAGACTTCTATTATAATAGAAGAAGGCAAAAATGGATAGTTTCCCAGATGCCCCATCAAAAGAAATTCTACATCTACACTTTTCACTCTTTAACAAATCTTTATGTTTTGTTATCTTCACAGAACTTACCACTAGGTGAAATTATTTAGTTCACATGTATTTATTTTCTTGTTTATTTCTTCTCCTCCCCACAAATAAACACTTAAGAAATTACTCTGCCTAGAAAAATGCCTGGCACATAGTACGGGCATAATAATTTTTGCTGAATTAACACAAGAATTTTATCTTTGTTTTGTAATACCATGAAATTAGGAACATCTTTCATATATCCACCAACAGAAAATTAGTTAAATAAATTTGGCACAACCATGTAATAGAATATTATGTACCTACTAAAAATATGTACATTTTATATGTATTAATATAAAAAGAATTTCACAACACATTGCTTAGTGAAACAGTGAAATGTAAATGGGAGTACATTATAAAGTGATATGATTTCATATGTGTAACATATCTATAAAAACCATGGGAAGATATTAAGCAAATTGTTAAGACTACTTAACTCGGTATAATGAAGGGAAAACCTGCCCATTTCTTGCTTAATAATTTTTTGTATGTTTTTGTAACAGTCATGTATGCTTGAGTCTTTTAGTTTCAAGCAAGCAAATTAGTCTGAAAAATATTAATTTATTTGAAAAATACTAAGATATGGCAGATTTTTAACGAAAAGGAAACGACTACTGAAAGGACAGGAATGACAGTGGGCCTCAGAAACTCCCAGAAACAGACATACCAAAATTTTCAGATCTCCTTCCATGAGCCTTTTATCTTAGCTTCTCTGTGCATGTCAGCTTCACTCTACCTCACTGCGATGCTTCTGCTACCCAAGTATAGAGCTGTCCCCTTCAGCCACATCAAAGCCTTATTAGAACCATTCAAAGAGCCTGCACACTTACCAGTAGTTCGTCCTAAATGAAGGAGGAAGTAGTAAGGGAGATAGTTTGTAAAGAACCACATGTGGCAAGATGGTATTCCAAGTTCTCTTGCCTCAAGAGAATACATTTAGGATAATGTAAATGAAGCGAGATTCTAGTAGCAAACATACACCGTGAAAACTTTTACACTGTCTTCAGGGAAACAGAATCTGTGCTCTAGATCATCCATGTCTTTATGTTCACACAATCTGTAGGTAATAGATCATCTTTGAGCATTGTTGAGAAGCCTTCTACAAACTTGATTTGTAACTAGTATGTATTCTGAATAAAGAATACTGCCAATAGCTGTAGTATTATATCTTTTCTCAAACCTTGGTTAAATCATTTTTTAAATATAATTTATTTATTTCAGAGAGGAAAGGATAAGAGATAGAAACATCAATGATGAGAGAGAATCATTGATGTTTCCTGCACGCCCCACACTGGGGATGGAGCCTGCAACCTGGGCGTGGGCCCTGACGGGGAACTGAACAATGACCTCCTGGTTCATAGGTGTAGGGAGCAGCTATAGGGTTAAGCCTCAGACTGACCTGGTGGCAAAGCCACAAACAAGTCCCAGCTTAGAGGGCACAGCCCTCTTAGCATAATTAGGCTTGACCTTATGACTCTCCCCTAGATCTTATCTGGGTAGCTAATGGGCTGTGGGAGGTGCAGCAAGTGCTGCCAAAACAAGTGAAACTCACTAGAACATTATAACTATGGTGACCACTACCTTGTTTACCTCTGGCTATAAAATAAAGGCTCAGCTTGCTGTCTGGATCTCTCTCTCTGGCCTTCGCCAGGCACAGGAGATCCACCTAGAGACTCAGCTTATTCTCTTTGTCTGTCTTTTCTACATCCTTCACCACCCACCTCCCAACCCCCTACACACATAGGTCGGTGCTCAACCACTGAGCCACCTTGGTTGGTCCTTGATTAAATCTTAATTACATTTCTCTCTTTAAATGGTGGATATTTTTGCCCAAATCAGTCCCATCAAAATCCATAAGGCAATATTTTAACACTGCTCATGTATTAATCAGAGTAGATTGCTGGCTTGTTTGCTTTATTTCAGTGTCTTAAAGGATTATTGTTTTCTCATTTTCCAGTCTAATGTAGGTTAACAAATAGGGTGAAGAAGGGGTTTAGCAATCTCTCAAATGGTTAAACACAGGGTTACCACATGACCTAGCAATTTCACTCCAAGCTATATACCCCTCCCCCGCAAAATGAAAACATATCCACACAGAAACTTGTAGGCAAATGTTTATAGAAGCATTATTCATAATAGCCAAAAGATGGAAACAACCCAAATCTCCATCAACTGATAAAGAGACAAACAATATGCAGTATATTCTTACAATGGAATATTATTTGGCCATGCTAATATATGCTACAACTAAAATGAGCCTTGAAAACATTATGCCAAGTGAAAGGAGCCACAAAGGACCACATATTGTATGATTCCATTTATATGAAAAGTCTAAAATAGGCAAATCTATAGAGAAAGAAAGTAGATTAGTGGTTGCCTAGGTCTTGGATGTGGAGGGACATGGACGGTTCAAGGACAATAGCTAAGGGGTTTGGGGTTTCTTTTAATGGCAAGGAAAATGTTCTAAACTGATTGTGGTGCATGAGTCTTTGAATATACTAAAAGCCACTGAATTGTATGCTTTAAATGAGTGAATTGTACGACATGTGAATTATATGTCAATGAAGAGTTTTTAAAGAAAACATGTAGCCATAGAAATAGGTAAAATGGACAGGGCTGTATTCAAAAAAATGTTATTTTTAAAAATAGGTGGCTGGCTCATGGGCCAATTTTCTTCTGTTCTAGAGTAATAAAATCTCAAATATTTTAGCTGGGTACTAGCTTACTAGGAAAAAAAAACAACTATCTTTCCCAACCTCTCTTGCAGAAATTTGTGTACAGCCTTTGGAAATGTCCTTAAATGGAAGAGGTATTCTATTCTTTGAATCCTTTCATTTTTCCTGTTCACTAGAAGGCACAGCACTTTTGTAACCATCTTGGACCATAAAGTGACTTTGGAAAATAGAAGAAACACATAGTGGGGCAATAAGATAGCAGAGGCCTGAGCCACACCAATCCCAAACTGAATTCATCCAGATTTCTTGAAAGAAAAACTAAATTTATATCAGTTTAAATAACTGTTATTTTGGAACCACTACTCCTTGCTCACGACTGGCCCTCATTCCAACTACTAAAGGCCTCATATAATTAAAAAAGCAACTATTCCTTCTTGAGGGATTTGAGTAGATGTGATGGGTATCCAATTCTGTGAACATAGTCATCCAATTCTTTATTTCTTTTAACAGCATTTTATTTTTACATTTGATATTAGCCAAAAGGCCAAGAAATAATTACATTTTACTCTTAATGTACTAATCTACAACTACTTGGGTTCCTAACTCTGTAAGAATGATGTAAGAAGATATATTTTCTGCTTAACCAATACTTTGTCACTTTTTAAAATGTCAAATATCATAAATATAAGCAGCACCATAAATATAGGGATAGAATAGAGAATGAAGATGTTATTTTGAATCAAGTGCTTAAAGCTGTAACCCAAAGAAGTAAAAATAGCTCTCTATACTTGTTCTCCTGAATTTCAAGTGCCCCAAATCCTCTTCCCCCCTTTTTTTTAGAAGAAAAACTTTTGATTGTCATATATTTGTACACAAAAGTGTATGAAAAACAGCAAATTTTACTCATTTGTTTCATTGTTCCTATGAGGATTGTTGACCCTAGACTGTACTTGCCAACTTCTCGTGCAGAAATTTGAAACCAAAAAAACCCAATGCTTTCCAAACAGGATTCCTCTATGTAAGTTGTACCAACGACTGCCATTTGTCAAAATGTGACACCATGCCTTTCTCTTAATGGCAGGCAATTAAGAATGTTTTATCATCTTTAATATTATATTAAAAATATAGCAGATATGGAAATAAATAAAAATATTAAGTGGTCCCTCTTTAAATATTATCACTGTTAATTCTAATGTATTTGTTAGTGTTTTTTTCTATGCATAATTTGTTTTTACAAAACTATGAGCTTAGCAGCTACTCACGTTATTTGAGGGCTGGTTAATGTAGACATATGATTAAGGAATTGGTTCTCAGTCATATTCTGAAGAAACGGAAACCAGAAGAAACAACTGATTTGGTATAAAGTCCAAGATAATTGTCAGTCCTTAGTTAAGGCCAAAGACTATTGTATGACGGTGACAGCCTCGAGTTGTCTGCACAGTCCTGAATTTACAAGTGTCTCTAACAGGAGTTAGCGCGCAACAGCCAGTGCCAGGCTCCTTGGCTAACCTGTGCTGCAATGAGAGAGCCCTGCGTCCTGCATGTGCGGAGTCAAGGGCGGGAGAC
This sequence comes from Myotis davidii, assembly GCF_000327345.1. NCBI lineage: Eukaryota > Metazoa > Chordata > Mammalia > Chiroptera > Vespertilionidae > Myotis > Myotis davidii. The sequence continues at coordinate 7,553,818 of NW_006285779.1, forward strand.
CGAGTGATATTCCCGTCGTCATGCTAGGGAGTGACTCAGGCCCAAAGTCTGGTCTTGCGTCCGACGTAAAGAGCACCGTGGCTCTGGCCGGGCCCCTCTCCCTGGGCAGCGGGATGCTGAGTGGAAGGTGAAACGCCCTTGCAGCAGTGGCACCAGGGGTTTGGGCTTTTCCAAATGGAAGCACCACAGAGGAGGCTGAAAGTACAGGTTCTGCAGCCGGACCGACGGGGTTGGAGCAGTTCCAAGTATTATATACTCTTAGACAAATCACAGGCTGTGTCTGAACCTGTTTCTCCGTTTGGCAAGTGGGAAATGTCTCCTTCCTGGGACTGTTGTGAATAAGGGACTAAACGGCAATGGCAGTGCTTGTGTTAAGCACAATGCCTGGCATGTAAACACGTATTACAACGAGTTGGTTGTCAGCGAACCCCGACCGTCCCCAGCCACCGCCAGCGACCCTACCGGCCCTGCTTCCGGGAGCGCCTTCATTCCAGTCTCCCCCGGCCGACCTGCGGGTCCCTCCGCGCTCGCGTCACTTCCGGGAGAACCGGTCGCGGCTCATCGAATACCCGGATGCAATTATCATGGCTGCCATCAGTGAGGGGAAGCAACGAAGACAGAGGCACGAATTGCCCGGAAAGCCCTCCGAATTGGGGGCTTCAAGGAGGCCTCTCCAAAGGACAAAAGACGAGACTGCCGGGCATCAAGGTGCCCTACATGGTTCTAGGACCGCGACCCCTCGCTTCCTGTTCACTTGCCGCCAAGTGTTCCTTAAGCAGTGGCTGCTCTTGGCCGGGTGGGGCTCGCTTCCTACCCGGACCTTCTTGGTGTGCCAGGCTTTTGTTCCGGTCACGCCCCTCAGCGCCGGAAGTGGTCGGGCTTTCCATAGCTGACTTAGGAGGAAGGGGCAGGCAGCTGGGACCGAGAGGTGGGGCCGAGTATCCCGAGAAGGGACGCCCCCACTAAGTGCAGCTGGAGCGGCCGTGCAATGTAGTCTGGTCCCTGGTCGTTTCGCCTGAGATGCTCCTCATAGGACCCCTCCCCGTCGACCAAACTGTACTCAACCAGTAGATTTTGATCCTGAAAAAAACAAGGATTTGTATAGTGCAGTATGTCGTTGGTTTTTAAAGTCCCAAAGCAAACTGCTAATGTTAGTTTTAATTTTCAGAATTAATAGGGAAAGCTCCCATTTTGATTCATGTGGCAGGTTCTCTTTTAAGGTTTAAGTTTGGAAAACGGTGAGATTTTTACCAAAAGCATTCTTTTTAAATTAACTGGTATGAGGAAATAGGCTAATATTTAAAATATCCAACTAGTTGTTGAGCTTAGCTACTGCACAGTCGTTATAATGAAACTTGAAGACGCCAGAATTGTACCTCATAAGGCTTTAACTGCCAGGCGTGTCTGAAAATCCAGTAATTTTAGGTATAGGTATATTAATTTGAGTTCGTTTTCCTCACTGCAGGGTGTCCTGTAAGTTTTGTCATTGGGTGAAAGGAAAAAATGTGAGTTGATGCATTAACATGTCCTGGTAGTTAAAATTACTTTTTAAGTGTGACAATATATAATACACATGTAGAATGTTACTTTTTATAGAAACAAAAATATGGAAACCAATATTTAAAGCAGGTTGACTCTACATAACATGGTGTGTTATAATTTGGATTTTTACTTAAACTCAGAATTAGAAGAGCTCACCTAGAAAGGCTAAAAGAAGAAAATAAGGCATCTAGACATTTATCCTTTCTGAGAACATTCCATTGTTTGAACAAAAAGCACCTGGGACTTGCATATACAACTACATACTATACGTAAAGCACTGAGTTGGTAATGGCTGAAGAAGTGCTTTTGGAAATATAAAGTGATATATCAGTCACTACTCTTCTGGCCACATCATGTCTCCCTGTGGTACATTTTAACCTCCAAAACTAGTGGTTCCTGTACTAGCATTGAGATATACCGCTTATAATAATATTTTTTAAAAAGTAAAAATAAATGACCTGTTTATATATTTTAAGTAGATTTTCTTGTTGATGTGTTATCTAAGATTGTGTTTAGAAATGCATTTGTACACCTAAGAGTACTTAATAACTTGATGGTCATGGATTGCCTTGATTCTATTTGTATATTTTCTTGCAGGTAGGTCTTGGCACAATACCATATGGACCTGGACAAAACTTGTTAAGATGGAAATTTTTATTATATTAATCAGTTCAAATATTGGACCAGTCTATTTAGTTTTCCAGTATTTTAGTCAAATAACTGGATGTGGGCTTCATAGATGTGGGATAATTAATGATCACTTTAAATTATTTCCTACCAAATATAAAGTTGGATCTCAAATAGTTAATTTTTATGGAGCATTTACCATAGGCCAGTTTCTGTGTAGTCTGATACACACATTATCTCACTTAATATTTACAATAACATCAGTTAGGTTTATTAAACTCACTGTTTTACAGATGGAGAAACTGAGTCAAAGAGGGATTAAGTTCCTTTCCCATCGCCCCCAAACTAGAGCCATGTTCTAGAACCTTTCCTTTCATATAACTGAAAACTTTGGTAGAAGAAGCATGAGATGTAAATGATTCAAGATAAAATATAAGCTTCTTGGTATTGGAAACATAGGAGCCATGCCTTTCTTTTTCACCTCTGAGTCCCAATACCCAGAACAATGCCTAGTATGTAGTATATGCTCAGTAAATAGTTGCTGAATAAGTTAAATCTTCACTTCAAATACAACATTTTTTTAAAATGTGTTTGACTGGAATTTGACCTGAAAAATAATATTTTTTACATTCAAAAGTGCAGGAATAGTAGTTGTTTTTTCCCCAACATCTTTTCAGCTCACTATTTTGATTGTCATCAAGAGTGGAGTATATTTTCTTCCTTGAAGAGGTATAGTAAAAATTTTAATGCTGGCATATAAACTTAACAAGGAATTGAACTGGCTTTATTTTTTAAACTGCCCAAAGTATAGGAACACTGTTTCATATGTAGAGATTTTTATTTTAACAAAAGTTGAAAAATGTTTGATATCTCTCTTAAATTTTTGAGTATTCTTGAGGTAATGAAGCATACCATCCTTCCAAACATATAAATGGTATTAAATGTGTTTTGGGTTATGAATGATGAAAATAAACTATAATTTAAAGATGTTTTAAAAGTGTGTGAATGCACAGAATAATGTTCAAATTTTGGGGTGGACAAGTGTAACTAGATAATGTAACTAGAGAAATCTCAGTGATGTTTCTAGTATGTCTGATGAGGTTTGTACTTTAAGTTAGAACCAAGAAGGGGTGCATAGGAATTATTAGACTGTTTCTGGGATAATCATTAAGTGTTTTTCTGTGGCTTGAAAAGCCAACAATGTGAGGTAATGTCAGACAACACAATGGTCTCTGCCCATTTCTAAACTAAGCACCAGAAAAGAGAATGAATTACTCTAAGACCTCTAAATCCCATTTCTGTAGTTGAGGGTCAGCTTCAAATTTTTGGTGGAGGCTGGGGGCACATAAGAAATCATGTTTCCATTAGGAGGAAGGGGAAATGGATGCTAGAATAGACAAAAACAGAATCCATTACAATGCCTCTATTGTCTTGTAACAATCCTTGGATCAGAGCAGTGGACACCAAACGCAGGGGTAGATTATGGAGAAAATAATAAAAAAAAATTATCATGTTTTACAAATGGACCACACATTTTAAAACTTATGATCTAATAGGTTCATTAAAAAGTCCATTTTGTCAGATGGCATTTAAACAATATTTTACTAACTTCAAATAAAGAAGATTAAAGAAACCTGGGTAAATTGGCTATTAATAGAAGAAATTTCAGCTGTTCAGAGTTGATGAAATAAATTAATTTTCCTCTGGATAACATAGAAAAACATGAAAAATGGGAGTGAGGCTGGAGAGAATGAAGAGTGGAGTTCCTGATAAATCAGGTGTAAAAACAATATAGGGGGAGACTATCACTGTAAATGAAATTATTGAATACCTCCAACCTCAAAAGAGATTAACACACTATTTAAAAACCAGTTGTCCATGAGAAGAGATTGAGATTTGGAGGTAGTTAATAAAGTCTATTTAATCTCTATAGCAATGTTTCTCAAAATACAGACCTTCTACAACTTGAATCAAGTGTGCAGCTTACATGCAACCAGTGGCTGACACATTGCCTGATACATAAAAGGCACTAGAAAAATATTTGTTGAATGAAGTAAAATTAATGATCAAAAGACAGGTAAGTAATGAAGGCATTAATGAACCCAAATGCCATTTCTCATTAATTCCTAATATGATTTTTTTCATCATTCTCCAGGTAAATATCATCCATAATAGCACTAATATTCCTTCATGATAGTGGTACAGCATTGCTCCCTTCCCAGCCTATAAGATGCTAGTTGTTATTAATGCTAATAGATACTATTTATTGAGCATTTAAGGTATTAAGTACAAAGCTAAGTGCTTTCTCTGCATCAACACATTTAACCCTCGTAACAAGCTTGTATGGTGGCTATTGTTCCCCCTTTACAGAAAAGGAAATCAAAGCTCAAAGAGATTAAATAATTTTTCCCCAAATTAAATAGCTGATAAATAATGATGGGTTAGAACCCAGTGTTTTGGGGTTTTTTTTAACCCAGTTTTGATTCACTTTGTAAATTGAAGCCCGTGCTCTCCATGGGTACACTTCTTCCATCTTTGCAGCATTCTGCACATTTATTTGGCATCTTACAAGCTTTACACTTTCTCCTTTGAAATTATTTTTGACACCACTTTTGAGGTTCCTTCTCTGGCACTGTTTCTTATGGCCAGGGGTCTTCATAAACTCTTCTGTTTATGAAGTAATTCTTCTTCTTTTCTTTTTTTTCTTTTTGTTGTTAATCCTCAACGAAGATATATTTTCATTGATTATTTTAGAGAGAGTGAAAGGGAGGAGAAGAGACAGAAACATCAATGTGTGAGAGAGAGAGAGAGAGATCCATTGGTTGTCTCCCGCACGTGCCCCAACCAGGCCTGCAACTGAGGCATGCACCCTTGACTGGAATCAAACCTGAGACCCTTCAGTCCGTGGGCTGGCGCTCTAACCACAGAGCAACCGGCTAGGGCTAATTCTTCATTCTTTGTTGGCTTCTTTTGAAGACGGATCCCAGGACCTGAAACCCTCATTCAGTCAAATTCTAATCTGAATTCATTCCATTTATACCTGTATAGATCTCATTCTCTTCTGCAGTTGTGCGGATCTGCTGAGGGGCCTTACATTAAGTCCCTTTTCTCTTTCTCACAACTGATCAGAGTCCCAGCCTTTATCCTGGTAATTCAGAGAATCCAGATCAGACATATATTTCTCTATTGTGTCCCATTATTCCAAGTACCTTTCTTTGAAGGTGTTTTCCCACTTCTCTAAAGGTCTTAGGACTACAGTCATCATATTCTATTGCAGTTTTTCTCAGAGATTTATTTTGGATATAGTTGAAACTGGTACCTTAAAAAAATTTAAATTCTAACTCAATGAGAGGCAAAATAAAGTGGATTTTACTCTGGAAAGGGTTGCAAATAGAGATCAGTTTAACCTAAATCCTTTCTGGGCTGCCTTCACAATCCCTATCTCCAGGTATTATTTCAGGCTTCCTGTGGGAGGAGCCTTGGAGAAGCTTTTCTGATGTTCCTCAGGCACTATCTGTTCCATCTGGCCATCCCCAAATAAGACCAGTCTGCCTCCATCTCTGCATACCTTCAGCAGCCAGGGCACAACCTTCCCCATTGTCCAAGTTTTACCCTAAAGGGGAATCAGATGCCGATTTTATTGAATTTTGTCCCTAAGTCTCAGATTGACTGAAATGTTGCTCTTTTACTTCCAAGCATCTAGTGTTTTTGTTTGTTTTTATGAGAAAGGATGTCCATTTTGATTTAGTTGAGGTTATTTAATTGCCAGCAATGACATGATTTCCAATTGATTAGGTCCAGTTACCTGAGTAAATCAAGTTTTCCACAGGAACTTATATCAAACCAACTGACTTCATTTTAGTGCTGGTAAATGTGTGCTTCTGCAGTCTTGGTCATTTTATATCCAACAGAAACATTTAAAGGAAATGTTAGCTAAGCTAGGTGAAGACTCAATGTGGGCAGCTTGCTGATTTGTGCCTTCAGAGTCATTAAAGAAGAGGACACAACTACTTTTTATTCAGTTTAAAGAAATTCCAGAGGTCCAAGTACTAAAAGTGTCACTTTAGGAGCTTGGTAACTATGGTACAGGATACAATTTGGGGCTTCCATGGCTCAACTAGACAGGCCCCATTGCAAGGAGCCTACAAAAGGGACTTTGTCTGAGACCTCTTCCTTTTAGGCTCAGAAAAAGTCTGTCGAGCAGGCAATATTTTTATCTGTTTTCCTGTCCTATGGAGATTTTTTATGGCTGCATGAAGTCACAGCCATACTCAGCATCGTGCCCTCCCCATTATTGAGTCTTGAAGAAGTAGGTCCCTTTTTTAAAAATTCAAATTTATTGCCCAGCAGGCATGGCTCAGTGGTTGAGTGTTGATCTATGAACCGGGAAGTCACAGTTCAATTCCTGGTCAGGGTACATACTGAGGTTCTGGACTTGATCCCCAGTATGGAGCATGCAGGAGGCAGCCAATCAATGATTCTCTCATTATTGCTGTTTTTATCACTCTCTCCCTCTCCCTTCCTCTCTGAAATCAATAAAAATATATTTTAAAAAAATTCAAATTTATTGTTATAATTTATATACAATAATACGTATACATTCAATAAATTTAGGCAAATATATACACACCTAGTGTAACCATCATCACAGTGAAGATATAAAAACCCTATAAGGTTTCCTTGTGTCCCTTCCACTCAGCCCTCCCCACACTCAAGCCCCTAGCCCAAGAAACCACTGAGAGTAACTCCCATGAGATGAGGATTTAACACCGTGGAATAAACTTGTCTTTCCTAGAATTTCAAACAAAGAATTATACAGTGTGTTCTCTTTGGGGTCTGGCTTCTTTCATTCAGTGTCATGTTTTTGAAATTCATGTTGTTTATATGTCAGTGGTTTGTTCATTTTTACTGCTTAGTACTATTACATTGTATGTATACACTATAGTTTGTCTATCCATTCACCTATGGCGGGACATTTGGGTTGTTTCCAGTTTTTTGGCTGGCCTTTGTTCAGACATATGTTTTCATTTCTCTTGGGTAAATACTTCGGAGTGGAATGACTTGGGTCATACAGTAAGTGGATGCTTAACTTTATAAGAAACCGCCAAACTTTTCCCAGAAGGGTTGTACTGTTTTACATTTCCACCAGCAATGTTTTAGAGTTCCTACTGCTCCATATTCTCACCAACACTATGTAGCCATTCTAGTAGGCAAGTAGTGGTATCCCATTGTGGTTTTAACTTACACTTCTTTGATGGCTACTGATGCCGAGGATCTTTGTATGTGCTTATTGGTCCTGCTTTTGTGAAGTGAATAAATATTTGTAAGCAACTGATATTTGCTAAGCAAATATCCCCTGGCCCACTTGAACTTCTAGAATGGCCACCAGAGTTACACTATCACTACCCAGTCACACATTCTACTGCACCACATCCCTTCCCTTTTTCTAGGTCAGGGGTCAGTAACAGTTTGTGTTAAAAGCCAGATAATATTTTGTTCTTTGTAGCCATAGAAACTTTGTCACAACTAACTCGTCAACACTGTCATTGTAAAAACAGCTTTAATAAGATATAAATTAATCACTGTGGTTGTTTCAATGAAATTTTATTTATGGGCTGAAACTGTCACAAAAATATTCTTCTTTAGATTTGTTTTCAACTGTTAAAAAATGAAAAAAATTATTCTTAGCTGCAGGTCTAAGCTTGCCAAACTCCACTCTAGATGTTCACCAGATTTCACCAAGCCCTTAGGGTACAGTGGAAATCTCAGCTCCACTATTTACCAGGTTGTATGGCCTTGGGCATGTTTCTCTCCCTCCCTTTTAAAGGAGATTTTCGGGAAGTCTCAAACAATGCTTCTATTTACATTTTATTGGCTGAAACTTAGTCACATGATATACTTAATTGAAAAGAAGGCTGAGAAAGTCATTTATATGTGTGACCATATGCCCAGTTGAAAACTTGGGCTCTGTTACTGAAGCAGAATGGAGGCAAGGATGTTAGGGTAGTTAACGCAGTCTGGGCCATACACTTCCTACCCACCGCTCTATCCATATTCTCTGAGCTCTAGAATAGGCTCTGGCATTAAACGAGACACTAAGCTCAGTCACATCTGCCTGCTTGAGGTGTGAGAGTTCATCGTTTGCTATTTCTGGATTAGAAGATTGGATTAGATGACTTCTAATGTTTCAACATTAAGATTCTACAACTAGGACAACACTGAAAAACAAACAATTTGATCCTTTCTTCTCTCTGCAGATTGCAGACAATATAAAGATTGTCATATTCATAGAGGCACAATAGGTGACATATCTGGGCTTTACTCTCATCTCTGCCACTAAGTAGCTGTGTGACTTTAAACAATCAAAATCTTTGAGCTTCAGTTTTTATTTAAAACATGAAGTTAATACTTTCCCTTTATATTTCATGAACTTTCTCAAATGAAATTAAAACTATGAGGAGCTTTATGAACTCTAAATGCATATATTAATATAAGATCATGTCCCTTTTCATGAACTGTACGTGGGAACATTTGGACTTCAAGGCACATCTCTCTTGTAACACCTCTTGTCTTCTGGTCATAACTTCCACTCTCCTTCATGCCTACTAGATGACCTTTAGAGAAAAAGGTACTGCAGAAATTATATGAATCTTTATGCAAGTGTTTGGTTCTTACATTATGTATTAGTTGCTTTCATGCAAGAGAAAATATCTTGAAAAAACACTCCTGGGACAACAATCCAGATCTTTGGTTTCTGAGCAATACTGTTAGGCCTTATATCCAAATCCCCCTGCTCTGATAAAGAAATGCATAGGTACTCCAGATAGGAGCAAGTCTTCTGATACTCGGCCCAAATACAGTACAGTTATCGTAGGCACCTACCAGATGCTAGGGAGTGGAGCGCTATTTGGATCCCAAAAAGCAGCAGCTCTTGCCAAGCCTCACCCTTGAAAATTCCTACCACAATTCACACAGAGACCCACCCCCCTCCACTGCTCCACAGGTGATGACCAACCACTTAATGTTCTCTTAAGAGACTCAAGTCATCAATAGGAGAAAGGCTGGATGGTGTCCAGTCCTGCAGGCTTCATCAGGATTATCTTTAGTCCTTCTTTTGTTTTCATATTCAATGAGCACATCTGTAATCCCCATTAGGATTTCATCCCCACATAGTCTGCAAACAGAAAACTCCCAAATTATTAAGTATCCCTCCTGATAATAATTAGACTTATCTTCATAAAATGTGGCATCAACTTATCTTTTCTCAGTCTCCAATAAAAAAATCTTCAACAGTGTTTGCCTACAAAATAAATCTAAAGTTAAGCATTAAGGGCATATATATACATATACATGCATCTATGTACATATATTCAATATATTATTTTTAAAAGTTTAGTATGCTTTATATGTCATAACATATATTTTAAATACCTTCTGTACCATTATTGCTATTCCTGCACAAGATTAATATGTCAACCAGCACACCATTATGTTACTTAATTTTGGATAACATAGCCAATAAAATGAAATAGAAAATGAAATAAGAACTATATATTTTGGAAAGGAGGCAAAATTATCATTTTGCTATTAACATGATTGTATAAATGAAAACCCAAAGAAATCAACTGAATTTTATGAAAAGTAAAAAGAATTAAAGCTAAAAATTTTAAATGAATACCTTTTTTTTAGTCTAAGTAATTTTAATTCATCTAAACTTTTACAAATGCAAACATGCATTCATGTATTCTTACTGTAATAAAAAACATCTGGAAAAAGTATTGTAAATATAAATCATTCAAACAATAACTAGATAAAAAAAATTAGTGGAAAAAGAAATTTCATTCACAATTGTGATAATTTTTCTAAAAGGTAAGATTTACATTAGTAAACATAAGAAATGTGTAGGATCTACATGAATAAAACTTTAATATTGTACTAAGGATCATCACAGATTTCAGTGAATGGAAAGGTATTCCTTATTCTTGGATAGGAAGATGCACCCCCAGTACTATGAGCAAAGATAAAAGAAAAATTTAACTGGTAAAAGTATTTGCAACAGGTAAAAACGGCTAATTCCTGACTACATTGAATGATTTTTAAAACAGAACAACCCAGAAATTGGCAAAGGACTCAACAGGAATTTCATAGAAGAATTATTGTAAGTAATATCCAAAGATGCTCAACTGCATTCAGAATTTAAGAAAATGCTAATAAACACAAAAATGAGATATTTTTACCTGTTATATTTACAGAGATGAAAAAGTTTAGTAATAATACCCATTGTTGGGCAAGTGGTAAAATACATGTTTGTAAGAGTATTTTTAAGTAATTTCAAAACACTGGAAAATGATTAAATTGTATTTATATAATTTACCGTGTTTGCCGGCGTATAAGACGACTGGGCGTATAAGACGACCCCCTAACATTTCCACTCAAAATACAGAGTTTGTTATATACTCGCCGTATAAGACTACCCCCTCTTCCGCACATCTTCCACACACCAAATAAAAGGTAAAACAATATCAGATTTGATTTTAACATTTTAATTTATATTCAAATGCTTCTGACATGCAGGAAAACTGTCACAAGGCTGTATGTAATCAAACATATACATAAAACAGTGCAAGTTTATTACCGGTAAACATACCGGTAATTCACTAAAGAAAACACACTCTATAGACTGGTACCGTAGATGCTTCTCAGGAACACAGGCAAGCAGCCCACAACCTAGAGGGACTGTCAATGATAGAAGTAAGATAACAAATAGAGGGAGAGAGCAAGTGCCGGGCAAGTCCCTAGCAAGTTTGCTGGCGTGACAGTTTCACCTTAAAAGCCTTCAAACTCTTCTTCATCATCTGATATTAAAAGTTCATCAACGACATCTTGGTGCCATGATAGGGATGATAGGGGTTTGACTGGTCGACATTTTCTATGCTGTACTGTCCAATGGGGCAGTATTGTGGTTGGCTGTTGGCTGTATACAAAGCCTGATTTGATTGGTCCCTGCTCCCTGTTGGCCCGCCCTGTCACTATAGCAGTCTGGTCCACCCTTGCATCAGCATCTCCCTGGGACCTCACTAGTGCGCAAGTGCGAGTGTGGTAAAATCGCATAACAGCAAAATCGCATAACAGCCGAGCATACACCCAGCAGCGCTGCTGATGCCTGAACGGTATGTGGAATGAAGTGGGCGGGCATCGGGAGGCCACTATGGCACGGGGCAAGCACTATGGGCAGTCTATCTGAAGTGTACCTGGCGTATAAGACGACCCCCCACTTGGAGGCATATTTTTCAGGGCCAAAAAATCGTCTTATACGCCGGCAAATACGGTAATACAAACAACTCACCTAAGATATACTTTTAGATATATTTAAATTTCATGTAAAAAGTTACTGATGTATCTTGACATACTAAAAGCAGAATATAAAAATACTAGGGGCCCAGTGCACAAATTCGTGCACCTTGAAAGGAACTGTGTGGACCATGAGGCTGCGGTGGGCACAGAGGCAGGTCTCGGCCCATCCTCTACATCCCCCGCTTGGCCCCTCCCACTGTGGCCCCCGGACCCCTGTTTGCCTGCAGCCCCTGCTCTCACTGCCGCCACTCCCACACGCTGACTGCGCTGGCCCCACTCATCCCCCCTGACAGTGTGGAGCTATTGGGGCTGGCACTGTCAGCGGGTGCGAGCAGCGGCTGCTGCCCTGATCAACCCTCAGAGGCAGGGGGAGGTGGAGAAGCCCTCAGGGGTGATCAGAGCTGGCAGCTGACACTCGCACCCACTGACGGCACTGAGAGATTAGGACTGGCGCCTGGCGCCAGCAGCGGGTGTGAGCAGTGGCTCCAGCGCCTGCTGCAGGTGTGAGCGGGCCTGGCACTGACAGTGGGTGTGAGCAGCGGCTCTGGCAGCAGGTGCGAGTGGGCCTGTGGACAACAGCAGGTGCAAGAGGCAGCTGCTGGTCCCAATCGCCCCTCAGGAGCTGGGGGAGGTGGAGAAGCCCTGAGGGGTGATTGGAACCGGCAGCTGCCACTCATGCCCACTGATAGCACCAACGATCGGGACCAGCGCCGGGCACTGGCAGAGGGTGCAAGCAGCGGCTCTGGCCCTGTCAGCAGGTGTGGGCGCCAGCAGCAGGTGCGAGCACCTGGTAGGACTGCAGCATGTGGGAGCAAAGAATTTTCAGTAACCACCAGAGGCTCACCCGATGATAGCAACTGGTGCCCTGACTTGGTCTGGCGCCTCCACTCACCTGCTTCACCATCCCACCACAGCTGATGCCCACCATGTTCCACGCTCTGCTGCTTGCTGCCACCGCCTGATATATTCCCTGCACGCCCCCTGGTGGTCAGCGCACATCATAGCAACCGGTTGTTCAGTTGTTCATTTGTTCTGCTGTTCAGTCTATTTGCATATTAGGGTATTATATATATAGAATATTCAGTATGCAGACCAGGTAAATAAAGGGTGTCCCAAATTTCACACAAGAAGTAATTTTGATAAAAAACACAGCTTAATAATTTAAAATTGTAAATTTTTTATTGATTCATAAAGTATATAGTATAAGGTTATGTGTGGAATAGCATATCGGGTAAACGGCCTCCACAGCTTTGCTGGCACATACGCACTCTTTTGTTGAAATTTTTCATGACCGTTCTGCATAAATGTGGCTGAACTTTGATGAGACTCATTTTTATATTGATGGCTTGGTTAATTGACAAGAGTGTCACATTTGGGGTTCAGAAAATCCACGAGTGATTGTTGAGAAACAAATGCATCCACAACGTGTCACTGTTTGGTGCGGATTTTGGGCTGGAGGCATCATCAGACCATTCTTCTTCGAAAATGAGGCTGCTCAGGCAAAAAAGGAAAGTATAAGTTGTGCCATTTTGTTTTACATGTTGACCAACAAGAAAAAAGAAAAGCAATGAACATTAAACCAAAAAGATAATTCATGTGATCCTGTAAGCATTGGTGTAATAGCAGCATACTCTCCAGTGATGGCAAACCTTTTGAGCTCGGCATATCAGCATTTTGAAAAACCCTAACTTAATTCTGGTGCCGTGTCACATATAGAAATTTTTTGATATTTGCAACCATAGTAAAACAAAGATTTATATTTTTGACATTTATTTTATATATTTAAATGCCATTTAACAAAGAAAAATCAACCAAAAAAAATGAGTTCGCGTGTCACCTCTGACACGTGTGTCATAGGTTCGCCATTACTGCTCTATACTCTTTGATACATCTTGAATATGGTCCATATCAGTTTGTATAAAAAAATACTTCGTTCTTTTAATAAAATGAAGTCTTCTATTGATGAATATGTAAGTTGTTTATCATCTTTTGTTCTAATCAACAATGGTGAAATAATTTATGCCTACCTCATTTCATATGTATATAACTCTACCTGTAGGATACATTCCCAGAAGTGGAATTTCTGGGTCAAAATATTTTTGCATTTGTAATTTTGATATGTATTACTAAATTGCCCTTCATAGGATTTGATTAATCCAAAATGCCCATAAGTAATGTAGGATGAAGCCTCCCCACTGTAACACTCTTATCAAGCTTAAAAATGAGGTTAAACATTTTGTTTTCCAAGACATTTGTTTGTTTCTGGGAACTGCCTATTTATATTATTCCCTCTTTGTGTTAGGAAAATTAGCCCTTGCCTGGAGATTAGTTGCAACTACTTTACCCATATTGTTTATTATCTTTTAACTTTGATTATGGTGATTTTTGCCATACAGGAAAAAAAATTTACATAAATGTTATTGCTTCTAGATTTCTTATACATACTTAGAAAACTTACTCCCTTTTCTAAGTTATTAATAATTATTATGAAGTCGTGAAATAATTCTTCCATGACTTCTCTTTCAAAATTAAATTTTTAAAATGGGGAGCCATTTTATTTTTCCAGGTGGCTTCCCAACTTAATTTATTGGACAATGCATATTTTCCTCCATTGATTTGAAATACCATAATTATTGCATGTTAAATTCCACATGTTTAGGTTTATTTTTGGAATCTATTCTGTATTACTGAATTATCTGTTAATTCATATGCCAGTAGCATAGTGTTTTATTTATTGCAGGTTTATAATATTTTTAATATATCAGAGGTCAGTGTTTCCTGATCATTCTTGCTCATTTATTTTTCTTTTTTGCTCATTTATTTTTAAAAATTACCTTGATTGTAAGTTTATAAATTAATTTAAGGAGAATCAATATATTTATGATGTTGATACCTCCTATCCAAGAATATGGCATGCCTTGCTCAAGTGCTTTTTTGTGTAACTCAGAAGTATTTTAAAGTTTTTGGTCATATTGATCTTGTACATTTCTTATATTTATTGCTAGGCATTTTATCTTCTTTTGGTGGCCATTATACCAGTAATTGAGCATATCTCTTATTAAATCTGATAGTTGTGTGTATATATAAAAGCTACTTTAATTATGTACCCAGCCACTTTACTGAATTCACTTATTGTCTGTAGTAGTTTTTCAGTTGATTATCGTGGAGTTTCCAGGTTTACAATTACGGTATATCTGCAAATAGTGGTAATTTCACCTCTTCCTTTGCAACTTTTAAACTCTATTTTCTTTTGTCTAGCTGCATTGCATACATGTATTTTTTATCTTTTATTAATTTCTGCTTTTACCTTACTCTTTTCCTTCAGTTTTTGTTTGGTTTACTTGCTCATTCTTAGACTTTTTCAATGCATGTCAATTTTCTTTTGAGCATTATTTTAGTTTTATCCCTGAGTTTCTGATGTGTAGAATTTTCATTATAGTGATTCTACAGATACTCTGAAATTTGGGGTTGGATTTCTTATTTGATTGAAGGATTGTCTGGGGTTTTTTGAGTCCTATTCTATATATTTTATTAACTGCATTTTCATGAGAGTATGTTTTCTACAGTAATTCTAGTTTTGAGGATTTGTTGCAGTTTTCTTTATGGATTAATGCAGAGTCAAGTTATATGCATGTTCACACTGGAGTTTAATATTACCAAGGCAAACTTAGGTACAGTTAGTTACTAGTATTAGTACACTACTTACTTGTGCATAAGGAAAACCAGTAATGGACTACTTTCATCTAATGAAGGCAAAAATGGGAATACTTCTGCAGATTGGCAACAGATATTGTTTCCTTTGGGTGAGCTGCAAGATTAGCTGGCAGCTAGCAGTGTGTTCTGATCTTATGCATTTAGATGGGTAAACCAACGAAAGCAATTCCAGTTGTCTGAGGACTTTCAGACGACTGCGACAGTGTTGCTATTGATATGAGTGACAGGTTCTGTCTGTGATGTCCTTTGTTATCTTGTCCATTTTAGTTATGCCAGATCTGTACCATTTCCCTTCTAAGAATTTCTCAATATATGTCTATCAGATCTCCATAATGTTAAGATTTTCTATATCTTTACTTAATTTTTAAATTTTTGATCATAGACTGAGATGAATTAGTTTCTTACTACCCATGTTTTTCTTTTATTTCTCCTTATATCCTCTACAGTTTTTACTTAATATTGTGGCAAGGTTATTTGATCCACAGATATTCATAATTGTTCATCTTTATCATAAACTAGAGGCCCAGTGCACGAATTTGTGATTGGGTGGGGTTCGGCCAGCCAGGACCCAATAGGGGCAGATCAGGGCCGGGACTCTTGGGAGGAGGAGATGGTGGGAAGTTGGCCGGCTGGCCCACCCCAATCAGGGCCTGAACAGAGCTGGGCAGGCTGTAGGGAGGGGTCGAGGGGGATTGGCCAGTGGGCCCTGTCCCCAATTGGAGTTGGGGGGCTGATAGAGGCGGGGTCGGCCGTGGGGAGGGGCAATCAGGGGCAGGGCTGGCTGGGGGTAGGAGCCAAGGGAGGTTGGCCAGCCAGCCCCCGCCACCATCTGGTAGTTCGCTGGCCACAGTGGGCATCATAGCAACTGGTTGTTCGTCATTACAGCATTCCAGTTGCTGGCTTTTTATGTATATAGATTATAGCCTTTAACATTATAGTGTGCGCCCCCCCTCCATTTTTCTAGTCTAGTTTAATACATTTGGGCCTTCATTCAGCCTTATCTGTTTTAAGATGTTGCTTTTTGTTTGAGTAATATCTCTTTACTCATCCTTGTATCTTCAACTCTTGTAAATCATTTTATTTTTGTTGGTCTTTAATATAGCACAGAATTGAGTTTTGCTTTGTGATTTAGTCTAAAATTCTTTTTCTCTTAATAGTTTGATTTTTAGCCCATTTACATTTTTTGATGTAATGTTTGGTCTTAGTTCTGTCACAGTATTTTGCTAAACTTTCTGTATTTATACCTTTAAAAAATATTTTACTACTACATAGACTGCTTGCTTTGTTTGCTGTATTTCTTTTGATAATTAGAAAGGTTTAATTTTTATTCCAATAGTTACCTTGGTAATGCCCTGATTATATAATACCCTCAATTCTCTATTTAGTCAGACTTTCAGTATCTGTAATTCCCTTCTATAAGTAATGATTGATAAGCTTTACTTCATTAAAATCAGAAACTTTGTTCTGCAAAAGACAATGTCAAGAGAATAAGACAAGCCACAAACTGGGAGAAAATATTTACAAAAGACACATTTAATAAAGGGTTGTTATCCAAAATATACAAAGAACTCTTAAAAATCAGTAAGAAAACAAACAACCTGATTTTTAAAATGAACTAAAGACCTTAACACACCACCCACCAAAGGTATACAGATAAAAAATAAGCAAAGGAAAAGTTGCTCCACATCAATTGTCATTTGGGAAATGCAAATTAAAATGACATACCACCACACATCTACTAGTGTTTGGCCAAAATTTGGAACACTGACAACACCAAAGGCTGGTGAGGATCTACTAGTAGAGCAATAGGAACTCTCAGTGTTTGTGGGAAGGCAAAATAATACTACCACTTCGTAAGATAGTTTGGCAGTTTTTTATAAAATGAAACATACTCTAACCCTGTGATTCTTGGCATTTACCCAAAGGAGCTAAAACTTATGCCCACAGTAAAACCTGCACACAAGTGTTTACAGCAGCTTTATTCATAATCACTGAAACTTTGAGGCAACCAAGATGGCCTTCAGTAGATGACTGGATAAATAAACTGTGATCCATCCAGACAATGAAAAGAGTTATCACTCCATGAAAAGACATAAAGGAACCTTACTAGTAAATGCACATTACTAAGTGGAAAAAAAATCTGGAAAGCCTATATACTATATGATCCCAACTGTATGACATTCTAGAAAAGGCAAAATCATGGAGACTAAAAGATCAGTGTTTTGCCAAGGGTTGGGGAACAGTATGGGGAAGGATGAATTGGTAGGGTATAGAGGGTTTTTAGCAGTTAAAATACTTATATGTAACCATGATGAATACCCAAAGAATGTATACCACCAAGACTGAACCATAATGTAAACTATGGGCTTCGGGTGATTATGGTGAGTGAATGTAGCTGCATCATTTGTAGCAAATGTACCACCCTGTTGGGGATGCTGAAAATGGAGGAGGCTGTGCATGCGGTGGGGCAGGAGGTACCTGAGAAATCTCTACCTTCCTCTCAATTTTGCTGTGAACCTAAAACTGCTCTAAACAAATAGTCTTAAAAATACACACAACAGTTGCAGTGGGGTAGGGTAGCAGCAAGTATCTTTCCCATAGAAGGCAGAGTATGGTCTTGATGGTTTCTTTCAAATAACTGTACTTGTCACATGTTTTTTTAAGATATATTTTTATTGCTTTCAGAGAAGTGAGAGACAGAAACATCAATGAGAGAATCACTGATTGGTTGCCTCAGGCACACCCCCTATTAGGGGTTGAGCCCACAACCCAGGAATGTGCCCTGACCCTCCTGTTTACTGAACCCTCTTGGTTCATAGGTCAATGCTCAAAACAATGGGCCACGCCTGCGTGGCCACTTTTTTTTTTAATCTAAGGGATTTTTTAAATGAGATACCACTACACATCTATTGGCCAAAATCTGGAACACTGACACCACCAAAGGCTGGTGAGGATGTAGAGCAACAGGAACTCTCAATGCTTGTGGGAAGGCAAAATGATACTACCACTTTGTAAGCTAGTGATCCTGAAATCAAAATAATATTAAACTGAGTTCTAGACTATATAATTCCAATTGTTTCAAGTGTGCTAGTCATATCAAGCTAAATATAAGCTGCTTATGGCTAGGGAGGTAAATCTTTTATCATGAACTTGAGAAGGACAGTTGTTGATGATTAAAAACATGTCACATGGGATTCAGAATCACCTCAAAGTAAAGCTACCTGTCCTGATTTGGAATGCTTATTGCTCTGTTTCTTAAATTCAGCCTCAAAGATCATTGTGTATTGATTCTCATAAGGGCTGTGGCTAAACCCTGCTTCTGTGCCAGAGCAACTGACAATACATAAGACTAATTTAAAAAATGCTTTCTAGGAGTGTGAATTCCTAACCCACACAAACCTGTTAAAATTTTACTCTTCAGAACAAATTATATCTAAGTTTTAAGTTGAATTAGTAGCAAATAATACTTAAACTTAGGTGAACAGACCATTATCACTCACTGTTGACCCTGTTCCCTCTCACACGCTTGACTATTTTCTTTGAATTAGATTTCAATTTTCTGAAGCTTGCATTGTTTAATTAGACACTGCTAACACACACCTAACTGGAAGCTCAAAAGCGTCAAAACTGCGTTCAATATACTTTTGTGAGCTTTGATGCTCAGTGTGGAAAACACAATGAATGGACAAATGCTTCCCACCACTACAGTTATATTCTACATCTAGATGCCTCTTAGCAAGTATCATCGTGATTTCAAGTCTGACTTATATGATGACATGGCTCAATGAAGATGCAAGTATACATCAAATTTACATTTAAAAAACAAAACACCAAAACCATTTTATTGAAAACTAGTTTTATTTTAAAATTAAGTGCATAGCACTCATCTAACTCCACGGGTGTAGACTTTAGCACCATACTCGCCATTTGCATTTTAATGTTATAACAGATACATTTGGTTTGCAGTCTGTATTTGAGTAGTGTTTATTCAGTGGACTTTGGTAAAGCCCTTTATACACATCATTAATCTCTTCACAGTACACATTTAATGATGGTCCAGTAATATATAAAAAAAAGAAGACCTACTTTAAAGACTAGTCAATAAGTTAAACAAAACGAAACCCACATAACTCCCCCCACCCACACCTCCCAAAGCTAGCAGTTGTGACTTGAATTCATACTGAAATCTAATGTTTTAAAAATAGTTCTGGTTCTCCAACAACCCCATCCCACCCCACCCTGGGTATGCAGCAATAATAACCAATTATTTTATTCTACCTCCCCCCCCACCCAAAGTAATCCAGTGTTCTTTAGCTTTTTTAAATATAAACTGGGAGTGGGTTATTATAAGCTTTTTAAAAAGGCATATTCTATAACAAGAATGACATTTAAACCAATCAATAAAAGCATTTGACAATACATTAAATTACGATAGGCACCAGTTGTTGTTTCAAGTTGGGATCTCTATCCCAGTATCTTACATTCATAGTATTACTGAGGTAGTTAAAACACTGAAAATTGGACTCCAGGTTGCTGGGTTCTGAATGTGAATACTAAAGATATATTCTAATGAACCCACCTTCCCCAAAATAATTCAAGTTCTCTTGAGGTAAGAACTACCAAAATTCAATTAGCAGCCTTCTATAAAGAGGAAAAATGATGATACTTTCATAAAACAATTTTCATGCTTGAAAACTGCCATGTAAGTGTTCTTACCTGAGTGGTTTTTAATTTTTTATTTTTATCTACCAGACTAATAAATCCACATCATGCCCTATGTACTCTAATTATAAAGGTTACCTCTGTTTTAAGGAAAGGACATTCTCTAAGAATTCACACTGGCAGAAGCCACCCACCCACACTTATCCACTGGAGCCATTTGGATCATTTTTTGAGTCCCTTCCCTTCCTAACAGAAGCCATTTGGCTTGTTTACTGAGACTCTTGCTGCATACCCACATCTTTATGTTTGTCTTCAATGCATATTGTGGCGGTCGCCTACCTGCCATGCAGTTTCCCTTCTATTCAAGTGCTATCTTAAAAAAAAAAAAAAAAAACACAAACAAAAAGACACACCTTACTAATTTTTAAATCAGAAAGCTTCCCTCCACCAAATCTCTCTTCTCCCACAGATAAGAGCACAATGTATATAGTTTCAGTTATTACAATGATTTTTCTTTTTATGTTTACTCCCTCCAAACTCATTACCCTCAAATTGCCCTTGCTGTAATGACTTATCATTGCTGTTTTCACTCATTACCAGTATAGTGAAAAGTCCCAGGGCAGTTTCTGGGGCCAATCTATTGAAAATGGCTACTGAAGTTTAGTAATCAACACTCTTGCCTGCTTATACTGACTAGCTGGACACAAAGGTTGCTTATAAAACCTGTCTTCCATGTAACAAAGTGCTGCTCTAGCACAACCTGAGAACTACCCTGGCCACATTCACTTAAAAAGAAACCTACAAAACTTTATTCTAGTACTGACATTTTACAGTTATGCCTTCCCTTGAAAAAACTTCTTTAGAGTAAAATCAAATCTGAGTATCTTAAAAAAAAAACTCCTTTAGAGTAAAATCAAATCTGAGTATAAATCATTGCACTGAGAAATGCAAAATCTATATATGTATTATGAAGGATAGAAACCACCATTTCATTCATTCTAAGCTACAATTATGTTCTCATTTGAAAATACATCCTAGCAGGAGTATTTTAACCTATGTTATAAAGGTAGCTCATACTAAAACATTCCCAAAACATGTTGCATTACAGTTAAGTGTTTCCAAGTAGTACAAATTCCCTGAGATAAATGTGTTTTAATTCTAAAGATTTGAGGTTGGTCACTTAGGGAAAAAAAACAACAATTTATGGCCATGATTTTAAGAGATCTACTTCATCCTTAATTTTAGTACATAAATCAGGTACCTATACTATCTTGTGATAGGAAGTTATATAGACTCATCTAAAAAATTTATTTTTACTGTACAGATCGGTATGGCAATTCATGAGTTTAAACTTAAGTCAAAAAATCACTTGTAGAACAAGAATATAACTCAAAACTGCAGAATAAAAAAAAAGGACCTCTTCAAAAATTAATACTGTAACTTTCCTTCATAAAAAGACTATTTGGCAAGTACACAGACAACTATTAATCTCTGACAATATAAGCCAACATTAGGCGCAGAGCCCACCACAGGTTAACTTTCAAAACAGCAAAATGGATAGAAACTGTCCAAATTTTGTTGTATTGAATATTTTTGAAATACTTGGACCCTCAGCAGGGGCTGACAATTTTTGTCATGTAGCTATTTAACAGAATTTGACATACATACTGTTAAAGTGTGTGCTTAGTCCTCCCAGTATTCATGGTGCATTCAAAGGGATATTCAGTCTTCCTGGTGCTGCTATTTAAAGAGTTCTGATGCAATTTGAATCCCTTTAGAGAAGTTTACAAAAAGCTGGCCCACAGCTTCAAGTCACAAAACAGTCTGGATCAGGTGTTACCATTACCATCACACAAAATCACCTTTCAAAACATGGAGTAATGCAAGGGAAATGTTCATTTAGCTGATAACTCCGGTTATAAGAAACATTTAGACAGGGCTTAACTTCCACTGGTATTGCCAGTGACATCCCAACACCAGTCTGCACATGCCCAAGGCCCTGAACACTAGTCTGGAACCCAGCAGGACATGTCTGTAGTGTGTAAGATGAGGTGTGTGTGGTAGATACAATCTGCTGACAGCTTGGTTGCTCTGATATAGGATGGCGATACTGCAGTGAGGTCTGATGCGTCTGATGGAGATACTGAGGTTGTTGAAAGTGAACTGACCTCGAGGGCTGGGATGTTGTCTGGAACACACTTAGTTGTGCTGGCTGAGGTACTGCTTGTCCTCTTTGTTTGTTTGCTTCTTTCACATCATTATCATGAGCACTACAACATGGATTGAAAGGAAACTGCTAATGTTATTTGAGAAGAATTTGTAGAAAGTCATGCACCACCCCCAACTCCTCCACAGCTGACTCCACAGACAGCACCACTAAACCTAGAAAGCTGTCAATGTAACCACAATTTCAACAACAGTGAGATCACATTTATCCTTCTAAGAGGTCCTTCCCTTAGTACAAACCTAGGGAACCCGCTGCTGGTAGCTTTAAAGATTATGTCTAGCTTGGGAGATATATCTACAATAAGCACTTAATTGTAACCCCTACTTTGGTGACATCCTGGGGCTCAATGATTCAAAGATGTGGTAATGAAGAGCAAGGCAAGATTTGTCTGGACTGATCTCATAACCATGGGCTTGCACCAGAGCAGCTTCTTTCCTTATCATGTACTCAGAATCATACTAGCAATGGCATCGACCTGGATAACAGCCAAAAGGGGCTTCCTTTCCAAGTATCACTCTTACAACAGCTTGTTCATGGCAGCAAAAGCTATCAGAGCAAATACCCTAAAAGCTCCATGCATTTGAAAAGTTGCTTTTAAGGCCCCTTATACATGAAGAAAAATATTTATGAGAAATTGCAAACAAAAGAACAGAGAGGCTTACATCAATAGCCGTTCAATGCACTGCACTAAGAAATCCCAGGAGTAAGCAGTAAGACGATGAAGTCTTGTAGGCCACGTTGGAGAAAGACGAAGTATAATCCTTGAAGAAGCCACACATGCAGCAGCTACTAAAGAAGGTGCATAATTTAGAAAGGCATAATCTGTGGAGACATCAAAAATGAACTTAAGCAACAAAATACACAAGTCACAAGCTCACAAGTCACTTACTGGCATCCACAATCACTCACCTTGCAAAGATACTTCTAGGAAGTAATCTGCATACTTGGCCATGTAGAGTTTAGTTTTTTCCAGGCAAATCATTGGCCAGCCATCATGAAGATCTGTTTCGTGTACTGCTTCAGAGAGATAATACTCGATGAAATGGGCAGCTGTTGGAAGGCAGAGGTTCCACTGAAAAGTTTCTAATAATAATAGTTCCATATGTAGCAAATTTTGTTTTGTCAATACTAGATTCATATTAGTCATACAACCCAGGCTGTTGAGCTGCTCTAGCTTAGGCACACTATCTTCTTTTTCTTCAAATTTACCTTATAAGAAAAAGGGGGAAAATAGAGAAAATATTAGGCAATGATCATTATAGGTCTAGTCAAGTAAATAGAATTTGCTGCCTTTTATTGCAAAGATTTATATCCAAAGACATTCTTTCCCCTACCTTGTGCCAGAACTCTGTGGTTGTCATATTTGCATGTTTTCTCTCCCAGTGCCTCTGTCCCCCTCCCTTCACCCTCCACTAAAAAAACTTGAACATGTAAACATTTTGATCTAAGTCCTATTGTGTAATGAAAAAGTCACATGAGTGCCAATGGAAAAAATAATTCTCTGAAATCTCACCAGCTGATTTTT
This sequence comes from Myotis davidii, assembly GCF_000327345.1. Lineage (NCBI taxonomy): Eukaryota > Metazoa > Chordata > Mammalia > Chiroptera > Vespertilionidae > Myotis > Myotis davidii. The sequence goes on from NW_006285779.1 coordinate 7,577,469, forward strand.
TTCAGGCAATTTCTTTGGGTAGTTGATGGAAGAGAATTCTTTTATTTGAACAGAAGAAAGTTTAAAGGACTTAATGCCATAGAGTTATCTCAAGTCAAAAGTAGCTAAATTTCAAGTATTGTTATCTCAGCATATTTTCAACACAATCTCAATACCAGAGATAAAGGGGGGGGGGCTGGATGAATACATAACACAAGCATTCTCAGTCCACAATTAAACACACACACACACACACAACAACAACAACAACAAGAACAACCACCCTACCCCTCTTCTTCTGAATTCAAAACAAAAACCTAGTTAAGTCTTTTACCAAAAAGAAGGGGTTGGGGGACACTTTATAAACACTTTTTTATCCCTTTACTCAAAGCAGAATAGGAGTAAAAACGATCTGATGACAAAACTTCATTATTTAAAGGCATTCACTTTTTTCTTTTCTCCAGGAAATACTCATCCTTATGTACAAGGTAAGGAATATAATTCCCTTTCCAGCCCCAGAATAATTTTTTTTTATAGAATACATACCCTCTTACACTTTAATTTCCAAGCAAGTGTTTTAATATATATCATTCATTTTAGGTATTTCTAGAGCCCATGGCTGGAGAGAATTCAAACTATTGAGTACTGTTATGATTTTCCAGATGCACCAATAGATTAAAAGAGTTGTCTTCAAGTCTCTTTGTTCCATGGTGGTCCATAGGAGAAGAGAAATTACAACTAAAACCTTCTACCAACTAGTATTATGTTCTATTTTACGATAAGGTTTAAAACAGTCATATTATATTACAATTATAGATTTTTCACAATAGCTTTACACTTATACTTGTTCAAAATGATAGCTATTAGAATGTTACATATTACATAAAAATTTTTGTTCTACTATTATAACTTGTCTAATATATTTGGTTTCCTAGGAAACATTACAATTTTATTTTATCCATTTAAAAACATGTTTTTAAGAGTCAGAATGACTGCCAAAGCAGTAGAAACTAGATGAGTTTCCCTTCCACAAGAGATGGGTTTATACCACACATTGAAGTTGTTACAACAAATGGTAGTGGCCAGGGTCACTCAGTCCACATGCTTAATGTATTGGAGCCAGAGGGGTTTGTTCAAGTCAGCCTGCCTTAGGGCTAGGGAAGAAGTACCGCTCACTACCTTGCTCTTTGCTTAGGGAGGGGGAACTAGGGTAGAAGCTTTTGTCTCCTATGGCAAGAGATTGTAAGATAACGTAAAGAAGAAAGCCTAAAGAAGCATTTAATTCCTCTTCTGCTCCAGAAAAATTGAACTTTAGATCTAAACTACTCAACTAAATATTGTTTCAGGTAGGAGTTAACAAAAAAATATTTTTACATAATTCAAACTTTTCATAAACTTAGATACTCCTTCCCAATTCAAATCACATAGAGGTGAATCTCACAAGTTTTCCCAATAGCATATACTCAGTACACCTCAAAGCACTAAAAATAGTCTTTATGACATAGTCATCTAGCATCATCACTGCATAGCGATATAGGAGAGGAACCCACTGTCCTCAGAATAACAGAGTGGAATTCGTCAGAGTAGAATGACCTATGAACTTAGTTCAGTCCTTCTGGATGAATCACTAAGGCTTTCAAAGTGCCCTGCCATTTGTGCAGCAGCAACAACATTGGCAGCATACCTCAAAGGCATATTGTAAAAATTAATGAGTTTACTTATATCATGCTTGAAGTTCCTTTGAAGAAATTAATATACCATAATTCAGTGTTTAAGTCAAGGATCAAAAATGTTTCACATTATCCACTTGAAACTTTCAACATTGAAAACAACATTGTGTATGACCAAATTCACAGCTTAAGAAACTAAGATAGTGAGGTTGGCCAATTCATTTAAGTAAATTGAGCCAAACTGAAAACGGAAGCCGAAAGAAAAATATACGTTTAAATTCCCAAATCTGCACTGCTAGACCAAAGGACTGCACTGGGTTATATGGGGACAACAACTACCAGAATAGACAGACTTCTATATTATTAAACATCTATGGGTTTCTATATTTATAAAGTACTTGGCTATTACAAGTGTGAAAGCCTTTGTATCTTGATTCACAATGTTAAAAATAAACTGCATATGCATAAATAACCATACTTTGGATTTTAATTCAGGTTTAAGTGTTTTTTAACTTTTTGATTATATATAGGGATATAAATACTCAGATACAGGGGTATTAAAGGATTTCAAAGTGTGTGACAGCAACAATGAGTACCTGCATTCATAGCCATAGTTTTTGTTGTGCTGAAATGTTATGTGCTTGGATATTTTAAATGTACTTATCCACAAAGCCCACAAAGCTCAGTTTCTTCAATTGAAAGGAAATACCAGAAGCCATGTGATTATATTGATAAAGGCCCCAAACAGGAAACAAGGGCACAGGAAATTCATGTCTGCTTCCCAGAAAATAAAGAATTAAAGAACAAAGAAACAAATATCAGGTTGTCTTTCCTTTATAGGAATTGTTCAAGTCAGCCCTGGATACGAGCATATTTTCAAAGCCAGCAGTGAATGGCAAGTATGTGGTAGTAGGGCAAGGATCTGATGTCACTGTGAGCTCTTCCAACCTATATTGTGTTCTTTTATTATGAAGTAGGGAAAAAAGTCACCAATATATACTAAGAATTTTCACAAATTTCTAAGACTACAGAACAATGAATAAATAACAGGAAGAGATAATTCATAGGATAAAAAGAGGCTCTATTCTCATTAAAAATTAAGATGTAAATCAAATCAACTGTTAGATACAATTTTTCACCTATCAGATAGTAAAGTAAAAAGCTCTGTCAACCTAGTATTGATGAGCAAGGAGAAACAAGCACTTGTCACAAATTTTTACTACTAAAAGCCTATACTCTCACTTTTGGCTTCATCTCGTGTCCAAGATAACTTCTTAGTTACCCAAGATCTTGAGTAAATTATCAAAAGCCTCATGGCCGAGTCAGTGCTCATCACAGAAGCCAAGGAAAGCCAGGATAGACATGTCAAAGAGTTAAAATTTGAGAATTTCTTAGGATAAATTGGTCTTTTCTGAAATGAGCCAAAACCATAGGGATTATAAAACAGTTTATGGAAGAGTAATCAATGAGATACTAACATTTTTGTTTTTTTAGTTATCACCATAGGATATGCTTTTCTTGCTTTTTAGAGAGAGTAAGTGAGAAAGAAACATCAATGTGAGAGAGAAACATCGATTGGCCACCTCCTGTACAGACCCTGACCAGGGAATGAACCTGCAGTTTAGGTATGTGCCCCAACTGGGAATTGAACCAGCAACCCTTTGGTGTATGGGACAATGCTTCAACCAAATGAACCATCTGGCCAGGACTGTGATGCTAACTTTTATGTTTCAATTTCCTACCTACTTAAAAAAAAATTCCTGTTTTTAAACATATTACCCCACTTGATTATCAAGAGAACTTTATAAGTAACTATTTTCATTTTACAGAGAAATAATCTGAGACTCAAGGGTTGCTGAAATTCTGTTGATCAGTGAACCAGGAGGTTGCAATTTGATTCAAGGTCAGGGCACAAGCCCAGGTTGTGGGCTCAATCCCCAGTGAGGGGTGTGTGGAAGGCAGCCAATTGATGATTCTCTTTCATCGTTCATGTTTCTATCTCTCTCTCTCCCTCTTTCTTCCTCTCTGACATCAATAAAAATATATGTATATTTTCAAAAATATTGCTGAAATTCATATTGCTGACAAGAGATTAAAACGCAGACAATCCATCACTATAATCCCTGGTCTACAACACTACACAACACACTCTAAACAGATAATCTGTAGGACCTTTCTTCCTACCTCTAATAGTACAAACACTCCGGTACCTAGATATGCATTAGTACCTAGGATTTATACCTAGATATGCATTAGTACCCAGGATTTATAAGCTATGCTCCATCTTTGACCAAACTACTGACTGCCTCCCAACCTATTTGATAACTAGAATCCAACTGTCATCTGTAAACTGTTCTTCACTTTTATACAACAGACTGCCCATCCCAAAGTAGGGGGAGGGTAACATACAGAATTCAATCATCTATATATATATAAAACCCTAATATGCAAATAGACCAAACAGTGGAACAACTGAACAACTGGTCACTATGGCATGCACTGACCACCAGGGGACATGTGCAGAACATGGTGGGCAGCAGGCGGCAGAGCACGGAACATGGCGGACATGAGCTGTGGTGGGATGGTGGAGGTGAGTGAGGGCGCCAGACCAAGGTAGGGCGCCAGTTGCTGTCAACGGGTGGTTTCTGAAATTCTTTGCTCCTGCGCGCCGTGGTCCCGCTGGGTGCTCGCACCTGCTGCTGATGCTGGTCCCGCTTGCACCCGCTGCCGGCGCTGGCCCCACTCACACTCACTGCCAGCACTCAACACCGGCCCCAATGGCTTGGTGCTGTCAGTGGGTGCGAGAGGGGCCGGCACCATCAGTGTGTGGGAGCAGCAGCAGTGGGAACGGGGCTGCTGGCAGACAGGGGAAGGGGGTGGTAGTGGTGGGGGTAGCTGTGGTGGGAAGGGCTGGGCGGAGCACAGAGGATGGGCTGAGACCTGCCCCTGTGCCCACTGCAGCCTCGCAGCCAAGAGTTCCTTTCAAGGTGCATGAATTCATGTACTGGGCCCCCAGTTATTTGAATAAAGTTTATGATAATTAAGCTGGAGAGCTGCAATTAGTATCCAAATGTAAGAAGATAGAGTGTAAGAATGTAAGAAACACTAGAATGAACTCCACAAATATAAAGCATATCAGGTACTGAAAACAGGCTACTAGTTTATAAGCATCCTAAGCACTTCTGTTGTAGTAAAGTTACAGACTGGAGTGAGAAGAGATTGCAGGTAGCTTCTAAGAGCCAGCTTCTTTGATTCCTTGTATAGAACTGACAGCTTGAACTCTTTTGAGCATTGCCTACTTGGGAGGGGATGAGACTCTGGGGGATACCTATCTCACTCTCCAGTGGAGAATAATAATATAAAACCAATTTTTCTCTCTTA